>NW_020175221.1:4662346-4770959 GCF_003031525.2 Neophocaena asiaeorientalis asiaeorientalis | reverse complement strand
TGCAGCGGGAGAGGCCACAACAGTGAGAGGCCCTCGTACTGCAAAAAAAAAAAAAAAAAAATTCTTCAATGCCTAAGATGCATATAAAACATTAATCTGCTGTATTACTTGTCTCAGTTATATTACCTACATATTATTGTTGGACTTTTCACCATTAAGGATTATTTTTTATGATTTTCTTCTTCAAAGATTTTGTGCTTTGAAATATTTTGCTCAATAAAATAAGCATTTATTATATAATAATTGATTTTGATGGACATATATATACTACCAGATGTAAAATAGATAGCTAGTGGAAGCCACTGCATAGCACAGGGAGATCAGCTCCGTGCTTTGTGACCACCTGGAGGGGTGGGATAGGGAAGGTGGGAGGAAGACGCAAGAGGGAGGGGATATGGGGATATATGTTCATGTATAGCTGATTCACTTTGTTATACAGCAGAAACTAACACACTATTGTAAAGCAATTATATTCCAATAAAGACGTTAAAAACTAATAATAATAATAATTGAATTTGAAATTTTCAACAATCATGCACTTGTAACTACCGATCAGAACTTCTGATCAGCATGGTCACAATTGAATTTATATAACTAAAAAAAATTCTTGCACTACTTCGACTTTTTAAAATTCAAAATAGCTACCTCTTATGTGAACAGTGAAGCAGCTCTTGTCCAAATTCCTTTCCAGGAAAATAAGGGGCAAGAATGCTGAACCAAGGGCAAGACTGAGGGAGGCTGGGCTGGAGATAGATGAGTTCTGTTCTTCTCGCACCAGCTCTGAGAGTCCTAGTTGAACTCCAATGCACTAGAACGATATAACTTAATCCCTAATTTCAATATGTGTCAATTAAAAGTTGTACTGATTCTACTGTTAAATCATTGACTCAGATGTTTGGAATGACTTCATTGTCACAGAGCTCACCTTCTGAAAGTTGTCATACATTTTTTTTTTTTTTTTTTGCGGTACGCGGACCTCTCACTGTTGTGGCCCCTCCCGTTGCGGAGCACAGGCTCCGGACGCGCAGGCCCAGTGGCCATGGCTCACGGGCCCAGCCGCTCTGCGGCATGTGGGATCTTCCCAGACCGGGGCACGAACCCGTGTCCCCTGCATCGGCAGGCGGACTCCCAACCACTGCGCCACCAGGGAAGCCCTGTCACACTTATTTTGATGAGTTCAAAGGGTATTAAAATTTGCTCAGTTCAGTCTACATTTCTGCTCAAAAATCATCAGCTTTTGTATATCTTACTGCCTCTCTTTGGCTGCCATACTTTACAAGCTTCCCTCCTTGGAGCATTATGGAGGGCCTTGAGAAATTCTCATGATGGGTACAGAAGTATTACCTAAAGAGACAGTGTCCATAAAAATTATATCCACCCCCATTTGGGTCATGCCATGATGATATAAGTTTCCCTCTTTTCAATTACCAAGATTGTTGATATGCCCTGAAGTTGCTTCCACCACGTTGACTGCTGGTTGAGTGTGTGCACTTGTCCAAGAGTCAGAATGATATAGGAGGTTGTTGCTTGGGTCAAGGTAATTTAAGGGTGTCCAAAGTCCCAATTACACTTCCCTCCCGCCTGTCACAGAGTTTGAAACTCACACCAATACAGGGTTCTTCCTTGCTCTTTAGAGTCTCTAAAATCCTTTTGTGTTCTTAAACCATTACCCACTACTTAATACTTTCAAGAGTTGATGATTCAGGTAAGTAACAGGGATTTAGAGAAGAGCCACCACACATCTGAGCAACTAATGAACTGCTTTCTTCTAAGACAAGTGATCACATAGTGCAGAGGTTCTGGAATTCTGGGCTGGTTCAGGGGGAAGATATAATGGAGTTTCAGATGGCTTTTGGTAAAAAGATGCTATGAAGAAATAAGCCAAATTGTCTTCATATTTCTTCTATATTCCTGCCTTCTGGTACTCAGTTGTCCTTTTTAATCCTTGACATTCATCACCATGGCTGCCTAATTAAGAGCATCTCTTACAGCCCTCCAGGTATTAGCCCATGTAATACCTCAGCACAGTATTAAGCTGAGGATACAGATACATGAAAGGCAAGCCTCTACCCTTGAGGTTTATAGTCTGCTTAACCTTATAATCATTTTTCCCCCTCAAATCATGGACTGATATTGCCACTCACTTGTTAATTTGCATTATTAGGCCTGCAAATCTTTCGAATTCAATGTCATTCCAGATAAAACATGTACTGCTTTATTTTTTTAAAAATATATTCATATGCCATGGCCATTCTAGACTGTAGTGACACAGAAATGATGTCAAATGACTCATAGACTTTTGTGAAAGCCACATAAATAAACCAACAGTTTTAGTACGATGTAATAAATTCTATCTTTAGTAGAAGCGTAAGTTCATAGCTATGTGAGCAGAGATGAGAAAGTCTAATTCTGACTGAGAGGGTAAAATGTGTCTTCAGAAAGAAATGGTGAGCTAAGATGGGGGAACAGTACAAGACTTCATTACCTTGGAAGTCCCAGGAAATATTAATACAAGATACATATGACTTGATATGAGAGATAATCTGAGCATGGTCACTATGGGGACCCAGTGGGGCATCATGAGAAAACCAGAAGCATCATGATAAATTCTGGGCAACCAGAGGTCAGAGGGAGGTTTAGTGTTAGGAAAACACGAAAAGTAGGAGAGAGACTAAAGAAGGAGAGGTGGGAAGCTTGTAAAATATAAGTACACACTTTTTCACTATTTTGTAGAAAATGTATATGTGAGTGTGTATAGGCATTTCAGATAGAGGGAACTTAATAAAGGAACTGGTTGCAAAGATGTTGCAGGACTGCGAGAACAAAAAGGAGTAGGTAATTCTACTCAAAAGATCAGTAACTGCAGGAATCTCTTCCCTCCCTTACAGCAGGGAGAGCTAAAGCGAAATGATCCAGACTAGACTAGAGCTCACAGTTCCTATGCCCCTGAGCCTGCTCCTTGGGGATCAAGTTGTGAGAGCAGGAGCCCAGGAAGTGATGCTCAGCAGCCATCACTGCAGGAGGTACCACGAGAAAGCAGAACAAGAGCTTCTCCCTACCTTCAAACCTAACAAAAAGCCAACCGACAAGGGAGCTTGGGAGTTTGAGAAATATAACATGCAGGTTCTCATCCCCAGCGGTATAGAGGAGACCATAGAAGAATGATTATGGAGTTGAGAGATAATAGACACTATCTAACACCTCATGTCCTGACTTAAGAATCCCTTAAGAATCTCCCTCCATCATCCCTACCCCCAGTATTCCATCAACAAAGAACAACATGGAGGACACTCGTGTAGTTGTTTTCATTTTCTTCGGCATTACCTACATATATAGTCATGTCTACTCTTGGGAAATAGGCAATTATTCTAAGTATGTTATTCTAAGTATGTACTGGTAATAAATGAGGGAAAATTGGAACAAATAGAGATACAGGTTCAGGAGAAAGCCTTTAAAAACAGCAGAAACTAACACAGCACTGTAAATCAGCTATATTCCAATAAAAATTAATTTTTTAAAAAAGCGGAGAAGGCTAGTAGTAATTATCTAGAAAAATAATAGTCTCCTCTATTCCTAACCTCTTCTTTACCAACACAAAATTTTTTAAAATCCACTTATTTTATACATTTATACTTTCCTTTTTAGTTTTTTAGGTCACCATATCTGCTTTACTCCCACAATTAAAGATTTAAGAAGAAAATAAGTTGTATTTTTCCAACCCAACAGTTTCTAATAATGAAATATGACAAAGCTAACTCTATTAAACAGCTATTCAGGTTGTTCAAATATGCTCTATGGCACATATTTGGATAGGAAAATAAGATGTATCTCTGTCAAAAGGAGATTAAATGGCTAAAGATCAGAGAACAATGACAACTGGAAAACTCAACTGGAGAACAAAAATAGATACATAGCCAAAGAGAAAAGCTTGGGTTTTCTATTTAATTTATAAAAGAGTTCTGTTTTTCAAAAAAAATGATTGCATTTGTTGATCTTTAAAAGATTAATATAAAAATTTAAAAGAAGCTAAAGTAAAAACAGTAAAAAATACTTTTATGTTTTTGCTTTTACATTGCTATTTCCTCTGTATAAGTTTTTTTTTTTTTTTTTTTTGGTGGTACGCGGGCCTCTCTCTGTTGTGGCCTCTCCCGCCGCGGAGCATAGGCCCCAGACGTGCAGGCTCAGCGGTCATGGCCCACGGGCCCAGCCGCTCCGCGGCATGTGGGATTCCCCCAGACCAGGGCACGAACCCGCATCCCCTGCACTGGCAGGCGGACCCCCAACCACTGTGCCACCAGGGAAGCCCTCTGTATAAGTTTTTAAAGGCAGTGCACACTAGTGGCCCACAAATATACAATATTCTTTAGGGTATATTTTAAATGGTACTCTGTGTCACTTGATTGAAAATTTAGGCTGAGAAATCAGGAGAAGTCAAAACTTAAAACTATAAAACAAAATACTGATCTTTCAATTAATTTGCAAAGTTATAAAATCATCCTGTAACTATAATTTTGGGGGCAATTTGCATGGCACTGCTCTTAATAGACATATTTTTGGAGTAGTAAGAATTTCACCATAATCTCCTCTCCAGGGTGATTTCACACACCATAAAATAGCATCCTTCAGACCCTTTTCCTAGTTGTTTCCTCTTCCTGGAATGCTCTTCCCCTAGATACCCATCTAGACGATTTTCTCACTTTCTTCAAGGCTAGTTGCTTCATTCACTCTATAATAGTAGCTAACACCTTCCTAGCACAGCAAGAGTTGTAAGACATCAATTATCCAGAAAGGGCAACTTCAATAGACAATTTTTTTAATGTAATGGTTATATATTTACGTGGTTCAAAATTCAAAAGATACAAGAAGGTATACAGTGAAGTTTTCCTTCTAGCCCCATACCATACTTTCCACTCTCACCTCTCGACACCAGTAAAAGCAGTGAGATCCAGGAATATAACCTATACATAAGTGGTGGGTCACTCCACAGGATGAAGCTCACAGATTATTTCTGTGTAATACAAATATGGAGAGTTTATATTCTTGCAGGACACATGTCCCGGAGGTATGTTACACAGTTTAATGGGCTATGATATTTCATTTTCTATGTCATGTGAATAATTCCTTTAAAAAAACTCTGAAGCACCTAGACATTACATTGTGATGTGAAGTGAGCATTGTTCTTCGGAGCCGTCGTCAATTCTTTAATGTCTGAGGTGAACACCTCATGGAGAAGAGCATCCATTTCTATTTGTATTTTGTTTAATGGTTTTATTAGTCAGGATTATCCAGAGAAGTAGAACCAATGGGATATATTGTCTGCAAACTGGAGACCCAGGAAGTCAGGTAGTGTAGTTCAAAGCCTGAGAGCCCGGGACCTGATGGTGTAGATTCTAGCCTGGGTCTGAAAACCTGAGAACTAGGAGTGCTGAGGGTAGATCCATGTTCAAGTAGTGAGGCAGAGAGAACAGGAATCTAACCTTCTTCTGCCCTTTGTTCCATTCAGGCCCTCAAAGGACTGGGCAGGCGATACCCACCCACACTGGAGAGGGCCATCTGCTTTATTCAGTCTACCAATTCAAATGCTAATACTTTTGGAAACATCCTCACAGACACACCCAGAATAATATTTAACCAGCCATATAGGCATTCTGTGTTTCAGTCAAGTTGACACATAAAATTAACCATCATAATGGCAAATTTATTAAATTTGTTAAACTTATGTATTTAATAAATCTTTGAAAATACTTTTCCATAAATATTTAATATAAATAACACATGAATAACAAAATATCCTTTCAATTTAAATGGGAAATACAAAATTACTATGACTGATTATTTTGAATACTCCAAAACCACTAAGACGACAAAACTTACACACATACAAACTCAGCAAATTTATTCTTCTACTAACTCTTAAAACTATTCTACAGTTTCACTATTATAAGCTTAATTCATTCCTTTGTTGTTTCACACTTGATGTTAATACCTTCCTAGGTGGATAGCTATACTAATTTTAATACATACCTAGAGCTGTAGTCATATTATTTTGATAACTTCTTGGGGTTGGAGTAATCTTAGCAGATGCATTAGAAAAATAATACCTTCTCAGACCAGCCAAGGATTTTTGTTGCCAACAGATGGGACAAAGAATTTGGTCACTTTTCCCATAGTGAGCTTTCTTTTAGGTGACATATTTTATCTGTTACTTCATTGACTCTAAGTCCTCACTTCTTATGTGGATATTATTATTGTCATTATTTTGTCTCCTGTTGTCTTCCCCCAGCCATAATATACTTTCAAATAATCACTTAGCTACACAACCCACTGTCTTGTCTTTATGATATATTGACCTAGTCTGTTAGCAATATTACAAACTGATATATTTCTTGGTAAAATTTTATTATTATCAATAGTGCTGTATAGGAGCTTCACTTTCTAGGCAATAAGCGATTAACATTAGGTAGTTAGCTCTCCTCATTAAGAACACTGGCTTATTATTTATTTCCCTGGAACAGTGGTGACCCCCCTCCTTCTTTTTTTTTTTTTTTTTTTTTTTTTTTTTTTTTTTGCGGTACGCGGGCCTCTCACTGTTGTGGCCTCTCCCTCTGAGGAGCACAGGCTCCGGACATGCAGGCTCAATGGCCATGGCTCACGGGCCCAGCCGCTCTGCGGCATGTGGGATCTTCCCGGACCGGGGCACGAACCTGTGTCCCCTCCATCGGCAGGTGGACTCTCAACCACTGCGCCACCAGGGAAGCCCTCTACTTAGTTTTGTTTGTGGTCACTGATACTGACTACCTGTTGAACTCCCTTTCCACCTGATTTTTATTTTGGGTCACCTGTTAATGTTCATTCCTTCCTAGTTTTGGTATAGACTCCTTTTTTTCCCCAGACTTTCTCCATGCTTCTCTCTTTATTCTTTCCATTGTACACAGATGAAAGCAACAGCATGTCTATTCTTTATAAACAGACATATAGCAGATATATAAAACTATAAGAAACTGAGCACTTTTATATATTGCAACTTTATTTGTTAAAATTATTGTCAAACCCAAGTTCGTGTGCCCAACTCACAGTGAAGCCAAACAAACCAAAACATTGGAGTTTGGAGCAGAGAAAGGTTTAATGCAAGGGCCAAGCAAGGAGTATGGGTGGCTCATGCTCAAAAGACCCAAACTCACTGGTGGATTTCAGGGAAGTGTTTTTTAAAGGCAAGATGAGGGAGAGAGTCACAAGGTGCATGATCAGCTCGTTCATAATTTTCTGACTGGTTGATGGTGAAGCACATTGGAAAGTGGTGTCACAGGGTTTAACATCATCAGTGCTCAGCCTCCAGCCAGTCTGGGGCCTATGTGCTCATGGTCATCATGCAGTTAGTTTCTCCCATCTGGTGGGATTTTATTATCTACAAGACAACTCAGGAATGTGCATCAGACACTGTTGCCCATGTTCTTTAGGGAGGAACCAAAGGTTCTGTGACTCTGCCATATGGCTGATCTATTGTTTAAACTGTTACCAGTTTTCCTGGCCCAGCTGCTATTTTTTTGTAACTACATTTTCACATTCTTCTAATCATTAACTCCTTAGCTAGCTTTTTGTGACTCAGGGGAGGCCTGGGAGCCTCAGCTTTTCTATAAACCAGAGGCAGGTGGAGGACACGTGGGGGGTCTGTCCCAGGAAGGCCCCATAGGGTCCTGCTCAGTTACAAAACCATTATAAATTTGAATGTATTCACCTTTCTTTTGTTCTGTATTTTTAAAATAATGTTTATACAAACTGTTCTCTTTGGAATGGCATTAGGAACTCACTGAATTTCACAGCAAACCTTGTTCAAACTGACATAACAAGAATAATCACAGTTATTAGTATTACAGTATTATTGCTGTGGTGGCTGTGGTTTAAACGATCACCACTTGATTAATGAGTTGTTTTTTGAAGAGTCGTTGTCCTTTCAGCACTACCCTTTTTGGTAAGAATTAGACATGTCTTGATATTTCTTTTCCTTAAGATATGGAATCCATTACTTTCCTGTAATACCCCTTGCCTCTTAGTTGAGAATACTATTAGAATAAAATACCTGGGTTCTTGGATTGCACAAGAGGATTGGTGATGAGCAGAAATGTTTCTTCATTTGATCCATTTTCCTTAGTGACAGAGGTAAAACATATGTTTGTGTATATATGTGTATATATATACATGCGTGTATGTATGTACACATTTGTATATGTACATATATATGTATTTCTTTCTTATTGAATATAATTGACATACAATATTATGTTTCAAGTGTCCTACATAGTGTTTTGACATTTGCATACATTATGAAATGATCACCATAAGTTTAGTAACTATCTATCTAACTTAGTAGTTACTAAGTTTAGAAACTACTAACATACAAAGTTAGTACCACGTTATTGAATATATGTATTTCTTTTTAAAGCATAAGTTCACACTGATTTTTCTAATTTAAGCATGTGAAGTTTCATCAATAACTAAGACTTTCTTTTACATGAACAGACAGGACATTGTGATGCTCCTACCCTGACAGATGCTATATTACTAGAGAAGAAAATGCTTAGCTAATGATAATATTGAGTATTTTACACTGTCTCTGTGAAATGATTAAGTCCAACCTTAATCCTGCCAACAATCAGTTTTTGAATCTGATGATTTCATTTACAGAATGCAGTTTACCAGAATCTTAATCCCATCATCAGATGCTCCATTGTGTGTACCATCCATGCAGTTATATAGGACCTTATGCTTAGAACGGCCCCATACTTGGTTTACTGCTTTGCTGTTGCTGCCTTAAAATCCTCAATCATTTTTTAACAAGTGTCTCTGCACTTTCATTTTGCCCTGGGCCCTGCAAATTACATCCCCAGTCCTGCCCATAATATATGAGCTGTTAGATTAGAATTTAAGGTCCTGGTTCCTTTACCTTTTTATTCACCCACAGTAAGAGGCAAATTTTTAGCATGTGCCTTTTCAATGAATAACAAATCATATTAAATCCAAGAGACTCACCATTTCCCCTGTGAGACTGAAATCCTATACAAAAAGTCTTCAGACAGAAGAAAATCAGTCTAAATATTTGACTGGTTACTAAGAGTTTCCAGGAGACTTAAAACTACAGATTTCTGGGAAGCTCTGCAAACTGAATCCAAATCTTTATAGAAAAGAACAGGGAAATCTGCATTTTTAAAAATCTCTACACTTCTTTTTTAACTGGTTGCGAGTAAGTATGAAAGCAAGAGGCTTCATTACATAAGGCTGCTGAAATTCATGATGTGAGAGGCTCCTGTTACCAAACTCAGTTTCTGTTGGGTATTAATCTGATATGGTTTCTGCCTGTTTCCAGTCCACCAACAGGGTACCCACCAGGAGGGAACTAACAGCTACTACTCACAGCCACTGTGGATGTGAGACCTCTTAGCTCTTACAATCATGCTCAGCTAACATTTCCAAGAAAACATTGGCAGAATAAGTCCTTTCTTTTTACTTCTTTTAAAAGTTTATTTTACTAAAGTATAGTTGACTTACAATGTTGTGTTAATTTCTGCTGTGCAAAGTGATTCAGTTATACACATATATACATTCTTTGTAATTCCTTTCTGATTTCTAATTTAACCTCTCTCCCCACTTGTCTATTTCCTGTGGTAACTATGTGGGCTCATTTCATTATAACTTATTCCCCTTTCTCTTCCCTGAGTCTGATCTTAATTACAGCTGTTACTTTCTTCTGCTCAGTCTTGCCCCTTTGTGGGAAAGAGAGAAAAGAAGACAGGAGCAAAGCAGAAGCAAAAGTACCATCTTAACTTAGACACCTGGAGGGGAATTACTGGGGCTACCCTGACATTTGCTCTGCATAATCATCACACAAGGGGTGGATTATTTTCCCCTGCACACTCTCTATAAGGTACAGAGTGTAGAGCTTGTGAGCTCTTCAAGGAACCAGGACCTTAGACAAACAACCAAAACGGAAGTATCGACTCTAAAGTGCACAAAAAAAACTGCAAAATCAAAATTAGTCATTGCAAAAAAAAAATTAGTCATTGCTAGCTAATGTATATTACATTTACTTAATTGTTACTATTAATAATCACAAAAATTTCATTATATTTGAAAATAATGCATAGGTTAGCTTTACCTTGCTTTGCAAGAATTCCCAAGTATACTTGATAATTGCTGAGAATTATAGCCAAATGTTCATGAGATGCATTATCCATAGCCAAATAATTTCAGAAGCAAAGTTTAAAAGTTCATTTCAATTTTTTTAATGCAAAGAGTGTGTTTAGGGACACAGGGGACAACATAAAGAGCTCCAAGTAGCCAAAACTGGAACAGTTTGAGCAATAAAGTAAATAAATAGTATTCAATTGTAACCTAAAGTATAAAATGAACATCTATGTATCCGTACTGACATAAGTAATTGAATTAAGAAATTTAAATATATTTAATGTGAGTAATTTAAAAATGTTTAGAATACTATAGGGACACCATCAAACTTAAGGATGCCAAAAGTCCTCTAAGGTCTTAAGACATCCCCATTAAATTATACTGCCATAGGCTTCCTTGGTGGAACAGTGGTTGAGAGTCTGCCTGCCGATGCAGGGGATCCCCGTCTGGGAAGATCCCACATGCCGCGGAGCGGCTAGGCCCGTGAGCCATGGCCGCTGAGCCTGCGCGTCCGGAGCCTGTGCTCCGCAACGGGAGAGGCCACAACAGTGAGAGGCCCGTGTACCACAAACTGCCATTATGTTTATATCTGTAGTTTAATAATAGTTTGGAAAATCAGATCATAGTTAACCTAGTAAACAGTTACCACAAGCTGCTCTGTTATAGTGGTAATTTCAAATGTTTTGCTAAAGCAAAATATTTTGCAGTACTCCAAAATTAAAAAGATGTAAATAGAAAGACACGCAGACAGATAGACAGCAAAACCACTCAGCCCCTTACCCACCTCAGCAGCCCCAGGCAACTCTGCAGAATTCTGATTATCTGTGGAACTCAGCTTGTAATTTTTTTTTAATACAGTGGGAAAAGCTGAGTCTTTGAAGGCAAGCCACAGAGTTGGAGAAAATAATTGGAATATAACTGTCGTGTATAGGGCATGTATCCAGATAATATAAAGGACTCTAACAACTCAGTAAGAAGATAAAAATCCCACTAATAAAAATGACAAAAAGTGAGAAGAAACACTTTACTAGAGAAAATATATGAATGGCTAATAAGCATATGAAAAGTTTCTCAACATTATTAGTCACTGGGGAAATACAAATTAAAATAAGTTAACGGGCTTCCCTGGTCGCACAGTGGTTAAGAATCCGCCTCCCAAGACAGGGGACATGGGTTTGAGCCCTGGTCCGGGAAGATCCCACATGCCGCAGAGCAACTAAGCCCGTGCGCCACAACTACTGAGCCTGTGCTCTAAAGCCTGTGAGCCACAACTACTGAGCTCATGCAGCACAACTACTGAGCCCGTGTGCCACAACTACTGAAGCCCTTATGCCTAGAGCCTGTGCTCTGCAGCAAGAGAAGCCACTGCAATGAGAAGTTCGTGTACCGCAACAAAGAGTAGTTCCCACTCGCCGCAACTAGAGAAAGCCCGCACGCAGCAACAAAGACCCAATGCAGCCAATAAATAAATAAATATATAAGTTTATATATATATATATAAAGTTACCACTACATGCCTAGTAGAATGAATGCAATATAAGGGCTCCATAGCAAGTTTTGGGAGATTGAGGAATAACTGAACCTCTCACACATTGCAAGGATGCAAAATGGTACAGTTACAGTTGAAAATAGTTTGGCAATTTCTTATAAAGAAAAACAGCTATTTCCTATAAGACTCAGCACCCCCCCCCTAGGTATTTGCTTAAGATAACAGGAAACATATGTCCCTACAAAGACCGGTAGGTGAGTGTCTACAGCAGCTTTATTAACCTCTGAATATTTATTTACTTCCTGAGGAGAATGTAAACTCAAAAGTAAACAGAAATGGTCACAAGTTGTCTTTGCTGTAGAGTTCGAGATTCAAAAATCTGAATTTACTGCAGAATGTTGTTTAAAAGTCAAATACTTCTTTCAGAACAAAATGTTACAGAATGATATTTTAACACCCAACTTAGGCTTTCTTTAAAATTAATTTTTATTGGACTACAGTTGATTTACAATGTTGTGTTAGGTTCTGCTGTACAGCAAAGTGAATCAGTTATACATATACATAAATGTACTCTTCTTTAGATTCTATTCTCATATAGGCCATTACAGAGTATTGAGTAGAGTTCCCTGTGCTATAAAGTATGTTCTTATTAGATATCTATTTTATTTACAGTAGTGTGTATACGTCAATATCACAAAGTCATTACTTAATGTGTCCAGTAGGGCGTGCAGTGCTAGCTGATTCAATGCATGCTTTCTTAAAAACAAATAGGTACTGTAACTTATTAATAGTATTCCTGAAAATTACAGTAATTTTAACACCTATCTAAAGTTGTATAAAATTCATATTTTAAAAATTCTGTCACTAGTTTTAGGTTACCACATTTACATGGATATCACAGATTGAGCTGACATGTTAAGTGATAATGGATTTTTACCTGCCACAACTCTTACACTTCAAACACCAAGAGAGAACTGACAGTGCAAAGCCCTCAGGAGGCAATTTTCTAAAAAGAATTTTTTAAATCTTCACAAAGTAGAGATGCTGCATTAGCATCTTCTCAGAATGGCATTGTTAAGTCATACGTTAAGCACTCATATTTTCTGCTTTCTATGTCCTCTGCTAGAACTAGAAATGTTTTCACAATTCCTTTGAGACAGATTCTTAAAGTTCTCCACACTTCTTTTAAGTGAGATAGTGGCATCATTTAATTATGAAAGTTGTCTGCTTTTCTTCTGGGAATATTAATTTGCCCGCCATACATCTTAGTAATTTTACAGCCCAGTGTTTGCTGCACCTTCCTTTTTCTTGCTGTGTTCTCCCTGATAACTTTATCTTGATTAACACTCTTATCTCCTACCTAAGAGTTACCCAAAGTAGCTTTATATTTTTTTGTTGTTGTTGTTGTTGGAGCATTTAGTCCGTTTGCATTTAAGGTAATTATTGTTATGTATGTTCTTTTTTTAAAATTTTATTTATTTTTTTATACAGCAGGTTCTTATTCGTCATCCATTTTATCCACATCAGTGTATACATGTCAATCCCAATCACCCAATTCATCACACCACCACCACCACCACCCCCCGCTGCTTTCCCCCCTTGGTGTCCATACGTTTGTTCTCTACATCTGTGTTTCAATTTCTGCCCTGCAAACCGGTTCATCTGTACCATTTTTCTAGGTTCCACATATATGCGTTAATATACGATATTATTTTTCTCTTTCTGACTTACTTCACTGTGTATGACAGTCTCTAGATCCATCCACATCTCAACAAATGACCCAATTTCATTCCTTTTTATGGCTGAGTAATATTCCATTGTATATATGTACCACATCTTCTTTATCCATTCATCTGTCAATGGGCATTTAGGTTGCTTCCATGACCTGGCTATTGTAAATAGTGCTGCAATGAACATTGGGGTGCATGTGTCTTTTTGAATTATGGTTTTCTCTGGGTATATGCCCAGTAGTGGGAATCCTGGGTCATATGGTAATTCTATTTTTAGTTTTTTAAGAACCCTCCATACTGTTCTCCATAGTGGCTGTATCAATTTACATTCCCACCAACAGTGCAAGAGGGTTCCCTTTTCTCCACACCCTCTCCAGCATTTATTGTTTGTAAGCTTTTTGATGATGGCCGTTCTAACTGGCATGAGGTGATACCTCATTGTAGTTTTGATTTGCCTTTCTCTAATGATTAGTGATGTTGAGCATCCTTTCATGTGTTTGTTGGCAATCTGTAGATCTTCTTTGGAGAAATGTCTATTTAGGTCTTCTGTCCATTTTTGGATTGGGTTGTTTGTTTTTTTGTTATTGAGCTGCATGTAGCTCTGTATAATTTAAATGAGATTATGTGTTGGGTAAGACTGTCTCATCAGTAGCAGCTGTGAGTGTGTCTGACTGTATGTCTCTGAGGGGTTTACCTAAAAGTTACCCACAGTAACTTTAAAGGTTGGAAACAGAAAGTGTGCTGTTTTATTGCCATACTCAAATACCTTAGGCAAAACTATGAAATGAAGCACGCCATTTTATATTCAACATGGCTCACCTTTTCTCTCCTTCTCTCCTTGTCTTGGTGCCTTTTCCCATATCTTTTCCACCTCTAACTCCTAGACCTCCATATGCCAACTTCTTCTATGTAAATTAATGTATTTGCTTGCCACCGAGAGAGGATTTGCATTTGAGAGGAGCCAAAACAACCAATTGTGGAATTTGAACAACTCTAGCAAGTTGACAGGGAGCGAATTGGGGAAGGAAGTAAAGGTGTGGAAAAGGTAAAAAGAGTTTTGGTTTTCCGGCCCCAATTAAAATGTACAGATTATTAACTATACCAGTGCATTAGGCTGAGCCTAAACCTTGCCAGAATAATCCAGAATGGGTTGAGGTCACCATTATAATGAAAATGTGGTTAGAAGGCATCATTTAAATATCTAATGTTATACATATATACATATGAAAATGTGGTTAGAAGACACCATTTAAATATTTAATGTCAAATCCCACAGTTGAATGTTTATAATGTGAAAAAAATCCTTGGAAAAAGGTGATGGGACCGTGTTATTATCCAGATTAGTTTCTTGTACATTTGTTTCACTTCTCAAAAAATAAATAAATAAATAAAACTCAGTATTTCTCTCTCTACACCTGCATCTGGTTACTCCCTCTTCTGCACTGACTACAGTGTTCCACTAGGAGGGGATCACTTCTGTCTTCTCCCAACTTCCTGTTCTAATTCACATTGCTTTTACTCATCTTTTAAGTTCATATCATCCACTAAAAAAATCACACAAACAAACCCCTTTTTGTATAATGAGAGAAAATAAGCTTAGTGGTTAAAAAATACATGCCTATTCTTGCAGGTGTCAGCTCTCAGCCCCCACTGCCCCATCATCTGTGTACCTTTGCACAGTGTGCAAACTGTACAAAAATCCACTCAGCCTTGACTCCACCCCTCCTTTCCTCCTCTCTCTTTCCACTTCCCACTATTATCAAATGTACTTTACTTTTCAATCTTTACATTCTATTTTGCAACCAAAATTACATGTACTTTGTATACAGATTGAATATTAATATAAAGCATTTACATTACTATACCAATATATTATTCACTGTAGACAAAAGTATGGTTACATTTCCTATTTTTTGTATAGCCCTTTGTTTTTCCAAAATTGCCATTTTTCTTTTTTATATTACCCCTCTCTCTCTCTCTCCCTCCTCCTCATTGGAACCCTCTTTCCCTTGCTTTAGGCTAGACTATTTGATCTTGGAACCGGCTGTGTGCTTGGGTTTTTCTAATTATTTTCTTGGGTTGATGCCATTATTTCCTGGAATTCATGTCTTTTGAAAAAATTTACTGTCTTGTTTTACCTAGTTGGAACAGAGCCTCAAGTAAGTGCCTACCAGCGAGACGAAGTTTCACATTCCTTGCACATCTAAATTATCTTCTCTTTGCCCTCAAATTTCACATGATAATTCAGCTTAGAACAGAATTCTAGATTGAGCACCATTCCTCTTAGAATTTTAAGAATGTTATGGCTCCATTGTTTTCTAGCATCAAGTCTGGCAGATGAGATACCTATTCTCAGTTACATCATATTTTATCTGTTTTCTCTTCCCTTGTTCCACCAGCATACCCCTACTGCCCATGGAAATTTTTAGCATACTCTTTCTCTTTATTGCTCCCAAGTTTCACAGGGATTGTCTAGGTATCGTTTTTTTTAAAGTCAACTTCTATATTATTCTAATAACCTTTTTTGATAGGAAATCTCATGTCTTCTTTCAGCCTGGGCACTTCCCTTTTAAAATGTATTTGATGACTTCTTCACCTCCATTTTCTCTGTTCTTTCTTTCTGAAATTATTCTAAGTCAGATATTAACTTGCTTGGTTGTAGACCTTCTTTTACCATTACCTTCATATTTTAGCCCCTTGTGTTTTAGATAATATAATAGGTTATGGAACAAGGCTGCATGGATTTAATCCCACCTCCCCCTTATTATCTGTGTTACCCATAGGAGTTTCTTAACCTTTCTTGTTACATTTCCTCATTTCTAGAATGGACTAATAGTGGTGTCTACTCATAAGGTTGTTCTGAGGACTAAATGAGTTAATTCATTTAGCACAGTGCTTGTCACAGAGTAAGTGCTTAAAAATACCGGCTTTATTTTTGGAAATAGTATAGCATCACAGTTAAGTTCATTGACTCTGGAGGTAGACTGACTAGGTTTTAATCCTAGCTCATTAACTAAGTGACCTTGACCAAGTTGCTTAATTCCTCTATACCTTAGCTAAAAAAAGAGCATCATATTATTACCTACATAATGGGCTTGTTGTGTTGACTAAACTGCTTAGAACAGTTCCTGGCTATTTGGAAAATGTTACCTATTTGGAAGAGTTCTTTGACTTTGTCTTTTAAACCTGATAATGATTTTTATATTTTGTCAATCGTATTTTAGATTTCCAAGACCTCTTTCATGTTTTCTAATAGTTCCTTTTTCATAGTATACTGTTCATGGTTTGTGGGTATAATATCTTCTCAAATTTCTCTGAAGCTACTTATTTAACATTCCGTTCCCAGAACAATCTTAATTTCTTTCTGAGTGATCCTTAAAATTTGCTTATTTTCTTTTGTTTTCATTTAGGAGTCTTTCCTAAAAGTCTTGGTGAGCATTGATTGGGTAATTTTGAATTTCAGAACAAGATCATAAAAGGCAATCCTGGGTATACATTTTAATGGGTACTGTGGCTTTAGGGGGAACGGGTATGAAGCTGGTCCTTATGTTGGATGGTCCCCGAAGTCCAGGAATCCCTGAGATTTGCTTTGGCATGGCAACATTCATGCTGGCTGCCCTGGTTCTCCCAGACAACTTTTGTCCAGTTTCTTTAAGGAGGAAGCCTCATGTTTCCCCTCAGGGATAAATGCCTGATCCACAGCTTTCAGGAGTGACGGGGTGGGGAAGTCAGCTACTCTGTATTCAGACCTTTCAGTAATCCCCTATTTTCGCTCCCTCCATAGGGTCTTGAGTCTGAACCTTTGCCAAGGCTCCACTGGGCAGGCTATTTGTTTCTTTGGTGGCAGCTCAGAAAGCATGAGTTCTAGGCTCCAGTTTGCTTTCACTCAAGCTGTATGGTCAGCACCATCTTTATCTTTCTGCTTTCCAGAGACGTATTGAAATCTCTTTTCGACCGATAGTCCCTCTCCAATTCTATCTGCTATTACGCATGAATACATTGTTAAATTCCTTTCAGAGTGATTTAATGGGGACTTGGGTGGGAGAGGAGATAAATACAGATGTCCAGATGGCCATCTTTAATGACCACTGCTGAAAATGTATTTTAAAAGGATCCCTTGGTTTACCTCAGCTCATTTGGACACACTTGCTTTTAATTAGTTAATCTCACATCATTATCAAGTACGAAATATGATATGTAAAGAGGAATATTTAACTGTAAAAGCATTTGTCGTGAGTTTGTAAACACTAAGGATTATAGAGCCCCCTTCCTGCCTCTTAATAGCTGTAGCTCATGCCTTCTGGGCCTCAGGTAGCTCTTCCTTATTGGCTTCACACCTTGTTCAGTCTCCTGATTACTATATTATTCCCAAGAATATATAATTTGGGGGATTTGGGTAATATGAACATTTTAATTGCTACTTGGCATATCTCCTTTTCCCTCCCCAAAGTCCTATGTAAACTCTTGCCCTGGTGTTACAGGCTGGATTACAAAGAACTTTCAGGGAGCATCTCACACAGCCTGGTACTGAACTAGCCCTAAGAAATTCACTTGATATGTTAAAATTTATTTTATTATTGGAAAAAATGTATTTTAGATATTTTCTATGTATGATACATGGGAGATAGAGTGGAGGACAGGATGACATGTTTCCTCTGATTGTATAGCTTCATTCTATAGGATTCTTGTTAATCCAGGCCCACCGAGTTCTTATCTGCTTTTCTGACCTGAGCACCTATCAGCAGAATGCATTTCCAGGCCCTCATACTATTTTGTAGGGAAAAAGGAACCAGTGAGAGTCACATAGGAGAAAGCTTGGATTTTTTTTTTTGCACTCTGCTGCTCCCACCAAAGGCTGTGTTCATTTTCTTCAGTTTTCTTAGGAGCTCTCTGAGCATGGGGGGGTGGGTTGGGGAGAGGTAAGAGTGTGTAACCAAATGTACTAAAAAGTTTTTTTATATACCTACTCAACATTTTAAGTTGGACATGGGAGGATGGTAGAATTACATTTCTTGGTACAGTGTACAGTGACCATCTCTCTTCTTTTTATCAGGGACCTGCTTGTGGTACTAACTCAGTAACATACAAATAAAGTCAAGAATGACCAATGTCTCTCTTTCTCTCTTATAGACTCCACTCTAAAATTCCCTATCACAAAAAGAGGGCAGCCTTAAAACTGTCACATTTTACAATCTGGGCATAAAACTCTTTAGATGACATAGCAATTGTTCTTTTTTTTTCCTAATGAGGTTGACAGCCACTAGAGGCCCTCCAAGCCCAGAACTCAACAATGGAACTGGAATGCTAAACAGCTCTCAGCAGCACTTTCAGCCCAGAGGTAACTGAGGGGTTGATTACGCCTTCCGAAAGCACTTATCTGCCAGTCTTGTCCACAATGGCCACATTAAACACCTGCAATCTGTTACACAGCCTAGGTGGGTTTCTTTTCTGAAGGGTACTATAAAAACAACAATCATTTCTGGGCGCATGCGTTCGCTTTTTATTCCTTTCCAGAAAATTTTTTCTTAACATTCTTCTGCTTCAAAACAAATTCTCAATGTTTACCATCTCTTTGGAGAGATTTTACAAACTAGCAAAGATGATTCTGCTTTCCCAGGGCTGATAATACTCACTGTTATTCAGCAGAGGGTCCACAGAAGATGCTTCCTTCTATCCCACGAATAGTGATGCTGAGGATTTGATTCACTGAGTCGGTTGAGCGAATGAGGTTGAGAGGCCTGAGTTATATGTCCACAGGATATCTTGCTCTTGCCAGTATCTGGATATCCAGAGGTCTAGTTATGGGATAGTCCAGGACAGAATTTAATGGTCTGTCTTTTTCTTCACATGGGGCTCCGATAACAGAAGGAGACAGTGTTTCATATGCTTGGTCCTTCCAGGGTGGGGAGTCAAAAAACAAGATGAGTATGCCAGCGCTACGTAAGTGAACCAGAGGAACACCTTTAACCCGATCTTCCAGGCCAGGAATAAGGAGGGCTAAAGACCTCCCTATGATCTACCGCTTCAACACTGAGTATTTGTAATGACATTCACTCTTTACTAAAAGCCATCCCACCTCCAGAATGGCCAGAGCAGACAGATCTCTCAGCTGGTAGTCAACTCCCCTTTTAACCCATCTTCATCATGATACCATATTATCTTCCTTAAATCAGCATATTATTGCATCACTACTCTGCATCCTCCCCCACCAGTACTTGGATGACTCTGCATTGCCATTTGGAAAAGTCCAAGTTTAGCATCTTATTCAAGGTTCCCCATTATTTTCTCTTCTAGTATATTTTCCACTTCTCTTCTTTTCATGACCTTTTTATGCAAAAGCTCATCTTTGCAAATGGCCCAGCTGTTTGAAATTCTTTAACAGATGGAATTCTGCAACAAAGACTCAAGTCAGTTATAAGAAGTTCAGTTTTAACCGCGCCATGAGTGGGAATGAACCTGAGCCAAAAAGGAAAATTTCTGGTCTTTGGAAGTGGTTCCATTCTTAACCTGCTTCCCTAGTGAAGCTCTGAAAGCCCCAGAACATGGAAAATACACTTGCTTTCTAGGGACTGGGCTGCCGTGTTTAGGTAAGGTTACCCATCCTTTGAGGATACCCTAGAATTTCCATGAGCCTAGAAACATTTCATCTTGTCTATCACAGTGGGACTAAGGAGTATAGCATGCTGATTTTAATATTGAGAAATTCCATTGTCAGCAATTTATTTTAACTTCCTTAAAATAGCATATAATTTTAAGTATCTCAAGAAAGGATACATGGTAGATAACACTCCTTTGACATTTATTAGAGATACTGATTCTTTGATTAAACACATTGCTCATGTTGTGTTTCAGATTTGCCCAACTATCTAAGTCATTTGAAAGAATAATCTGTTCAGAGTTATTCAAGAGAAGAAGGTTTTAGATTTTTTGGATCATTTTAGTCTGACATAAAAAAAAATCACAATATCAAAATCCTGATCTTAACCAAATGATCTTTTTACTTCATCCTAGGGAAATAATATGAAAGTACCTGGTTTAGCTTCTTTTCTTAAAACTTCTTCTTCTGGAGTGATGTTTTCTAAGTTCAAAGGGAAGCAGTTGTTTTCAGGATTTTGACCTTGATTTGCACAGAATCAATCTAGCCATTTTGACTTCCCAAATCTTAAAGAAAGGGTCTTTCACTTTCACTTTGATAAATGCTGCTGTAATTGATTCCTTGTACCTTGGTACAGTGGAACAGTGACCACTTGCTTTCTGAGAATCTTCATTTTTATTCTAGAAGTCAAGGATTAAAATGAGCTATTGTCTACCACATTCAGACAAGGTGACCTTAACAGGACATAGTAGTTTGTATTGTCACCACCCTTGATGCTGCACGTTGAAGGGAGCAGAATATGCCACCCCAAAATAAGCGTCTTTGGTATAAGGATTATTTTGAGAAACTGCACACACAGGAGAAGCTCTAAAAGCAGAGTAGAGATTATCCTTTTTTAAGGGAAATCTTCATTTATAATGGAAATTTACATTAGAAAGGAGGTCTGTACCAGGAAGAGAGCTATTACCAGAGATAACTTTTTTACCTGAGAGATTTATCCTTATGTCAGGGCAACCTTTGTTTATCAAACAATTACTCCCCTCTCCTTCCCTGTGAATTGCTCCCCTTCAATTCCCCAACATCTTCCTTTTGTCTTTACCTGAAGATGGTATCTAAGATGGTGGCTTGGGACATATCAGGGAGTTACTCATTTTTCCTGGGTTCTCTCATGAAAATGTGAAGTATACATGTTAATAAACTTCTGTTTTTCTCTTGTTAATCTGTCTTTTATTACCGAGGTCTCAGCCAAGAACTCAGAAGACTGGAGGGAAAATTATTTTTCCTCCTCTTCAACATTTAATAACCACTGAAAAAAACCCATAAACAAAATTTATAATGATTAACACTAGCTGCTGCTTTTGTAAAGTGGTAGATATTGTTGCCGGGAAACTAAATGGAAAGAAGCTAGAGAAAACCAAAGCTTTTACGTTTGCAGATTTAGCATATGTGGAGGTAAGATTTGTTTCAAGGGTTTGATTCTTTTCAGCTTGATTTAATTTAGTTGACCGTGAGGTAAGGTATCTGCATACTCATTTTTAATAATCATAGCAACTTAGTGATACTTTAGGTGATGATTTATATTTGAAGCTGATAATCTGAGAAATTATTTCGAGCTCTAGCCTCAGGAAAAGCACGTGCACACACGCACGTGTGCACGCACACACACACACATATAGAGTATAAGATCTAAAATGTATAGCATTTGCCACAAAGCAGGGCTCTAACGGAGTAAAATGTGAGCTTCAAACACTGGCTACCCAGCAGGGAAGGGCCTCATTACTAAATCTGAGATGCACTTATAAATCAAAAGAAGCCCTGAGGTAGACAAATAATTTATGTAAAATTTTTGCTTTTGCCTACATAAGTGATTACTCTAATTCACTATTTCTTTAGTCTTGATAACTCAAATGTTTTATTATTTAGTGAGGGTCACCATGAATTTAAAAATCACAGATGTCAGGCTTCCCTGGTGGCGCAGTGGTTGAGAGCCCGCCTGCCAATGCAGGGCACACGGGTTCGTGCCCCGGTCCGGGAGGATCCCACATGCCGCGGAGCGGCCAGGCCCGTGAGCCATGGCCGCTGAGCCTGCACGTCCGGAGCCTGTGCTCCGCAACGGGAGAGGCCACAACAGTGAGAGGTCCCACAGATGTCATAGATTAACTTACGTTTAACAGTAGGCTGCATTGTTTCCAAAGTCTTCTACCTGCCCAACACATATACCTTTCCCCATCTGCTTATCTAGAACACGTTGAGAGCCTAGATTAAAATCACCTGGAAATCGTACACTTAAAGATGATTAAAATTATAATTTTGTGTTACAGATGTTTCAGTACAATAATAATTAAGTCATTTTAAAATCACCTGGAGAGCATTAAAACAAATAATAAAAGATAAACAAAACCCCATCCCCACTCCAAGATGTTGGGATTTGATTGTTCCTTTATGTAAGGCTCCAGTATTCATTCAGTCCCATACAGGTGATTCTGATTTGCCTCCAGATGATTGATTTGCCTCCCTCTGATCCAGATGAGTCCTTTCTCTGCCAGGTCCTTTCCCTGGGAGCTTATCCTGCATGCTGATGTCACATCAGTGCCCCAAACACTGCTTCATCACATCATTCCTCACATGCTCCCCATTAGTGAGCCATTTCCAACCGTTTAAACGGTAACTTCTCTAAATGGGAAAGGCTCCATTGTGTATAGTAGTCAATACTCAGTATTAATTTTAATGCTAGGGAATTATTTTAAACCTTAAAAGACTGGCACAGAGCATGATACATGAGTCTGGTACCTAGTTTGTAAAATATGTGGTTACCCATTGAGATGAAAAACATCTTGCTTTGTGGACCATGTCTAGAGAACTGTAACTCCAGCATCAGGGCTTTATTTTTGTGGGTTAGAGAAGTGGATCATTTTTAAATGCATATATCTGTAAGAAGGAGGTGTGACATGGGATTGCCTTTCCTTTCTAATTGGACCGCTAACTAAAAGGAAAATTTGATGCGGGGTTGGCAGAGACACCCTGAGAACACCAGGCACCTCCAGAGACTACAAGAATGAGGAGAAGCCCATGTAAGGAAAGGAGTGAGAACACTGGAAATCAACTCTCTTTGCTTCACCATTTACCTGTAATAAATCTGCTGTAAGGGGTATGTTTACACTTGTGAAATATGCATAGTAACGTGGGGAAATATCATTTAAATCACAATTGGCTTCTAAGATTAGATAGTGTCACTAAAATAGTAGCAGGCCTTTACTTCAAATTTTTAAAAACGGGAAATTATGGACAACTTGCTCAATTAAATATGAAAAAGTACTATAAATTTACGAAAACTAAACCATCACAAGATATTTTCTCATTGGAATATACAGAAAGATAAAAGAATGGAGAAAAATTCAGTAAACAGACACATCTATGTTTATATGTGTATGTATACATTACTCCGTGCCTCATAGAGATGGTGTAAATTCATGAAGCCACTAAAACAATAAATAACGTACATTAAATACAATAATGTAGAAATGTACTTATTGGCATAGAAATAAAGCATGAGACTCTTTTTTTATACACATATGGTAGATTGATAATTCTGGAAAAGCTCGATCAAAAACAAGGTTATCTCCAAGTGGTACTTTGGGTATTTTTTATTTTCTCCTCTTCTTTATCTGACTTTCAAAAATCTAAGTTATACTTATATAACTTGTATAAAAATGCTTTATCATTTTAAAAAAGGCTAAAAGTGAAAAGGTTTTCTTTTTATATTGCAAGCTTATAACTCAGTGATAATTTATTCTGATACCATTTTATAATTACTGCAGGGTTTGAAGGAGATTAGATTGATTATAAAAATAGAAGCCCAAGGAATATAGAGCCACACCTGAAAAAAAAAGATGGGTTCCTAAAATCTCAGTGGAAGGTCATATAAATGAAGTAAATACTAGGTTTATAGAATAATATGAACAAAGGAATTATCTTCCAGCAGAGCAGACACAGTAAGTGAAAGTTACAAACATTTTACTGAGGCGTGGGAATTATAAACTAGGTTGGAAGAACTCATTTTATCAATATTTCAAGCCTAAAGAAGTAAGAATAAAAGAAAACTAAAATTATTTTTTTGTCTGTAGTTCTCTCTTCCCTTTTCCAGGGACAAGCCAGCAAAGAGTGAAAATGTGCACAGAATAACGTTGAGGGTGGTGGCAAAATAGCCACAGGAGTGACACGACCTGGGAGCCCACACAAGGATTGAGGCAGCACTATTTCCCAGCAAGCCTGTGCTCCTATTGCTGAGAGAACTGTGTAAATCAGATAAATGCCAAACCCGTAATTCACCCAGACACAGCTTTTACACCAGCTAGGTCAATCCAATTATCTCAGAGCAGGGACAATGGGAAGAGTGCATGAGGACATATTAGGCAGCATTCCACTGGTAAAAGAGGTAAAGAGATACAGGAACTCTATACCACCACCCAAAGGGTGCCTTCATAACTTAAAGCTGAACAGAGCTTCAAGCTCCTGTCCCACAGCCCAAAATCACCCTCCCAAGACCATGGGTCCACTCTCCTCTTGGAGCAAAAGTAAACTTTTCAGCAAGTTTTGTACATGCTACATTTTTACTCAAAATAAAGACCCTTTAGTGTCTTGAAATGGCTCCAGATAATAACAGCCAATACTTATTAAGAGTTTACAATACGCCAGGTACTGTTCTACACCATTTGTAATTATTAACTTATTTAATGCTCATAAGCTAAGACAGGTACTGTTATTATCTCCATTTCACATATAAAGAAATACAGGCACAGAGAGATTAGGTAACTTGATCATGATCACACAGCTAATAAATGACAGAGGAGGGATACAAACAAAATCGTCTCTTTTTAAAAAGAATCTTTTTATCGTAGTATAGTTGCTATACAATATTATATAAGTTACAGGTGTATGATATAGTGATTCACAATTTTTAAAGGTTATACTCCATTTATAGTTATTATAAAATATTAGATATATTTCCCCTGTTGTACAATATGTCCTTATAGATTATTTTATACCTAATAGTTTGTACCTCTTAATTCCTTACACCTATATTACCCCTCCCCACTTCCCTCTCCCCACTGGTAACCACAAGTTTGTTCTCTATATCTGTGAGTTTGCTTCTTTTCTGTTTTATTCACTAGTTTGTTGTATTTTTTAGATTCCACATATAAGTGATATCATACAGTATTTGTCTTTCTCTGTTTGACTTATTTCACTTTCACTTAACATAATGCCCTCCACGTCCATCCATGTTGTTGCAAACGGCAGAATTTTATTCTTTTCTATGGCTGAGTAGTGTTCCGCTGCATATATATGCCA
Source organism: Neophocaena asiaeorientalis asiaeorientalis (assembly GCF_003031525.2). Lineage (NCBI taxonomy): Eukaryota > Metazoa > Chordata > Mammalia > Artiodactyla > Phocoenidae > Neophocaena > Neophocaena asiaeorientalis. Next base: position 4,745,617 of record NW_020175221.1, on the reverse strand, counting down.
CATCTTCTTTATCCATTCATCTGTTAATGGACACTTAGGTTGCTTCCATATCTTGGCAAGTGTAAATAATGCACCTATGAACATTGGGGTGCATGTATGTTTTCAAGTTAGTCTTTTTGTTTTGTTCAGATAGATACCCAGTAGTGGGATTGCTGGATCATATAGTAGCTCTATTTTTAGTTTTTTGAGGAACCTCCATACTGTTTTCCATAGTGGCTGCACCAATTTACAGTCTCACCAACAGTGCACGAGGGTTCCCTTTTCTCCACATCTTTGCCCAGCATTTTTGTGGAGAAAACCTTCTCTTTTAACCACCACAATGTGTCTCGAGAGAAAACATTGGCCTAGTATGAGTTTATTGCTGCTCACTAGGCTCCAGCCACAAAATAGGATCAAATAACTACCTTAAAATCTAACCAAATCGAACAGTACTTCGCCTGCTTCTGTGTGGAGATAGAGATGAAGAGGAAGAGAAAACAAAAAAGAATTTAGGAAGAATGAAGGGAGAGAAATCTTGAGTAATTAAAAGCAGATCCCACAATGGATAAACAAACTGTGATACATCCATACTGTAGAATACTACTCAGCAAGAAAAAGGAAGAAATTACTGACACTGACATAACAGCAACATGGGTGAATCCCAAGAGCATTATGCCAGGTGATAGAACCAGACACAAAAGAGTCTGAGATCTGCAGTTTATATGACATTCTGTATGATTCCATTTACCTGACATTTTGGACAAGGCAATACCTTAGGCATGGCAAGCAGACCATACTGGTTTCCAGGATTTGAGGTGGGAGAGGGTTGACTATAAAAGTGTATGGACAAGATTTTTGGGTAATGAACCACTGCATGCATTTGTCAGAACTCTCATAAGTGCACCCTAAAAGGGTGAATTTTGCTCTGTCTAAATTATACCTTAATTAAAAAAAAAATACAGGACCCACAGCACCCAGAACAATTTCAAAATCTGTCTTAAAAAGAATCCTAGCAGGTTAATTTTGTTCTTTTTTGACAGATCTCCATTGAGCAGCTGCTGTGCACATACAGTTGGTAGGGCTGAGAGGGCACCAAACAATAATACACCATCCTAACCTCAGGAAGCTCAAAGCCTGTTACATTTAATCATGTGAATTGATTCTCTCCTAAGAAATCTGAGGGACCATAAATATAGCAAAAAGTGTGCAAGTTTTTTCCTTTCAAAGGTACCAAAAAAGAAAACCCAGAAGATTTTAATAAGTATGAAATATAAATAATGTAATAGCGCCAATGTCCTTAGTACAAAGTGGAATATTTCAGATGTACCCCAGGGGTGCTCTTACTGAACAAAATAGTTCATGCAGCCATTAATTTCACAAATATTTATTTAGGTGTTGAGGTGTGGTGGTTAGTTTCGTGTGTCAACTTGGCTAGGTTATAGTCCCTAGTCGTTCAATCAAACACCAATCTAGGTGTTGCTGTTAAGGTATTTTGTAGATGTGATAAAAGTCCATAATTAGTTGACTTTAAGTAAGGGAGATTTTCTCAGATAATCTGAGTGAGCTGGACCTGATTCAATCAGCTGAAAGGTCTTATGAGCAGAGCTGAGGATTCCCTGAAGAAGCAATTCTGCCTGTGGATAGCAGCTTCAGCTCATTACCAAGAGTTCCAGCCTGTCCTTCCTGATGGCAAGCCCTACACATTTCAGATGTGTCCAGCCAGCTCCCACAATTACATAGGCCAATTCCTCGCAAAAAATAAAATCTCTTGCTGTATCTCTCCTATGTGTTCTGTGATTCTGGTTGAATCCTGACATATTCAAGGAGAGAGGAATCTAAAAGATAGACACAGATCTGATCCTTACCAATTGTGTGGTTTGGTGGAGATGACATGGAAGTAATCTGGTGATTACAAAATAATTTTTTGATGGTAGAAGTACAGGGAATATATTGGGTGATACCTAGCCTAGACTTCAGAGTGGAATGGGTAAGAAACATTTCCTAGATGATGGAAAGTTTAATTTGAGAGTTAAAAAATTGACAGTGAATTAAAAAAGTAAAGTGTGTGTGTGTGTGTATGTGTGTGTGTGTATTACAGGGAGAATGGTGATAAAATGTTCTAAGCAGAAGACCTAGTTTTTGCTAAAGTCTAGAGGCAAAAGGGAGCATTGCACAATGGATGAGTGAAAGAGACTCAGTAGAGCTGGTGTGTAGAATGTGGAGGTGAGAGAGGAAGGCTGTGAGAACAAGCAGAAGCTAGATCATGTGGGCCTTGTGAGTCATGTTAAGTTACTGGGCACAGGGAAGAAATTAGAGTTTTAAGCATAGAGAACAAGTGATTAATTTTGGATTTCAGAAAGATCATTCAGGACATGATATGGATAATAGATTGGGAGAAAATGGAGGTTGGGGACTACAATCAAAAATTCAAATGGCTAATGAAGGTAACCTAGTAGAAATGGAGAGAAGGATTTAATTGGATAGATATTTAGACTGTAGAAAGGACAATACTTGCTGATGGATTGGATTTGAAGAATGATGAAGATTGAAAAGTCAATATCTAGCCAAGATTTCTGACCCGAGCAGCTAGGTGGTTGGTGGAACCACTTGCAAAGACGGGGAACACAGAGGAAGGTGCAAGTATGGAACAGGGAAGGACTCTTTTGGACCTGCTGTGGCTTAGGTACCCTTGGACATACAGGTGCAGCGATCCAGTAGGCAATTGGCTGAACCAGTCTAAAGGGCAGGAGAAAATCTGGACTCAAAATATGGATCTAGGAGCATCATTAGATCAATGAAAATTGAGGGTGTGGGTGAGCTCATCTAGGAAGACAGTAGATACAAGGCAGGAGAGAGAGCAAATTATAACCAAGAGTAACACTGATATATCCAGTGGGGAAAGAGAAGGAGAGCCTTCAAAACAGCAGACACTAGTTTTTAAATCAGGTTAAAATATGACATATCACAACCTTCCACTTTTTTTCTTTTTACCACAATTAATATGTGGTTATGAAAAGCAATTGGGATCCAAAGATATCAAAATGTTTTTTAGTTGTGGATGTGCTTCCTGTCTATACTAAGGTGGTCTGGCTAGCATATGCTTTGTCGTTTGAAGCCTTTTCACAGGCATGCATCTATCATTTAATCCTGAAAAAAAAAGCCCTCGGAGGAATCTATTAACATTATTCTTATTTTACAGGCAAGGACATTGAGGTTCAATTCAATAATTTGTCCAAGCTCACTGAAGTCCATCCTAGTGCCTCTGACCATCAATCCCATCAGTATAGCTCTTTACAGTGGACATATTCAAAAACAGCCCTGCAGCCATGATTGACCTTATATTACAGATAGGAAAATAAAGGCTCACAGAAGCCAAGAGGCTAATCAATGTTTCTTACTCTGAAAAGGGAGTAGCTGAACTTTCATTTGATATTTTGATACTATAAAACCAGCTTTCAATACCTGTTGACTAATATAGTAATAACTTAGAAAACCTTTATGGTCCATAACTTCAGTGAAGTTTTTGTTTCTTTATATTGGTTTGTCTGAGTATGAAATTGGGCCTCTGATTATCCACAGCAAGCATCATGATTTTTCTAGGAACTCACTAAATTTTTGCTAGAAGGTATATACTTCTTTCTGAAAACAAAATAATAAATAAATGTGAACCCTAGTGATTACTTCTCTGTTTTAGTTGCAGACTCTCCTGGTGCCATAAAGTAAAATTAAAATATGGGGGTATGATTTTGTAACCTTTAAGTTTCTACAAATACTAAATTTTGTCATTAGGATTATAACCATCAGTTATAAGGAAATTAATGAGAAACAGCAGTATAAGTCAGTGATCAATGCAACGATACTAAAAGACACTTGCAATTTCTTCTATTATAAATTTATGAACCATTATAGGAAGAATCCACCTATAAATGTTTCCTTAGTCTACCCTCAGCCATAGAAATATATAACATAATTAAAAACAGCATATCTTCCACCTAAACAGCTGAATTGATTGATTATCTTGAGAATCAATGACAATTAATATGAAAGTGATTTGTAAATGGTAGATATCCCTGGGAAAATGGGGGTATTCTTCTTATTATTTTATTAATGATAGCAATCAGAGTTCTATTTCAGTTAGGTAGGGTCATCCCACTGCAAAGCAAATCACCCTGCTTAAGAATCCTTTCATGAGCAGTATTTTATGTTTCAACCAGATGAATTCAAACATTCCAGAAGAATCCAGCGTCAACCAAACAATATACAGATTTAGGATTCAGTAAAGAAGGCTGATGTTAGTAAGGAAAGAGCCTCAGTGTCAATGAATGTTCGTGGTTATGTGAGTGACTCCTTTTTAATGGTACATTTATTTCTACCAGGTTCTAACTGCTCGGTTCCCATAGCAACTCAAGTGCTGGAGTGATGACCAAGGGAATGACCTTGTACTTCCTGGGATAGCTATTAAGCCCAGGATAAATCATTTCTTCTTTTGCAAAACTGCCTTCCAGTCTAGGGTCTTCCATTTGCTTGACATGCTCTCTAGGTAATTCACTTTAACTTTGGTTTTGTTTCCTCATCTATTAAGTGAGATTCATAATAATAATGCTTATATCACAGTTGGTATGAAGATATAAGAAATTATTACTTTACTAATTTACTTTTTCTTCAAAAGTTTTATGATACCACGCCTATCACTTTGAAAAGACTTGAACTAATGTTACAGAATTTAAAAAGGGAAGATATTTTATTTGGACATAAGAAACATAATGTGAAAAAGGAACACATGCACTCTGCATATAATCCTATGAACCTAATGAATCTCAAAAATATTAACTTTGTAAAGAAATAAATGCATATTTTCCTCCTTCAGAATTCAAATCCAACATTATGTTTCTGTTATCATTATCTTTTTCATTGATAATTTTCTTAATTCAAAATTTGTTCTGTGGAAGTTAGGATGAAGATTCTTGGACAGGAAAGTTCTGAGACTTGATTTCTGAATACGTACCTAAAGGGACAATTGGCAATTTGTATGCTAGTTTGGGAGTAATTTTTTTTTAAACTTAAGGAACTCAAATTCTGTAGTTACACAGCGAAATACCAAGGCTGCCTCTTTGACGTTATAGGAAATTACTCAAGAACTTCAAAAACGGTCCTGCAGACCATTTCTCATTATAGAGGGGTGGGGTCACTTGTTCACTCATGTGAAATACCTGTGACATAGTGGATAAGCTTGTAGCTCTAGAGCCACACCACCTGAATTGGAATGCTTACGTTTCTGCTGACAAAAAGCAACCTTCTTAAACTTCCCACGCTTCAATTGGTTTTCTCGTCTATAAACAAGGATCATCACAATATCTATCTTGTGGGTTTTATGTGAGAAGAAAATGATAAAATTGCATGTACAAAAAGCTTAGTAAACTCTCTTGAAAAGACAGCTATTAAATGTACTACTGGACGTTTTTGCCTCAAAAAAATGCCTTAGGGTTGCCTTTGTCTAATTTGTGCCTGTGATCCGTAAGAATGAGACAACAAATAGGCCAGTAATTTAAGCCACAATCATTCACAAGGACATAAAACATAAAACTCTTAGTGAGCGAAACTTTTTCTTATGTATTCACCTACGTGCTGTTCCAGAAAATCACTTGAGCTGCATGAGTTAAACTTCTAATCATCTTTTGGATTCCAAGCTAATGAAAGAGCTGAGTTGCTGCTGCTCTCCTGGCTTCAGTGTTAGACTCGAGGGCACTTCCAACCTTAGAGTATATTCCATCCACTTCATTTCCTGAATAAGAAAATCAATTCCTCAAAATCTTGCATAATTTTTATCCTTGTTCTATCATCCACCAATCTCTTTCTCTACAGGCAAAAACAAGGAACCCAGTAAAGAAATAATGGAGTGAATTGAACTGAAATTCCATTCACTGGGGCTCAATTCAAATAGTGCTGAGGTGCTTGGTTGTGAATGTTCCAACCCAGTGTCTCCTCTAAGAGATGAAAGTAATTTCTCCCTCAAGTAGCTTCTGAGAGTTAAAAGCAAAAAATCAACAACTACAAAAACACTTCCTACAAATCCATCTGTAATGATACATCTAAGATGAAAACTCCCTACTTGGAAGTCCTTACAATCAGTTAAATCATGAGGACTAACTGGGAACTTGGAGAGAACCAATTACTGTGGTATGCTAAAAGCAACATAATGGAAGAGCCTAAGAATTCTCAGTCTCTTGATTGGCTACTCTTCACAGGGCGAACGCTTTTCTACTAAGACATAATGTTCCATTAGTCAAAAGATGAAAAAGCAAGATCAGAAATTACATTTTTCAGCACTAACATAACCTTAGCTAGTGTTTACAGGCATAGCACAGTGCATAAAAAAAGCTCCTTTTTATCGGTTTTTCATTTCCCACTAGGGTGGGACCAACTCACCTCAGTTTGCTGTGACTTTTGAGGATTCAGCATTGAAAATCCTATATCCCAACAAAGCCCTCAGTCCTGGGCAAACTGAAATGGTTGGTCACCCTGTATCCCAAACCAAGTCAGTCCTACACCTAGCCACATCTACAATGTAATTTTCAGGGCTCCAAAAATGCCTTCACCAGAAAAGCATCTTCATCAGCTTGAAATACAGCATTTGAGAAAAGATAAGTAGAAGCATATTCATAAAATAGCTTAAAATCCTCCCTGTGGCTTATTGGTAACATACAGTCATTCATACATTGTATGGCAACAGGGAGACAGTCCCAGAACTCCTGCCACTTACTATGGAGAGAGAGGCCATAAGGTAAGCCATCTCAATAAACCTCAAAAAGTGCTATGATGGCCAAAGTTCTGAGTACTATAGCAGCACAGGACAAATATACCTGGAGCCTGGAAGAATCAAGGAAATCTTCCTAGATGGTGATAGCTGAGAACTTTTTTAATTTTTAAAAAATTTTAATACAATTTTTAAGGGTTACTTTCCATTTGCAGTTATTACAAAACATTGGCTATATTCCCTGTGTTGTACAATACATCCTTGAGCCTATCTTACACCCAATAGTTTGTGCCTATTGACAAGTGTGAGGTGATACCTCATTGTAGTTTTGATTTGCATTCCCCTGATGATTAGCAATGTTGAGCATCTTTTCATGTGCCTGTTGACCATCTGCATTTCCTCTTTGGAAAAATGTGTATACAGTTCTTCTGCCCATGTTTTAATCAGGTTGTTCTTGTTTATTTATTTATTTTTGATGTTGAGTTGTTTATATATATTGGATATTAATCCCTTATCGGTCATATCATTTGCAAATATTTTCTCTCATTCACTAGGTTGTCTTCTTGTTTTGTGGATGGTTTCCTTTGCTGTGCAAAAGTTTTTAAGTTTAATTAAGTCCCATTTGTTTACTTTTGCTTTTATTTCCTATACATTAGGAGATGGATCCCCCAAAATATTGCTGTTATTTATATCAAAGAGTGTTCTGCCTATGTTTTCTTCTAGTTTTATAGTGTCTGATCTTACATTTAGGTCTTTAATCCATTTTGTGTTTATTTTTGTATACAATGTTAGAGAATATACTAATTTCATTCTTTTACATGTATCTGTCCAGTTTTTCCAGCAACACTTATTGAAGGGACCGTCTTTTCTCCATTGTATATTCTTGCCTCCTTTGTCATAGATTGACCATAAGTGTGTGGGTTTATTTCTGGGCTCTCAATTCTGTTCCATTGATCTAGGTGTCTGTTTTTTGTGACGTAAGCTGGGATCTTAAATACATGTTTAATTTAGTGCTAGAAGTCATTAAACAAAGCCTTATTCTGAGAAAGGAGGCTAGACAGGCAGGTTTTCCTGAATATCATGCAACCAGAAACAGCTGACATTTTTGGGAAAAGGAGATGCTCCAGAGTGGGGGGAGGGGGAATGAGGACAGGAAAGATCTGGGAAGGCACCAGAAAGGGCAGAGTGTGTTCCTCCAGAGCAAACTTCTTCCTTTTATCATGTTTGCTTTCATTTCCTGTAGGAAAAACCTAGTCCTCTAAACTATTTCCCCTCTAAAGTACCCAAGTGTCCTTCCCATTTGTATCTATTAAACCTTGTTCATCTTTTCAGGTTCCTCTGAACATCTCCATTTCCACCAAAGCTTCCTCGCTCTTTGCTGATCCTCCCTGAGCTTCATCTTTCCAGGCCTCTAACCCTTTACTACATGTGCCACACACTTATGAGCTTCATTATATTTGTTTTCCAGTATTTTACATTTAAATTCATCAAAATTTGCTGAGCACCTACCATCTGCCAGGTAGTTATTAAATAGTAGTGAACAACTTAAATAGGACCCCTGGTCTCCTGGAGCATATAGTCCTTCATTAAAAAAAATAGGATTATAGGCACTAAAAAGTACAGACCATGCAAATATGTCACTTGTATCCTCTACAGTGTCAATAACAACTATGGTGCACATTGGGCAATTCATAAGTATTTGTTGACTTGAGGAATTAAAAAATTCACTAGTGAAATTGTTCACATTAGGAAACAGTAATAAAAGCAGACAAAAAAGAGGTGGTACATAGAAATTATTCAAGGGTCCAGTTGAAATGTGATGATGCATGTACACACTTGATTGTACAGTCCTGGGGATGTTAAGGCTGTGAAAGTTAAATGAGGAAAATGGAGTTGGAATTTTGGGAAAACTCCCTATGATGAAATTACAGATGATTTTTCTCTTAACCAAGCTCAATAGCGTAGTTAATACATATGATGAATGCAAAGAGAACTAGAAAGATCTGAGTTTAAATTTTGTTTTGCCTCTGTGACCTGCAAAAGTTATTATTTGCTTTGACTCTCAATTTGCTCATCTTTAAAATGGGACAGTGTGCTGATACCTCCTATTTACCCTCCTTTTCCACCCTACTCTACCATTCTTTACTCTGCTCTCTGTCTTAGGAGGCTGAATCAACAGATTCCAAGGCTCATGATTCTGACTGGGTTTAGCCAATGGGGAGCTGGCAGGGGACAGAGGGTGGAAGGCTGGTTATTTCCTTCTAGTGCAGGCTGCATCTTCCACAGTAGTTTCTTCTCTCTTCAATGCTTCCTTCCTGGACTTTAGCCATCTGGCTGTAACTTCTCCCTGGTTCGCTGTTGCTTCTAGTCCCAGGGTACACTACCGTCTCTTGTTGGTTTCCACTAACACTGCCATGGCTCTGTAAATAGCCCCTTTATTAAATTTTTTACCAATCATCCAGTTTGACTGTGAAATCTTTGCCTGTTTATACAGACAACAATCATATTTGCCTCTTTTTTTTTTTTTTTCCCTCTCACTGTTGTGGCCTCTCCCGTTGTGGAGCACAGACTCCGGACACGCAGGCTCAGCAGCCATGGCTCACGGGCCCAGTCGCTCCGCGGCATGTGGGATCTTCCCGGACTGGGGCATGAACCCGTGTCCCCTGCATCGGCAGGTGGACCCTCAACCACTGCGCCACCAGGGAAGCCCCATATTTGCCTCTTGCTAATGTAAACATTAAGTTAAACTAGGCAAAATGTCCAGCAGAATTCCTAGTATAAAGTAAGTCTTAGCAAATATGACTCTCTCACCCTCCTTCTCCTTCCTGTAGAACACTCTAGCCTTCCTAAAGACAAGGTACTAGTCTATGCTAGTATGAAATCTGTACTAAATCTGATTTTTAATAGTTTAATAACTTCTCCTTGAATAGGTCTTTGTTACTATAAAGAAAAAAAAACTGTTGCTTACATCAGGGTCATTAGCAAATAAAATCAACAGAATGCATCTTTCAATGAGTCATGGCAATCTAAAGAAAAGTGTACTTCAACTATAAGTGCTTTGACCAGAGTTAAATGTGTGCTTTATAATGATATAATATGCCTCCTTTCAGGAACACATACATACTCAGACTATAAAAGAGCACAAGGATCAAGAAAAAGATTTATTTGACGTAGGCAACAGCTTTGTGGACAAAATATTGCTTACAAAAATTTGTTTTGGTGATGATTGATAATATTTCTAGCTCAAGTTTCCTATAGATTTTGTGGCAGGGAGAGTAACTGAGAATTAAATGTGACAGAATATCTGTTGGGAAATGATCGAGTCTCCCTTTTCTCCATAAGATGATCACGGAAGAATGAAAGGTGTTCTTTCCTTGCAGTAGGGGTGATGAGGCTTGTGAGTTCTTTTGTCCAGGAATCCTTAACTTTCCTTACCTCCTGGGGATAGTTAACAGTCAGAAGAAGGAGTAATCAGTTGTTGTAGGTATGCTGGAAGGAATTTTCTGAACATGACTTTGTTATTAAAGGCTTAGGTCCATGTAAATAATGAAACTGGATTACTCAAAGAGAAACTTAACCAGCAGAAGTACTGTGATTGAGGATTGAAGAGGGGCTCTGTGAGGTTGATAGATCCCCTGAAGCCAGGGAGGTGGTGGGAGTTCTGGTGAAGAGCAGCAGAGGCAGGTGCTCATGGAAATGCAGAGCTGTTGATGGTAGAGCCTTGATGCAATGCTGGGCTGTGTGTGGCAAGTTGAAACAGTGGCCACAGTCTCCACAGCTTCCTGTATCTGAGTCCTTTTGAAATATGACTATTCAGCTCCTCTCATCAAGAAGTGGTGTTTATTTCTCCACCTCTTCAATCTGAGCTGAACTGTGATGTCTTCTGGTAAATATAACGGAGTGGAAGGGATGATATGCCAGTTCCAAATCTAGGTCTCAGGAGGCCTTGCATGTTTCTGCTCTTTCTCTTAGAACCTGGAAAACTGCCATGTGAACAGATTTGAAATATCCTACTCTATGAGAGACACATGGCATGGTCCTTCTCCCATTCCCCATCTGATAGCCAAACAATCCAAGAAGCCACTTTGCTGACTTGTAGCTCACCACAGAGGTATGTGTAAACCCAAGTGAGACAGAAAGACCACTCAACAAAGTCCAGCCCCAATTGTCAACCCATAGAATCATGAATTAAGAATGTTTAAATCACTAAGTTTTGAGATTATTTGTTACCCAGCAAAGCTAACTGATACACTCTGTGCCTATGACCTTGGGATTTTGATCAGAATCTAGCTTGGCATGGGGAGAATGGTGCTACCTGACTACAAATGGGCCATGTTGACCTGAAAAAAAGCAGCATCAGTGACCATCAGAGATGTCCAGCATGTACCATTTTGCTGTGCTCCCTGTCCTTCAGGGTTCTGTGTAATCTGAGGAGGGAGGAAGGAGAAACCCTTGCCCCCATTTCTGTCAGATCAGTTGATACTGAACTTTCTAACCATCTTAATATGTGGGGACTTGAGTCAAACTTTATTTTAATTAGAAAAATAATAAAACCTGGTTCTGTAGCTTATGTCACATTTTTAAAATAATAAAATTTAAAATATTTAACAAGCCCTTATGTAAAAAGGAAAGTATTATACTTCAGCTTTCCTTAGACTTTATACCCTGTTTCTCAGCCAGCATAGGAGAGATAACCATCAGATCACATAACTTTCTGGAGGAGGTTTTTGAGTTCTGATTTAATGTGTGGTAATTTCATGATTTTTGAGCAAAAGTTTGGTTAAGTTATGAGATAGCAAATAAATGTTCAAGTCCAAAGTAGTGATTGTTGAAATGTTGTATATTTACAAAGAACTCTGGTCTTAATGTCATGTGATTGGCATATTAGTTTTGGCTCAGTTATTAAGTAGTGTGATGCTAGGTGAGTCATCACCCATATTTGAGCCTTTATCTGCAAACTCAGAAAAATACTAAATAATCCTTAAGTCCCTTTGAAGGTCTTCTAGTCTTTGTCTTGCCTTCTACATTTACAATCGGATACCTTCTTATTCAGAGGCATAATTTACTTCTCCATAGAATATCCTTGAACTGATTACTCTTTCCTATAAATCTTTAAAGCAGTTACCAGTGAGAAGAGCGGGCAGGCAGCTAATCAGGCCTAGCTTTGTGTTATCTCTGCCACTGATATCTTGTTATCTGTTACCTGTTTATCTGCTCTTCTGAACTAGTTTGGAACCCCACTTGAGGATGAGGATGGTGTCTTATCCTTTCTGACTGTGCATTTTAAAGTATAAAATGTAAACCTAAAAATAACTCAATGAAAATTATTGATACACATAAAATTGACTATATTAATAAATTGTGATGTACTTTCAAGATAGCCTTTTTCCAATATTTGTTAGACCCCTTCAATGGCATCGGATGACATGTGGTACTTTAGGCAGGTCATTTCACTTTTCTGGAATCTAATTTATAATGCATAAAATGGGAGGATTCAGCTAGATCATCTGTAAGAATGCTTCTTCATGTACTAGTCTGTCATGTTTTAAGTGCTATGGAAGTTCAGGACATAGAGGTTTGTCATGAGCCTCATTCTTCTTAGCTAGACTTGGCTCTTAGATATAAGCTTAGCTTACAGCTATTGAAGGCGTGCAGACTGGCTGTCACAGGTGCTCTGGCTGGGTGCCCACAGCATGTTCTTACATCTCACCCCTCAACCTCCCACCTTCACCCCCAAAACACACACACACACTCCACACTGTTGCAATTCTAAGAGATGCTGCTTAGGGCCACCCTTTGTTCTCAGAGTTAGATGTTAGATTGACTCTTTTTTGACTGGTCAGAAGCCTAGAGGTAGAAAACTTAATGTCTACACTCGACATAATTAAGTTGGGTCTGGATTATAAAATTATTTTCAAAATTTGTAATAGCTTTACAAAATAATTGTTTTAAAAAGATAATAATATCTAGCTCTTTGGAAGTAAGACCTGGCTTCTGTAAAGATGTAGGTCACATAGCCTTCACTCAAGATTACCAATCTGAAACCTGTAGCTGAATAAGTACTTTGCATGAAATGTGCAGACTGTCGTTTAAAATTCCTTTGTTTTTCTCATAATCTGCATAATTATAATCTGTTTATTCTAAAGCTATCTTCTATGATTTGGAAATACAACATATACACTTTACCAAAAGATCTGAAATTGATACAAAGCTCCTTAGTAATATCTCTAGTACATCAAATGAATCAGTATCTGAAAATGTTGACAGTTTTCAAATTTAAAAATGTATGAAAAGATATAAGTAACCCAGTAATTCCATGAGAGGACTATATGAAGTATCCTTGTTCCCAAGCAAGGTCAACAACAGCAACAAAGTCTAGTAAAACTTCTTTGTAAGACATTTTTTAAAAAAATAATTAATTAATTAATTTATTAATTAATTAATTTATTTTGGCTGTATTGGCTCTTTGTTTCTGTGTGAGGGCTTTCTCTAGTTGAGGCGAGTGGGGGCCACTCTTCATCGCGGTGCGCGGGCCTCTCACTGTCGCGCCCTCTCTTGTTGCGGAGCACAAGCTCCAGACACGCAGGCTCAGTAGTTGTGGCTCACGGGCCTAGTTGCTCCGCGGCATGTGGGATCCTCCCAGACCAGGGCTCGAACCCGTGTCCCCTGCATTGGCAGGCAGATTCTCAACCACTGCGCCACCAGGGAAGCCCTGTAAGACATTTTAAACATATTATCTTGAATCAATATTGCCTTTTTTTAAAAGCTTTTTTTGCATCTATTAAGATGATCATATGGTTTGTATACATCAGTTTCATAATATGGTGTATCACATCGATTTATTTGCATATAATGAAGAATCCTTGCATCCCTGGGATAAATCCCACTTGATCATGGTGTATGATCTCGCTTTCAGTCTGTATATGTCCCTAGGTCTGAAGTGGGTCTCTTAAAGACAGCATATATATGGGTCTTGTTTTTGTATCCATTCAGCAAGACTCTGTCTTTTGGTTGGAGCATTTAATCCATTCACGTTTAAGGTAATTATCAATATGTACGTTCCTATGACCATTTTCTTAATTGTTTTGGGTTTGTTTTTGTAGGTCCTTTTCTTCTCTTATGTTTCCCACTTAGAGAAGTTCTTTTAGCATTTGTTGTAGAGCTGGCTTGGTGGTGCTGAATTGTCTTAGCACTTGTTGCTTGTCTGTAAAGCATTTGATTTCTCCATCGAATCTGAATGAGATCCTTGCTGGGTAGAGTAATCTTGGTTGTAGGTTCTTCCCTTTCATCACTTTAAATATGTCATGCCACTCCGTTCTGGTTTGTAGAGTTTCTGCTGAGAAATCAGCTGTTAACCTTATGGGAGTTCCCTTGTATGTTATTTGTGTTTTTTTCCTTTGCTGCTTTCAATAAATTTCTTTGTCTTTAATTTTTGCCAATTTGACTACTATATGTCTCTGTGTGTTTCTCCTTGGTTTTATCCTGTATGGGACTCTCTGCACTTCCTGGACTTGGGTGGCTATTTCCTTTCCCATGTTAGGGAAACTTTCAACTACAATCTCTTCAAATATTTTCTCGGGTCCTTTCTCTCTCTCTTCTCCTTCTGGGACCCCTATAATGTGAATGTTGTTGCATTTAATGTTGTCCCAGAGGTCTCTTAGGCTGTCTTCATTTCTTTTCATTCTTTTTTCTTCATCCTGTTCCACAGCAGTGAATTCCACCATTCTGTCTTCCAGGTCACTTATCCGTTCTTCTGCGTCAATTATTCTGCACTTGATTCCTTCTAGTGTATTTTTCATTTCAGTTATTGTATTGTTCATCTCTGTTTGTTCTTTAATTCTTCTAGGTCTTTGTTAAACATTTCTTGCATCTTCTCTATCTTTGCCTCTATTCTTTTCCCGAGGTTCTGGATGATCTTCACTATCATTATTCTGAATTCTTTTTCTGGAAGGTTGCCTATCTCCACTTCATTTAGTTGTTTTTCTGCAGTTTTATCTTGTTCCTTCATCTGGTACATAGCCCTCTACCTTCTCATCTTGTCTATATTTCTGTGAATGTGGTTTTTGTTCCACAGCCTGCAGGATTGTAGTTCTTCTTGCTTCTACTATCTGCCCTCTCAATATTGCCTTTTGTGAGGAAAAACTATGGGCAAGAATCTGGGATTTGGAATCAGATAACCCAGAGCTTCAAATCGTGGCCCAACATCTTGCTGGCTAGGTGTCCATAAGCAAAATCATGAGCAAGAATGAGTTAAAATTATTTTCCTTTTAATTAAAAAGAGATCAATAACATCATGGGGATATTCAATTTCTTCCAAAGGCAACATGAGACAATCAATAGCAATTCTTGATACAGATGCTGCACAAAGTTGAAATCAAAGACAGCTTTAACACAGAGTCAGACAAAGGTAATGTGGCTCAGTCTAGAAAAACCTCCTGTTTGTTTGGAAATGGTCCCAGAAACACCTAGGATTAGACACCCAGCCATATCCTTGCACAATGGATTTGAGTAAGGCATGCATGAGGGAGTAAGTGAATCCCCAGGGTCATGCTTATCTCTTATACCAAGCCTCAGTCATTTTATTTTTCAGTGTAAGTCCTAACAGAGAGATAGTAACAATGGTAGAAACGAAATATCTAATGCTACTTTTCATTTAACCAATATCATCATTACTAATTAATAATTATCCTTGTTCTTGGGTTTGTTTAGCCAAATAAATTATCCCCATTTAACCCTACTTGATAGAATTTTACTGTTTAATAGAGCTGATATAGACAAGGACTGATAACAACAAAGTGAATAACAGATAAACTAGATAAATACAAAAAACAAAGTAAATGCTAGTAAATATCAGATAAACACAGGATAGGTAAAAGCCAATCAATAATGAAGAGTGATGTCAGGCAATGAAAAGAAAACTGAATCCAAAGACAAAGATTTAAGAGTTCTTATCTCAGCTATCCCTCTAATGATCTATGTGACCCTGGGTAAGTCATGCTCTCTGGACCTCAGGACCTTAAGCCTGCTCTACTTTCTAATATGGGGAAGTGCTCATGTTACATACTTTGTGACACTCACTGGTGGGCTCTTTGCCTTCACTTAACTCTACTTTGCCTTTTAAAACCATTTTAATGTCAACTAACCCCAGATTCATATGTAAGTGGAGAAGACTTCCCTTTTTCCTTATTTCCTCAACAAGAGCCAGACTATTCTAACCTTTGGGTAATTCCTTGATTTTAAGGCTTTGATTGCTCTTAAATTACAGAGCTCCCTGGGAATGGATAAATTTTAAAATTATTAGACATTCACATTTCAGTAAAATTGTGAAAGGAAAAAAGCAGCAAGATTTATCTTATAGTCCCCCTTATGCCCTGTAGGAGAGATTACCAGCTGTCTTCCAGCACCTGTTCTTTCCCAGTACCCATTTTATAACAGAATTCCTGATTTTCAGCTGGGCACAAATTTACCCAGAATAGGGGCTACATTTCCCAGCCTACCTTGCAAGTAGGTATGATCATAAGATTAAGGTCTAGGCACTGTAATATAAGAGCACTGGTGTATTAAAAGGGATGCTGGAATGCCCTTCTTCATCATATCTTCCTTCCTGCTGGCTAGAATGTGGATATAAGAGATGGAGCTCCAGCAGTCATCTGGTGACCTTGGGAATGAAACTCACAGATGGTGGCCGAATTTCAAGCAAAGATAAAGTGCTCTTCTGACTTTAGGGAGATAATCAGTTCCAGTCCACTTTTGTTTGTTGAGTTGATCCCTGACTAGCTTTTTTTTTTACTCCCTTCACCCACTTAAATAACCAACTAAGGCAGGAGAAACAGGACAGAACTAAGTTCCCCAAAACCTTTCACAACGTTGTTGTTTTTTTCTCCGCAACTCAATTTTCATGGGTTCTTCCACAAATAAAAGACATACTGGAAAACTGAGGAGGTAAATCATTGTAATAAAATTTTAAGAAGGGATGAACTTCTCAAATAATAGTAAATCTGAGAGGGTTCAACACTTATAATATTTCAACATGTTCTGTGGTATCAGACTCTGAATTCTGAGAATTTCAGAAGGTGATGATGATAGTATGAAAATTATAGGAAATTTTTTTGAAGAAAGACAAGCTCTAAGTAGCTGTGCATATTTTTATTATTAAATGCCAATAATTATACACATTTAAGTGTCAGTATTACTTTGTTGGTACTTCTCTTGGAAAAAATTTATAAAGAAGTGTACCTTTACATAGATCTAAAAAAGATCTGCAGAAGGCTTATGTGTAATAATCTATCAAGAAACATATAGATATTCGTTTATACCTTTAAATTTTATTTGCTATTAGCTAATTTAAATGAAATTGCTTGAAACCTCACATATCCAATGCTCCCCTATGAGGGGAGCATTTTCAAATGTGCTGTCTGAGTAGCTATAAAAACTATTTACCTAGGTGATATCAATTCCATTCTCATTGATTGCAAGATTAGAAGACAGATCTTAGATTTCTTTAAAAAAAAACGGCAAAAACAAAAACACAATCTAAAATTATTGGGACATTTTGAACATGGTAGGTTCCCAATGCATTGTTGTTGCAATATTGAGTCAGTCTGTGAAGTTTTCGAGGTTTGTATTTTTGAAAAATTCTTACACATAAAAAATTTTAAGGCAGTGTTTCTCTGTTTAAGGACACCTTGCATCAGAATTGCTGGAGTGTTTGTTTAAAATGCTAATTCCCAGATACCTCATCACTTCCAGTGAATCAGAATCTCTATGCATGCCTTGAGAATATGAATTTTAACACCCCCAAGAGATTTTCAAGCACATTTAAGTTTAAGAACCTCCGTTCTACTGCTTTGTCTAGTGCAATGGAGTTTCAAGCAGTTTTAAGTTATTACTTCCATGTCTCTGTCAGTATCAAGTTAATTCTTTTCCCATTCTGCCTCCAATTTTTGACCAGACGTGAAAGGCGGGGATGATTACTGGACTGATTAACATTTACTCTTAAGGGGAAAAGAGAGTTTTTAGATCGGTACAGAGAATATGGATAGTCACACATATTTGTGAACTGAGGGGAAAAGATAAGTGTAATAAAAGTACAGTTCCGAGATTTCAAAACTATTTTTGAACTAGTCTGGAGGAGCATGATTGTAATGTAAGGCATGACTCTGTGTTAAAGAAAGGACAGGATAACTTAATAGAGGTCTCCTATCTTGTTCTGTGACGGTGCTTCTAGGCTCTGGTGATGAATGTGTTCATTTTCTGTGACTTCCTTTGGGTAAATAACCCGGTGCCCTATCAGCTCTCCAGCCCTGGGCCAGCAGCGGCCGTGTGTGCGCACTAATGACGGTGGAAGGTGTCTGGGGGAGGGGCTGCCCTGCACGATCGCGCCCCTGGCACTTCCTAAGAGACTCTCAGCTCTTTCTCTGCGGCTGGTACTTGAAGCCTCCAGACTCTCCCTCCAGAGAAAAGAAACCATCTATCTAAATTAGCTGTGCTCCCTCGTCCCTCGTTTCTCCCTCCGCCAGCCGCCACCCCCACCCCTTCCATTGTGTAGTGCGTTTAGCTTCCCTTCCTGCGTGAGACCTTAACCTCGTTTGTAGCAGGAGGGATTACTAAGAATTTCGGAACCTTGAGTTGCAATGGAGCTGTATGGAAAGGTAAGCAGAAGGGAGTTCCTCTGCATGCTCTGAGTGAAATCTCGCTTTGATGGACTTTGGTGTGTGTGTGTACGCGCGCGCGTGGGTGCCTTCTCAATGCAATTGTGTGAGTAAACCACTTTATGTGTGTGCCATTCATTCTCGTTCTCCCCCGCGTTTGGTGAATGAGATTGTAAAACCACCCCACTCTGCCTATGGAAATGTATAAACTTTCCCGATTCAGGATGGGGAGGTGTAGCGCGGAGAGTTCCAGAATGCAGCGCAGGTTTCGTTTAGATTGGGAATTAGCACAAGGTAGTGCGTTTCCTAACAAGAAAAATCACAATCTAGCTTCGGAAAGCGATAGGTAGCAAAGAAAAATCTCCAGCTGAGATGAGCTGGGGTCACTTTTCGCCTGCACCTTGCGAGGAAATGGTCTGTGAGGCTGAGAGCAGCAACAACCGGGAGCAATTCCAAAAGAGAAGGGAGGCTCGGCGGCCGAGTCCAACAGGAGGAGCAGCCCGTTTTTATGCTGGCTTGCCGGGAAATGTAGTTCACGGCTCACCGGTTTGCCGGAAAGCTCAGCAGGGTTAGACTACAACTCCCAGGAGCACGCGGGGCTCCCAGCCAGTACGCGTGTGCGGCGCCAGGAAGGGACAGCTCCGGTGCTGATGTTGGAGCCGGTTAGCGAACCCCAAGAGTGCAGTGTGGAGCGTGAAGCGCGCGGACTGTGCACGCTTGATCGGGCTCCCGGGCCAGCACTGTCTTAGCCAGGGAGAGAGGACACTTTGCGAACAATGAGACACGAAGCTCCCATGCAGGTGGGTCTATATAGAAAGTGTGGCCTCGGGAGGAATTGAAAGAGATGCTTTCTCCCTCGCTCCCAGCATAAACTGCGCCCGATCTAAGGGAAGGTCTTAGGCAGCCACCCGCGGGGATGCGGTTCTGACTTGGTCCATGGAACAGAACTGGGCTCCTCTACGCTCCGCGGGGCTGTAACGAGGGATGTTTTGACGCGGGTAAGAGTATACATTATCTTTCTAGGCTCCACAAGGAGGATTATAGTGTCTAAAACGTAAACTTGAGCAAACAAAAGTCAGAGGAACATGCAATCTCGTATTGGCATTGATTGTCCCTCCTGGCTTGCCTGGTTTGTGATCGCGGTGCAGATACACGGACTTATGGCGAGGTTCGGGGTTGCGAACTCTACTGGAGTTGGGATAGAGCGAATACCGCTTGGTTAAGAGCGCGCTATGAAAGGAGAAGCCAGTGTTAGGGTCCCCATAGTCCTCTTAATTCAGTTAGGGTCCTAGTAGTATCAACGGAAAAAGCAAACCCATTGGGGCTTGACTCTTCCCAGAAGTAAGCAAGCCTTTATCGCTGTCCACACAACTGGTTTACTGCTGCGTTTCAAAGACTATCCTCTGAGCTTTCCTGAGTAATGTGCCCATTTGTTGTCCGTTCCGATTCCCTATTTCTGTCACATTCTTATGTTTGCTTCCTTTGACTCCGGTGCAAAGGTGCCTCTGCCTAAGCACCTTGCTTAAGTTTTGTTTTTAAGTAAAGATGAGTGATGCTTTCTCCTTTGTATGTACAATCAGTTAACGCTAAACATCAGCCTGTGTTCATTACCAAGCAGAGTGATCCCATTGCATAACAGAAAGGCACTTTATGAATGGGATTGAGAGGGGAATGGAACATACGTTTGGAACGTGTTGTCTCTCTTGAGAACCCAACCCTGCTACCAAATCCACCAATATAAATGTTTGACTTTAATTCGTGCTTAAACATTTTCCACAAAAATCAAGGGCTTTAAACGTATGCTTCAATTTACTTTTTATTTATGGTATGGGTTATGTATATTAAGATATATGCTGACCGGACTGTTCAATGAAAAAAGATCTGTAGAATTTAATTGTTTGTTGAAGGATTATATAATAGAAGCTCTCGAATTACCTTATGAGTTATTGAAAATTTGATTTGTTCCAGAGAACATTGGCCCCATTGTGAATCTTCTAATACCTCTGTTTGTGACTTAGTTTTTCATTATAGACCTGATGTGAAAAGAATCTGGACAGACAATAAAGGTACAGGCTGTTGCAATCAAGATATATTGGCTTATGATAATTTCCCACTACTAGAGGTACTGCCAGGAACCAACTGGCTAAATTAAGCATATCTGATTACAAGTAAACATTGACAGTAGATTTTAAAAGTAGATTGTTAGTATTTAACATCAAACCCATGTATACACTGAGGTGTTTATGTTAAAATAAATTTCTAACAAATAAATCACGCTGCATCTTTTTTATTTTCTTATAATAATGGCTTAGAATGTTCAAAAGGGTCATTAAAATGTTACAGAACTGTATGAAATTAGTGCCTTGAGAACTATTTTAAATTATTTCATATCAACTTTGTAGTAGGCACTGTAATTCCATATTTTAGTCAGAACTTTAATGAATAATTAATATAAAAATAGGTAACAAAATTAATTTGCTTCTGGGTGGAGTTGTCATATGTAGGATGTATTTTATTCATTGGACTTGATTTTTGAAATTAAAACTTTCAATGCCCAAATGCTATCAAGAATAACATGTACATTAAAAAAAATCAAAGACTATTTTCTGTAGTATATTTCATTTCAGCACATTTATGGATTCAATTTACCAAGTAAATTGTTATGGTGGCCCTCTCTCAATTACTGTCAGGTTTTCAAACATATATAATGATAGAATGAATAAAAACTATAAACATGCTTCATATATATATATATATGTTTTTTAAGTGGCAAGTAATGTCTCAGCACCTGTACTTCTGAATCATAAGCACATAATCACATTCCAGGTGATTTTGACATATGAAAATGCAATGAGATGAATAGTTGACTTTTTATTCTTTTACATTTAAAGACTGAACCACATCATCATTTAAAATACATGCCCCTAAGTTTTCCCTTAGTTTTCTGGAAAATGAGTCACAAGCAAAACCTCATTCTACAGTTTCATTATCTTAAGAGATTCTTTTCCCCATATAAAGATATTTAGTTCATTTATTCAGTGCTCTTTAATTCTTGATTTCCTAATTTACTTATTTTATTTTCTTAAATCAAAGAATCCTTTAAAAATTAATGTCTTTTAAAAAGTATTTATTGTGCCTATGTACATAGCTTGGTGCTCTGTTCAAGGTAGTTATCTTTGATATATGCAAATTTTCTGAAGAATATTTCTCTCTGAGTTGATGCAAAATGAGGGATAATAATTGTTTTATAGGGATTATTAAAATAATAAACAGTAATAGTCTTTGCTGTCTGTATTTCCTTTGCAACTAAATAACCAGGAATAGCATTTGGTAAGTGTTCCAAATGATGGGTTAGAATTTTAATGCAGGAAATGGTCATTTTGTGTTTTTTCATTCAGTGCATCCATAAATCCTGAGGGCCAAATGAAATGGGGAATAGCTGCGCTCATGACTTGTGGGCAAGACTCTCATGAACAAATTGTCATTTGATTCAGGAGCCAGGTTGAACAAATTCCAGTTTATCTAGTGCTTTGTGCTAAGCACTGTGCCTTGCATTCAGATGTGTGTGTGTGTGTGTGTGTGTAAAATATAAAACAGTCCTAGAGGTCACCATTATCCTAATTATGGGCAGATAACTAGAACTTTTTAAGATTAAACAACTTTCCCAACACGGTAAATTCAAAATTCTGCCAGACTCTAGAAAGCCCTTGTTCTTTCCTCTATTATTTTGGGTTCCTCAAGAAGACACAAAATGGTGGTGTAAAGAATGAGGGCACTATTGATATAATTTGATTCATTCATTTGGTTCAGAAGAAAGAAAACTGTCTCTTCTGTTTATAAAATTATCTTGCATAAACTAAACCAAATATTTGAGAAACGCCAATGTTTTTAAAATGGTTAGCTTTCTGTTTCCTGGGTTTGAATTTCTTGCAGCTTTACTTACTCTCTTGCAGGACCAGTGGAATTCATTGTCTCTGTTTAAATGCTTATCTTCAATTTTGTCATCCACAAGCTTTCTGGGTCATCACATAAGTGCAGAGCCCTCTAACTATTTAGGAAACTTGAAAGGAAAACAACTACTCAAA
The DNA here is from genome assembly GCF_003031525.2 of Neophocaena asiaeorientalis asiaeorientalis. NCBI lineage: Eukaryota > Metazoa > Chordata > Mammalia > Artiodactyla > Phocoenidae > Neophocaena > Neophocaena asiaeorientalis. The sequence continues at coordinate 4,723,148 of NW_020175221.1, read as the reverse complement.
GCATGGAGCAGAGTGTCACAAAAGGTTATTTGGCTAAAAATGAGGATGATTGAAGAAAGAATATAAGTGTAGGCTGAAAATGAGGTTGAGGTGAAAACCACAATAGATATCAAATATAGCCATGCTATATAACAAAAACAACTTACAAAGAATCAGTCTAAATATCATTGTTTCATTTGGCTATGGAAGGTACAAGGCAAACTTGCATTTTATTATTGTGGAATTTCTAACCACATCCAGCCTCTATGATGATCCCTTTATCTTTATAAGAAATGGAAGTTTAGTCCTCATCCCTTACAGAGATAGAGAAAAACTCTAGTTGACATTGGAGAAACAAGAACTTTTTTCTTACTCCATTTGAGCAAATTCCTCAAGTATCCACCTTTCTTCCGTAAAGGAAAGTGGAGGATAGAGAGGGGAATTACAGTAAAAATAAATTTCTGTGGTGTAAGAATGATTTTCCATTTTCATTTTTTTAGTCCAAGAAGACGTGGTTTTATTACATGGCATAACCACAATTTTCCCCTGCCATTCTAAGCTTATATTGGAACTGCATGTTCCTTTCCTGACCATCATATGCCAAGATGGAAATACATTTTTATGCTAAGGATTGAATTTTCCTGGGACTATTCTTACACCAAGGATACTCAACTTACTAAGTATAAACAGTTGTGCCACCTGAAAAAACTGTTGTATTGGTTAAAGGTCGTCCAACAATTTCCCCCATTTTTCATTTGTTAATTGGGTCCAGAGGTTCTAAAGGAACCCTCTTAATAGCTCATAGTTTTTTACCATGCATACTATGACCTGTGAAGATGAAATCTTTTAGATTTATTTGGAATTACATAAATTTTTAGCATTTTTCATTTGTTTATTTACAGTTTTTGATATATTTCTATATGTTGAAATGTACAAATATTAAGTGAACAACTTGATGAATTTTAAAAAATTATTTATTTATATTTTTTAAAGTCTTTATTGAATTTGTTACAATATTGCTTCTGTTTTATGTTTTGGTTTTTTGGCTGCAAGGCATGTGGGATCTTAGCTCCCTGACCAGGGATTGAACCCACACCCCCTGCACTGGAAGGTGAAGTCTTAACCACTGGACCTACAGGGAAGTCCCAAATTTGATGAATTTTGATAAATGGGTACACCTGTGTAATACATACCACTATAAAGATGTAGAATATTTCCAATCAGCCCCCCAAATTCCTTCATTCATATTCTTTTTCCAGTTAATCTACCAATGCAATAAATTCTTGACTTTTTTCACCGTAAATTAGTCCTGTTCTAGAATTCTATATAGTTCTGGAAAGCATACAAAATGAACATATTGCAGAATATACAGTGTGTACTCTTAAGTCTGGCTTATTTTGCTCAGTATAATGTGTAAGGGATTTATTCATGTTTTTGCATGTATCAATAATTCATTTTTTATTGATGCATATTATACTGGTGTATCAATCTACAACACTTTTAAAATCTATTTGTCTGTTGATGGACTTTGAGGTAATTTCATTTGGTGCTACTATAATGAAGGCTATAAACATTATCACATTGGTCTTTTTATGATAATGTGTTTTCATTTCTTATGGGTAAATACCTAGAAGTAGAGTCGTTGAGGTAAGGGTAAGTCTTTGTTTAACTTTCTAAGAAACTGTCAAATCTCTAGCCAAAATGGTAGTGCCATTTCACATTCTCACCTGCGATGTATGAACATTCTAGTGGCTTCACATCCTTAACAGTATCTGGTGTCAGTGGCCGTTTAAATTCTGGCCACTTTAATGGGTGTTTATGGTATCTCATTGTGATCTGTATTTGCATTTTTCTAGTGATGGTGATGTTCAGTATATTTGTATCTTTTAACTGGCAATTTGTATATCTTCCTTTGTGTAGTGTCTTTAGCCTTTTATCCATTATCTGGGTTGTCTTTTTATTGTTTAGTTGCAGAAGATCTTTATATAGGTTTTTTTCTTCTTTTTTGATATCTGTTTGGTTATGTAGTTTTGAAACTAGTTCTTTGAATGTATTAAAATATTTTCTGCCAGTCTGTGCCTTGAATACTCATATCTTAATAGTGTCTTTTGATGAGTATTTTTATTTTGATGAAATTTAGGTTATTAATTATAGGTGGGGTCTATATTTGGGCTCTGTACTTTCTTTGACTATTTGTCTTAACTATGTCCCAAGACCTTAATACATTTGTTATTTCTAGTAGTATTTTTTTAGATTCCTTAAGAATTTCCCCATAAATAATTGTATCATTTGCAAATAGAGACAGTTCTTTCTTTCCAGTGACCTCCTTTTTTTGGTTTTTTTCCTATAACTTATTCCACAGGATAGGACAGCTAGTAAAATGTTTTATTTTTTTTATTAGTTTTTAATTTTTAGTTTGTTCAATCGCCCAATTCATCACACCACAACCCCCACCCCCCCACCGCTTTCCCCCCTTGATGTCCATACGTTTGTTCTCTACATCTGTGTCTCAATTTCTGCCCTGAAAACCAGTTCATCTGTACCATTTTTCTAGGTTCCACATATATGCATTAATATACGATATTTGTTTTTCTCTTTCTGACTTACTTCACTCTGTATGACAGTCTCTAGATCCAATTTTTTCATCATTAATGTATAGGAATGCAAGAGATTTCTGTGCATTAATTTTGTATCCAGCAACTTTACCAAATTCATTGATTAGCTCTAGTAGTTTTCTCGTAGCATCTTTAGGATTCTCTATGTATAGTATCATGTCGTCTGCAAACAGTGACAGTTTTACTTCTTCTTTTCCAATTTGTATTCCTTTTATTTCTTTTCCTTCTCTGATTGCTGTGGTTAGGTTTTCCAAAAATATGTTGAATAATAGGGGTGAGAGTGGACATCCTTGTCTTGTTCCTGATCTTAGAGGAAATGCTTTCACATTTTCACCATTGAGAATGATGTTTGCTGTGGGTTTGTCAGATATGGCCTTTGTCATGTTGAAGTAGTTTCCCTCTATGCCCACTTTCTGGAGAGGTTTTATCATAAATGGTTGTTGAATTTTGTCAAAAGCTTTTTCTGCATCTATTGAGATGATCATATGGATTTTATTCTTCAATTTGTTAATATGGTTTATCACATTGATTGACTTGAGTATATTGAAGAATCCTTGCATCTCTGGGATAAATCCCACTTGATCATGGAGCATGATCCTTTTAATGTGCTGTTGGATTCTGTTTGCTAGTATTTTGTTGAGGATTTTTGCATCTATATTCATCAGTGATATTGATTTGTAATTTTCTTTTTTTGTAGTATCTTTGTCTGGTTTTGGTATCAGGGTGATGGTGGCCTCATAGAATGAGTTTGGGAGTGTTCCTTCCTCTGCAATTTTTTGGAAGAATTTGAGAATGATGGGTGTTAGCTCTTCTGTAAATGTTTGATAGAATTCACATGTGAAGCCCTCTGGTCCTGGACTTTTCTTTCTGGGAAGATTTTTAATCACAGTTTCAATTTCATTACTTGTGGTTGGTCTGTTCATATTTTCTATTTCTTCCTGGTTCAGTCTTGGAAGGTTATACCTTTCTAAGAATTTGTCTGTTTTTTCCAGGTTGTCCACTTTTTTGGCATAGAGTTGCTTGTAGTAGTCTCTTAGGATGCTCTGTATTTCTGCAGTGTCTATTGTAACTTCTCCTTTTTCATTTCTAGTTTTATTGATTTGAGTCCTCTCCCTCTTTTTCTTGATGAGTCTGGCTAATGGTTTATCATTTTTGTTTATCTTCTCTAAGAACCAGCTTTTAGTTTTATTGATCTTTGCTATTGTTTTCTTTGTTTCTATTTCATTTATTTCTGCTCTGATTTCTTTCCTTCTGCTAACTTTGGGTTTTGTTTGTTCTTCTTTCTCTATTTCCTTTAGGTGTAAGATTAAATTGTTTATTTGAGATTTCTCTTTTTTCTTGAGGTAGGCTTGTATAGCTATAAACTTCCCTCTTAGAACTGCTTTTGCTGCATCCCATAGCTTTTGGATCATCGTGTTCTCATTGTCATTTGTCTCTAGGTATTTTTTGATGTTCTCTTTGATTGCTTCAGTGATCTCTTGGTTATTTAATAACATATTGTTTAGCCTCCATGTGTTTGTGTTTTTTACATTTTTTCCCCTGTAATTGATTTATAATCTCATAGCATTGTGGTCAGAGAAGATGCTTGATGTGATTTCAATTTTTTAAAATTTACTGAGGCTTGATTTGTGACCCAAGATGTGATCTATCCTAGAGAATGTTCTGAGCACAATTGAGGAGAAAGAGTAATCTGCTGTTTTTGGATGGAATGTCATATAAATATCAGTTAAATCTATCTGGCCTACTGTGTCATTTAAAGCTTGTGTTTTCTTATTAATTTTCTGTTTGGATGATCTGTCCATTGGTGTAAGTGGGTTGTTAAAGTCCCCACTATTATTATGTTACTGTCGATTTCCTCTTTTATAGCTGGTAGCAGTTGCCTTATGTATTGTGGTGCTCCTATGTTGGGTGCATATATATTTATAATTGTTATATTTTCTTCTTGGATTGCTCCCTTGATCATTATGTAGTGTCCTTCCTTGTCTCTTGTAACATTCTTCATTTTAAAGTCTATTTTATCTGACGTGAGTATTGCTACTCCAGCTTTCTTTTGATTTCCATTTGCATGGAATATCTTTCTCCATCCCCTCACTTTCAGTCTGTAGGTGGCCCTAGGTCTGAAGTGGGTCTCTTAAAGACAGCATATATATGGGTCTTGTTTTTGTATCCATTCAGTAAGACTCTGTCTTTTGGTTGGAGCATTTAATCCATTCACGTTTAAGGTAATTATTGATATGTATGTTACTATGACCATTTTCTTAATTGTTTTGGGTTTGTTTTTGTAGGTCCTTTTTTTCTCTTGTGTTTCCCACTTAGAGAAATTCTTTTAGCATTTGCAGTAGAACTGGCTTGGTGGTGCTGAATTGTCTTAGCATTTGCTTGTCTGTAAAGCATTTGATGTCTCCATAGAATCTGAATGAGATCCTTGCTGGGTATCGTAATCTTGGTTGTAGGTTCTCCCTTTCCTCACTTTAAGTATATTATGCCACTCTGTTCTGGTTTGTAGAGTTTCTGCTGAGAAATCAGCTGTTAACCTTATGGGAGTTCCCTTGTATGTTATTTGTTGTTTTTCCCTTGCTGCTTTCAATAATTTTTCTTTGTCTTTAATTTTTGTCAGTCTGATTACTATGTGTCTTGGCATTTTTCTCCTTGGGTTTATCTTTCCTGGGATTCTCTGTGCTTCCTGGACTTGGGTGGCTATTTCCTTTCCCATGTTAGGGAAGTTTTCGACTATAATCTCTTCAAAGATTTTCTCGGGTCCTGTCTCTCTCTCTTCTCCTTCTGGGACTCCTATAATGCGAATGTTATTGCATTTAATGTTGTCCCAGAGGTCTCTTAGACTGTCTTCATTTCTTTTCATTCTTTTTTCTTCATTCTGTTCCACAGCAGTGAATTCCGCCATTCTGTCTTCCAGGTCACTTATCCGTTCTTCTGCCTCAATTATTTTGCTATTGATTCCTTCTAGTGTATTTTTCATTTCAGTTATTGTATTGTTCATCTCTGTTTGTTTGTTCTTTAATTCTTCTAGGTCTTTGTTAAACATTTCTTGCATCTTCTCAATCTTTGCCTCTATTCTTTTTCCGAGGTTCTGGATGATCTTCACTATCATTATTCTGAATTCTTTTTCTGGAAGGTTGCCTATCTCCACTTCACTTAGTTGTTTTTCTGCGGTTTCATCTTCTTCCTTCATCTGGTACATAGCCCTCTGCCTTTTCATCTTGTCTGTCTTTCTGTGAATGTGGCTTCTGTCCCACAGGCTGCAGGATTGTAGTTCTTCTTGCTTCTTCTGTCTGCCCTCTGGTGGGTGAGGCTATCTAAGAGGCTTGTGGAAGTTTCCTAATGGGAGGGGCTGTTGGTGGGTAGAGCTGGCTGTTGCTCTGGTGGACAGAGCTCAATAAAACTTTAATCTGCTTGTCTGCTGATGGGTGGGCCTGGCTTCCCTCCCTGTTGCTTGTTTGGCCTGAGGTGACCCAACACTGGAGCCTATGTGGGCTCTTTGGTGGGGCTAATGGCAGACTCTGGGAGGGCTCATGCCAAGGGGTACTTCCCAGAACTTCTGCTGCCAGTGTACTTGTCCCTTGAAGAGCCACTGCTGCCCCCTGCCTCTGCAGGAGACCCTCCAACACTAGCAGATAGGTCTGGTTCAGTCTCCTATGGGGTCACTGCTCCTTTCCCTGGGTCCCAATGCACACACTACTTTGTGTGTGCCCTCCAAAAGTAGAGTCTCTGTTCCCCCCAGTCCTGCCGATGTCCTGCAGTCAAATCCCATTAGCCTTCAAAGTCTGATTCTCTAGGAATTCCTCATCCCGTTGCCAGATCCCCAGGTTGGGAAGCCTGACGTGTGGCTCAGAACCTTCAGTCCAGTGGGTGGACTTCTGTGGTATAAGTGTTCTCCAGTTTGTGAGTCACCCACCCAGCAGTTATGGGATTTGATTTTACTGTGATTGCACCCCTCCTACCATCTCATTGCAGCTTCTCCTTTGTCTTTGGATGTGGGGTATCTTTTTTGGTTAGTTCCAGTGTCTTCCTGTCGATGGTTGTTCAGCAGTTGTTGTGATTCTGGTGTTCTCAAAAGAGGGAATAGTAGAATGTTGAGTAGAAGTGATGAGCAGACATTGTTTTCTTATTCCCAATCTTAGCAGAAAGCCATCTTTCACCAATAAGTATGAAGTTAGCTATAATTGGTTTTTTGTTGTTGTTATTTTTATTATAGATATCCTTATCATACAGAAGGTATTTCTTTTGATTCCTAGTTTGCTAAGAATATTTGTTTTTAAAATAAATGGTTTCTGAATTTTGTCAATACATTTTCTGCATCTGTTGCAGTGATCACATGGTTTATCTCCTTTATTCTATTGGATTATACTGATTGATTTTTATTTTATGTGACATTACTTAGATAAACCCCAGTTAGTCATGATGTACTGTCTGGATTCAATTTGACTATATTTTGTTGAAGATTTTTGCACTTAAGTTCATGATGGATGTTGATATATGATTTTCTTTTAATGCTTTTATGAGGTTATATTGTAGGAGTTATGGAAACCGTATAAAACAAATGAGAAGTGTTCTTTTTCCCTCTACTTTTTGAATGATTTTGGTGTGTGAGATAGATATATTTTGTTCTTGCAAGTGTATGGTAGAGTTTATCAATGAAGCTATTAGAGTCTGGAGTTTTCTTTGTGGACATTTTTTTTTAAACAAATACAACTTTTTTGATATACAAATATCTCTATCTTCCAGCTATCTACTCTATCTATCTATCTATCTGTCTCCCTTTAGTATATTGTGGTAGGCAGAATAGCCTTCTCCCTAACTCCTTGCAGAGATGTCTGCCTAATCCCTGGAACGTATGAGTAAATTATGTTACACAACACAAGGGCCTTTGCAGATGTAATTAATGTTATGGACTTTAAAATAAGGAGATTAACCTGGATTTTCAGGTGAGTCCAGTATAATGACATCAGTCATTATATTGCTTGAGTCAGAGAGATGTGGCAGAAGGGGAAGTCAAAGATTTGAAGCATGAGGATTGTTGGTTTAAAGATGAAGAAGGCTATATGTCAAGGAAATAGGGACCTCAGTCCTATAACCACAAGCAACTGAATTCTGCCAACAACCTGAAAAAGCTTGGAAGTGGAATCTTCCCCAGAACCTTCAGATAGGAACCCAGCCCAGCTGGCACATTGATTTTGGGCTTGTAATGTCATAGCAATATGAGCAGAGGACCTAGCTGAGTTACACTGTGTCTAGATTTCTGACTCGGTAAGTAATAACTGAGTGTTGTTTTAAACATCCATTATGGCAGCAGTAGAAAATTAATTATGCATATATAAAATTTCCTATTTCATCTTGGGTCTGTTTTGGTAAGTTATGTTTTTCACCAAATTTTTCAAATTTATTGACATAAAATTGTTCAAAATATTTTTATTACCTTTTAATTTCTTTAGGATCTATAATGATAGCCCCTCATTCATTCCTATTATTGATAATATAAATCCTCTCTCTCTCTCTCTTCCTCCCTCCCTCCCTCCCTCCCTCCCTCTCACTGGTCTTACTAGATATTTATCCATATTATTAATGTCTTCAAATAACCAACTTTTGCCTTTGTTAACTTTTTTGTTGTTTATTTTGTATTGTATTGACTTGGGCTTTTAGAAAACAACTGTGTTCCTTGTATGATACTTTAGTATAACCTTTTTGTTTATCAGGCTTAAATTATTGATTTAGAAATTTAGATCACTGAGTTTAAATGTTTCTTTTTAAAGAATAAACATAGTATTTACAAAGATAAATCTTTACTACTTTAGTAGTTGACTCCCACAAATTTCTGAGTATAGTATTTGCATTATACTTTATTTCAAACTATTTGCTTCTTTTCTTGTGGTGTTTTCCTTAATTAATGGGTTTAGAGGTATGTTGTTTAATTTCCAGATAACTGGGTATTTTTCAGATATTTTATTGATACTGATGTCTAATTAAATTCTCTTGCTACCAGAGAACATATTCTTCTTTTTTTTTTTTTTGCGGTACATGGGCCTCTCACTGCTGTGGCCTCTTCCGTTGCGGAGCACAGGCTCTGGACGCGCAGGCTCAGCAGCCATGGCTCACAGGCCCAGCCACTCCACGGCATGTGGGATCTTCCCAGACCGGGGCACGAACCCATGTCCCCTGCATCGACAGTCAGACTCTCAACCACTGCGTCACCAGGGAAGCCCCAGAGAACATATTCTTTAAGATTTCATTCTTTTGAAATTTTTTAGACTTGTTTTCGGGCTAGTGTCTGGTCGAACTTCATGAACATTTCATGTGCACTGTGAATGCTGCATGCATCAGTTGTAAGGTATAGTGGTCTGTAAACATCAATTAGCTCATGGTTTTGTGTGGTGTTGCTAAGATCATCTACAACCTTAGTGATTTTGGTCTAGTTATTCTATCAATTACTGAGAAAAAGGTTTTAAAATCTCCAACTATGGTAATCAATCTTTCCATTTTTTTAGTTCTTTCAGTTTTGCTTTATATATTTTGAACTCCTTTATTAGGTAAACACACATTTGTAATTGTTGTGTCTTCCTGAAATTTTTTCCTTTTTATTATTATGAAATGTCCTTTTTTATTTTTGGCAGTGCTCCTTGTCTTAAAGTCTATTTACTCCATATTAATACAGACACTCTTGCTTTCTTAATAGTGTTCTCATGCATATATATATATATATATATACACACACACATGTATATGCCTGTATATATATGTATATATACTATATTCCTTAAAGCTTTAACTCTGCAGAAACAATATGCCTTTTCCAACACCAGCATGTTTGAGATTGGTTTGAAGCATTATGTTAGTTTTATTGGAGTCATGAAATATTCTTCTGTCCACTAAACAATGAAACCGTAAGAATGAATGTACTAGGTCTTCAGTTGCCTAGTGACTGGTAAAAAGTCAGGGTCAGTAGTTCCCTGATGAACTCTTCAGTAAGCTGATTGGATTGGGTCTAGCATTAGGAATTTAGCTCTAGCAGGCCTAAAAGAGTCTCATTTTGTGTCTACTTGGCCTCCTAACTGAGAAAACCCTGGAACCATAGTCACTTTGCTCCTACACTGTCAACTTTTCATGGTCTGGGAACCCAAATCATAATGTAACTTTAAGAGGTGAGGCACTGATCCTCTCATCATGAGTCTACCTGCTTTTAGTTTAATTACTTGTTAGTTGTCCAGAGTGGCTCAGATGCATGCCTGAGTCTCATGAGCTAGAGTCTCTTGCTAGTCAACACAGTGAGTGATTCCTGCTAAAATAGCCATAGCTTGAAGAGCCTTAAAGATCTTGAGGAAAGAGCATGTTAAGTACTGATTAGCAAAATATGACTCCCACGTGACACTTATATATGGTGTTCGCAGTAAAAGACAGTTTTTCTTTCAAATGTTTGATTCACTGAACACCTGTCTGAGTAGCAGGACTGATGAAAGGGGACAATGGAAACACAGCACACCTGTGCATGTGAACATTCTTTTGTAAGTGTGCTTGGGCGGGCTTGTTCTTTGTAGTAAATAATAGTAGCAGTAGCTTTTGAATGAAAAGTAGGGACAATTATAACTAGAAAAGTGGCTCTGTAAGTCATTCCAGTTGCACAGTCTGGAAACACATGCAGGTAGACTGCTAGCCCACCGAGATCCTCAAGAATGGTCCTGATAGACCCTTTGTCTCATAAATGTGTGAACCATGGGGTGTTTGCCCCTGTACATGACCTACCTCGATGACTGGAAGAGGGGAAGAGAAATGTCGAGATTTAGAAGGAATGTATAGCAAATCCCTGGAGGCATTTTTCAAGGACTTAAATATTTAAAATTCATGTGAAATATTTTTTAAATGTTTAATGTTCTAAAACTGTTTAATGATGAAATTTTGGGGGGAAACACATGTTAATATTAAAATTTAGTTTTTTCCCCCCACTGGGGATTTTTAGAGTATTTTACTACGTGTTTTTAAGAGAGGTTTTCCTTATACCACATAGTACTGGGTACGTCTACTGTTTAATTTTTATTTTCTTCTCAGGAAGAGATATTCTTCATTTTGTGGTTTCAGTTTAGACATTGACCTCCTATAGCTGTTGGGTGCTTTCTTATGGAGTGGAGGGAAGAAAAATCTAATTGTGTGTTATTTTAAAAAATGACTAACGAAGAAAGGCAGGGCCACGCACCACAGAGCTGAGTAGAGCAGAGTTGCGTGTGCTGTGAGAACAGGATTGCTACCTCTCACTAGGCTGTACTTCCTCTGGGTCTGACGGGGACCTCACAGTGAGTTGTATCACTGGTCCTCATAAGGTCTGCCTCCTCCCAGGGCAGAGATAATACATTTCTCAGAATCCAGCTTGTCTGTGCAGGCTGAGCATTTTAGGGTATAGACCCTCTGTGCTGAGTCAACATTCTGGTGAGATCAGCTGTCCCATCAGTGGAAGGGGTGACTTGTGAAGACCACAGCTGGTAGAGAGCACTAAGATTCCATTTCCTGTCCCACAGATCCGAGCTTGAATGTCAGATTACTCAGTCTCCTTGTATGTACGTCCCTGAGGCCTTGACAGCAGACATGGGCCCTGGATTCCCTGCGGACATTTGTTAATCCAAACAAATTCCAAACGTGACTGGTCAAAAGAGCCACAAGGGGAGCTTTAACAATTTGGATACCTGACCCCACCTTGAATATTCTAATTTTGCAGAATTCAGGTGGAGTTTCCCAGGTTTGGAAATCTTGAATCTAGTGAATATTTAGTTTTGTATTCCTGAATAAAAATATATCCAACTCTAGAGAGCAGATTATTTGAGAACACAATGTCTGGTATTTCTTGCTACCAAGAAATGATGAGAAAGCATATGTATATTTTATCCATATTCATGAGAAACATTTTAAAGGATTCTTTACATTTCGTTGCTAAGAGAGAGGCTCTTTCATTTTTATAAATTGACATCTGCATATAGGAAGTGTGAATGCCAAGAATGTTTGATGACTTTTTTATATTTTAAACTTAATTTTGTTTTAAAGAAGTCGTACGTGGGGAAGATGGTTGCTTGGCTCTACAGGGTCAGAGAGAGATGTGGGACTTGGATTTTCAGCTAGTCCTGTTTGCATGCCCTAGAAACACCTCACGTGACCAACATCTCAGCTTGCTTGTTTTAACACTGAAAGTTCTGCTGTGCACCATGAAACCCCACAGTCCTTGGCAAACGAGGAGAGTTGGTCACTCTAGCCATACCCCATGATCAAGACACTTGATGTCTCCAATCCCAAGGCCATCCCAGGTTCTGCAGGGTAAGGGCTTTTGTGGACTTCCCTAGCAGGCCTAGGATTCCCCTTTCCCCAGTCATGCACTTCCAAATCCCAAACTTTTGTTGACCTTTCTTTTCTACTTTTCTTTGTCTATCTGGAATTTTACTTTTGTGAATACCCTTTGCCATTATTTTAGAGAGGTATTAGCAAATGCTGGAAATAACCATCATGTATGCAGGATACTATTTATTTATTTATTGTGGGGTTTAAAAATTTTTTATTTCTATTGAGATAGAATTGAAATATAACATTGTATAGGCTTAAGGTGTACAATACTTTGATTTGATATGTTTATATATTACAGTATGATCACCACCATTGTGTTAGCTAGCACCTCTATTTTATCACATAATTATCATTTCTTTTACATGATGGGAACAATTAAGTTCCAGTCTCTTAAAGACTTTGAAGTTCATAATTCAGTATTGTTGTCTATAATGATATTGTGGACTTTGATGATTTATCAAATTCCACATCAGAAATTAGGTTAAACTTTACCTAAGACCTACTCTAAGGCCCTATAAGAAGAAAGCTTCCCCATAATTATTAGGAGTTAGTTCCTGGAGCTCCCTTTCTATTTTTTTCAAATTTATTTTATTGAACTATAATAGATTTACAATATTGTGTTATTGAATATAGTCCCCTGTGCTATACAGTAGGACCTTGTTATTTATCCATTCTATATATAATAGTTTGCATCTGCTAATCTCAAACTCCCAATCCATCTGTACCCCACTCTCCCTCCCCCTTGGCAACCACACCTCTGTTTTCTGTCTGTGAGTCTCTTTTTCGTAGATAAGTTTATTTGTGTCATAATTTAGATTCCACACACAAGTCATATCGTGTGGTATTTGTCTTTATCTTTCTGACTTACTGACTCGGCAGGCGGACTCTCAACCACTGTGCCACCAGGGAAGCCCTATTTGTAGACTTTTTGATGATGGCCATTCTGACTGGTGTGAGGTGGTACCTCATCGTATTTTTAATTTGTGTTTCTCTAATGATTAGTGATATTGAACCTCTTTTCATGTGCCTGTTGGCCATCTGTATGCTGAGCACCCTTATTAGTCCAATCCCAGTTTCCATAAAAGTCCACCCACACCCAAGGGCTTCATGAGTTAGTAACTCTCCAAATGTGACCGGGTGGTGGGCGGTGTCATATGACAGGTCACATCACTGGGTGTACGGCCACTGGCCACATTTCCCTCCCCACAGCCTCTCCAGACCACAGAAGACTTCTATCTTTGCTACAGGTACTCAGGGTCTCAGCTTCTGTCCCAAGATGTGTTTTGATGAATGCTCTTTGTTCCATGACACAATATTTGAAATGAGAGAGTAAATGTAATGTGTTTATTTTGGTAATTATGAAACTCTACAGAGTGGGAGTATTGGGTATCAAAGCCTCTTGTCCTCTAAAGCTAGGAAATGAGAGGCAACATGTCCTATAAAATCAAACATTTCCATTTCAGAGAGTAGCAACAGTGGGAGTTGGGAGAAAGTGAGTGGCTTGTGTATCATTTCAGTATAACAAGAGGAATAACAAAGACGATGATGGATGCTCTATTCAAGGACTTTACACATGCCAGCAATTTTACTTTGAAGATCCCACTATTATTCCTATTATTTCTATTTTCTATTTCTCCAATAGATGAGGAGATTGCAGCTTAGAATATTTAAAACAAAACACAAACCTTGCCCAAGTTTGCACAGGTAACAGACCTAGGATTCCTTCTCAGGAAGCCTGACCCAAGAGAGTGTGCTCTTTACCTACATCCACATTACACCAAGAATGTGGAATGCTCTTTTTCACAGATGTGTCTGCTGCACATACTTTCAGACCTGGTAGAAAAGCAGAATGGTGTTTCCCTAGCTCTCTTCCCGCTGTGATTATAAAGCCTGGGTTACCAGCAGCTAGGTGATCACCAGCACCCCAGGACTGCACTAATGACCCTCTGGCTTCAGCATCCATGAAGATGTACAGGAGCTACTGGGCAGGGCTCTGCTTCATGGCAGCTGTCAGGGTTGCATCACTGGAGTCTGGAGAGCTCTCCCAGCCACCGTGGTTCCCTTCACAGCAGACCTCGCTTGCACTCTTGTCTGTGTGATCTGGGTGGCCCCTTCGCCAGCTGCAGCACAGCCCTCTACAGGCTCTCCCTGCCGGGAGCCCTCAGTAAGCACACTAGGAGCTGGGGTGAAATGTAACGTGGGCTGAGAACACTGATCTGTGATACTAATAGGAACCAGTTTTATATGGTTTGGTAAAATCCATTTCCTTTTTCTTGACACTGTAGTAACAAACATGTATAGGAGTAACAAACATCAAAGGAGTTGCAAAAACCATTATAATGAACTTTAAAATGTATTAAATTTAGAGCATACCTCTCTTCAACAAAGGAATGGATATTTTTCTAGAAGCAAAGAAAAGAAGGACCCTTACCTCTTTCAATATTCTCTGTGATTGAAGGTTGAGACTTGTTAGTTTGATGAAGGGAAGAGTGAAGTAGCCGAGCTGCATGTCTGTAATTCTTTCTTTTAAAATTTTATTGGAGTGTAGTTGATTTAAAATGTTGTGTTAGTTTCAGATGTACAGCGTGGTGGTTCAGTTATACATATACCTATATTCATTCTTTTTCTTGTTCTTTTCTCATATAGCTTATTACAGAATATTGAGTAGAGTTCCCTCTGCTATACAGTAGGTCCTAATCCATTTGGTCCAGGTCATGAAGGCACAGTCAGTACGCAGACAGAGGGATCAGGATAACAACCTACTGAAAAACAAGGACCTCCCCCTCTACTTTAGCTTCCTCTCAAATACTCTTAATTTCATCCTTAAAATGGGGATAAAGGCTTTGAGTTTTCTGTCCAGTACGGAGGGTGCTTGGAAATGGTCACTCCCATTCTCACACAAGAAAAAAGCTGAACAAACTGAAAATTAACAACTCTTCTTAGATCATCAGAGAAGTGGGGTCACAGGGAAGACTGCTGCCCTGCAAATTGGAGAGACAAATAGGCAGACACAGAGAATCACAATTTACTGGAATAGAAACCTTCACGGGGATCAGTACTAGGGTAGGAAAACCTAAATGTAATTGATGAAGAAAATGTAGACTGTAATTGATGAATTGCTGGAGGCTCATGTGGACAAGTCTAAGACATAGAACTCCAGAGGCCCTCACAGTTTTGTGAATATTACTTTCAGGAGGTCTATTAAGTTCTCATAGTGAAGGTTGGAGAAAAATCCGCTCATGCTTCTGGCAGGGTGTTGGGGAAGGTGGCCATTCTGAAATACACTCAGCATTCTGTTCCTCTAACAGGGGGGTGCTAAGAGTTAGATTCTGAAATCTGGGGATGGTGAAAGGATGAGGTGTGATAATATGTGTAAAGCAGAGTACAATGTCTGTAAGAGCTGTTGTTGCAGTTATTGTACCACTTTCCTGTGCATCAGCCGAGTGTTATCTACATGTACTAAAGAAGCTATGCATGAAATAGAGGTCCAGACACAGACTGAAAGGAGTTCTGTGAAACTGAGCTTGAGGGATACCCTTAAAACATAGAGCAACTTGCATCCTGGAAACATTACCATACTTTGGCATACCATCATATACGTTCTCCAGGAGTCCCACGAAATATAGTAGTAAGTCAATCCCTGCTAACATAAAAGGAGACAAAGACGATTTCCAAATGCTGCCCTACTTTCCAGGCCCTTTACTTCAGAGGCCAGGGTTAGAGTTTAAGTCTTCTAGTGCCTTGGCTGCTTCCAATTCCCTGGACAGCATCCTTTCAGCTTGATGGTGATGTGTCTGCAGTGATACAAGTAGTGTTTATTGCTTCTCAGCTGGCTCTTGCCAGAGCAAACAGTAGCAGACACATGGAGAAACTGCTGGCCAGAGACTGCAAAGAGCATCACAATTCCAATCCACCCTGAGAAACCAACAGGGAGACAGGCAACCAAGCGCAGATGAGACCTTCACCACGAGAAACAACCAGGGGCCAGATGACATGTGTTTGGAAATCCTATCTTTTAATATTTTCCTTCTTGGTTTTAAATTTTAGTCTTTACTTTGGAGCTTTCAGGAATAACTCCTCTTATTAGCTTTTTCTTTTCTTTTCCCCTAGGTAACAACAATTGAGATTTGAAACTACTTTACATATTTCCACACTCCCATACATATGTCCCATCCTTACTTTCACTCTTCCAATTTCAAAGAATTGCATTTCATTTTCTGGATAATTTACCCTCGTTCTTCCTCCCACTGACCATCAGGATGTTATCAGTTTTAGTAGATGGAACATAGTACATTTAAAATGACTTCTTTTTGTTTTTCTCATCAGATGCACAGATGGCTTAGTATAGTTTAGATTCTTAAGACCCAAGGGAATCCCTGCAAATAATTTGCTTTTCTCATTTATTTGGAAAAGCTAATGTCAAAAATTCTGAAGAAGGCTCTGGTTACGTGTGTTAGTCAAAGGTAATCTGCTTGGTCCCTGGTCAGTAGGAGTTCTGGGGAGACTAGAATTGGAATTAAAAATGACACATCAATTAAATCTATGATCTGTTCACCTGCTACTGAACCAAGGCACACCTAGAGGGATAGCACAGTGGCTTTGCAAGGCTCCAACTCCCAGAGGTTAAGGATTTACTTCAAACTTGCTGAGTTCCTTAATGACATATTGTAGAGTTCATCCATAGATTTATGTATTCAGCAAGGTAAAAAAAAAATTTCATTGTGATTTGTCTACAAACTGATTAGCATTTTGATTAGCATCTTAAGTGAGGATATGAAATGCATACTGATCAAACTTAGGAATGAGACAAATCTGGAAGGGATAACTAATATTTTTGATGAAAGGACAAAACGTTATCAAAACAGAATGGAATTGTAAATCAAAACAAACAAAAGGAAATGTAATAGAGTACATAATAAAGGTTGACACTTCCATTAAAAAAAATAAATTGCCGAGGCATAGGATGGGGTTAGCGGAGACCTATGTTTATAACAGTGAATGTGAAAAAAGTGCTGAGCGTTTGAGGAGACTTTATTGTGAAGTCAGATGTGATAGTATATGAGAATCTCATTTCACTCTGCAACGACCAGATAAATATCTGGAATATTGTGACCAATTGTGGGAACCATGCATGGGACTTTGACATCTGCAGAGATGTCACCTTTAACCTAGAAGACGTGTGGGATTTTTCGGACATGTCCTGGGTGGAGAAAGGGGCTAAAGCAGTTGAGATTATCCAGGCAGGAGGAGAGAAAGCTTATGGAGATGTGATTGGGAAAGGAATTAACTCTTTTGATTCATAGGCAGAATCTGGAGCACATGGAGGGAAGTAGATTTTAACTCAAATCTAAGGAAGAAATTTATAACAATTGCAGTTGTTCAGCAATGAAATAGGCTGCTTCACAGCCTAGCAAACTTTCTGTCACTCGCTTTGAAGGGCTGGGCTAGAATACCAATGACAAGAGGGACACTTGGGGATGAGTAGGAAGGAGGGCTTCACTGAAGAGTCTTTCCCACTCTATGATTCTTTTTTTAAAAATTAATTCAAGATTAATACAATTTAAAGGGTTTCTTATGTATGTTTTATAAAATCCTGTTTGCTCTTGCTCTCTGGGAGGTTCCTTCATGCCCACTCATGTTTTCATATTTTCCCATGAAAATTTTGGAGACATTCACATGACTTAGTATTTAGAACTGTTAGTAAATTTACATAGTGACTGTCTATATGTTCCTTTGACATTCATATGCTGTCAAATTGCTTCATCTTTTTTTTTAATTGGAGTATAATTGATTTACACTATTGTGTTAGTTTCAGGTGAATCAGTTATACATATACATATATCCACTCCTTTAGACTCTTTTCCCATATAGGTCATTACATAGTATTGAGTAGAGTTCCCTGTGCTATACAGTAGGTCCTTATTAGTTATTTATTTTATATATAGTAGTGTGTATATGTCAATCCCAATCTCCCAATTTACCCCCGCCCCCGGTAACCATAAGATTGTTTTCTACATCTGTAATTCTATTTCTGTTTTGTAAATAAAAATTGCTTCATTTCTATTCTCAGCAAGGTTCGGGCAGTCTACTTCTCCATTCTCTAAGCCAGGATTTATTTCATTATTCTAAAGTTTATGAAACACATATGTTCTGAATACACATCTTTGGGGCTCTCTGTGAATACTTTTGGGGATATAAATCAGGAAATAATTTAAAGAAACCACACACCATCTTCAAGAATAGCAGGTTAGCAAACTCTTCTAAATAATCCCTTGGAGGATCTAGATCCACAAATCCACCAGCCTCATGCCCCATCATCCTCGGTGCTCCTACCACCTTCTTTGCTGCTAATACAGCTGGTAAAATCTGTCCTTAAAATTGAACATCTTCTATTTCTCATGCTGGAGAAAACTCCAGTATGGTTTTCTCTATCTAAATCTCTACAATTACCTTTTAAAAGTACATACAACGATGATGTCTATATTTCTGCGGGTTTTGGAGTTGGTCTAATTTTGGACTAGGACTTGTGATTGATAGCGGCTTTCTTTATCACATATTCTTTCAAGGAAGCCTAGAAATCCACAGGACTCAGAGTCCCACCTCAGGGTAATGGTAGGCTGTCAGGCTGAGAAAATGAGCAGCTCTAGGAAACTTGTAGAGTCTATTTTCTAACTGTGGCTTGACTGAACATGCTTAATCCAGAATGTAGTATCTGGGCTGCTTCATATAAAAGATGGTAAAAGATCTTCCTAACAAAGGTCATTTGCAGGCCTGGTTGAACTTAGCACCTCCATAAGGGGGGGATCTTAATTGGTGAAAGGCTTATGTCTGTAGGAATAGGAGTGTCAAATGAAATAGTTACCTGGCTTTCTGGGGTGTCAGAAGTCATCAGAGCAAGACATCATTGTTCAAACTGAAAGTCAAGAATTATAATCCTATTTTTGTTCTTGGTGGGCTGCTTGTGTTGGGGGAAGTTTACCTTAGCATGCAGACTCCAGGGCCAGAAAGGAAAATGATGATATCTGCCTGTTTTACTGGCCCAGTTTTTCCCACTGGCAGACAATCATTACAAGGTATATTTACTGAAGACAGCAATGTGGTTACATGGACTTAAAAAGAGAAATTTTTAAACTTATATTTAATAAGAAATGAAATGAAGTCAGAATGTTTATTGCCCTTAAATTTCATAATATATACAGATTTTCTTTTTGCCTTTATTCTTGCTCATATTATTGTGTTCTTCTACTGGCAATGAGTATTTGTAGAAAGGGAATACGTTATCACCCCATCTCCCCTTTTCTTTTTCCCTCAGTTGTCTTACACACACACACACACACACACACACACACACCTGATTTCAGCAACCAATGTGGTCTTAGATGAGACTAGGCACTATATACTGTTTCTAGAATTCCGCTATCTTCTGGGGCTTTTCTCTTTGCCATACCTCCAAGAGAAATATGTAATTATTAATCAGATTTTATAAGAAATGAAAAAAGACTGTCTAGCCTAGCACTGAGTAATAAGACTTTCTGCAGTTATGACAGTGTCCTGAACCTGCGCTGTCCATGTCATAGCCACAAGCCCCATGTGGCTCTTGTGCTCTTGAAATATAGCTAGTGTGAGTGAGGCACTGAATTTTTAATTTTACTTAGTTTAAATATAAACAGGCATATGTGAATAGTGGCTACTGTATTGGGCAGCACAGCAATTGGCAAAGAATTCATAGCATCCAAAAAGGTGACCCGGTAAATGCACTAATCACTGGGATTCACCGTTCTAAATGCTTCTTTTCTATATGGAGCCAAACGGTACTTAGAATAATGCTGCAGCACTTTTGATAGATGTGAAAAAGATCATCAAAAAAGATGAGGAAAAATCCATCTAGAGCATTTACAGAGCATAGATTATTCTCTATTCTTTGCTAGGCACTTTATATATCTGCTATACAGATATATCATCTATTATTTTCTATTTCTATTATTATTTTCACAAGTGTTTCAAGTTGGGTAATAATTTTTTCCATTTCATGGAAGAGAGGAAACTGAGCTACACCGATTTAAAATAAAAAAGCAAAAGTTCCACAACCAGTAGGTGGTGGAGCCGAGGTTTGAACCCAGGTAGGGACCTTCATTAATGAATCTCACAATGAATATTTCCCACTTCAACTTTAGAGCACGTGTACATATTTCCCTAGTTCTCACTGGGAACCGGGGCTGGGGGGCAGGGAGTAGGAGGCATTAAGAACATGAGCCCTGGCACCACACCGCCTGATTCGAAACCCACCTCTACTACTTACAAAGTATGTGAAATTGAGCAAATTACTTAGTATCTCTGAGCCTTAATTGTCTCCTTTTAATATGTAAATAATAAAGGTACCCACCTATAGGGTGTGGTGAGGGTTAAGTAAGTTAACAGTTCCTGGCACGTTGTTTGAACCGTATGTATTTGTCATTATCATTATTTGAAAGAGATTGGTCATATATGTTAGGATGTTGATTTAAAGTGATATAAATAGATGAAATAGAGATAGGCTTTGGGAGTGCTTCCCTAGAAAATAAGAGAGACTCTAATAATTTAGATGACTCAGGAAGAAACACCCTGCTGTTCAGCCACCTTGGTGTCGCCATCACTGGAATTACAAACTTTCAGAATTCACATGCCCTGGCCAGCTCCTCATATCTTTGCTTTTCATGTTACATCTCCTTTTGTGTCTTTGATTCGTTCTGAATGCTGAGCAGTGACACACACCAACACAGCTGGAAAGAGCCGTAAGGTTTGCTTTTCTGTCTTCCAGCAGGGAATTATTGCCATGGATACCAGCATCAGAGGAAGGCTGGGGAACTCTCTCAACTTGTCTCCTGAGTGGTCTGACATCTGTTTCTGGCAAGACCAATAATGAGTGTGCTGCTAGCTTCATAGCAAATGGGAGACTGATCCACACCTTTTTTGTTTTGTTTTGTTTTGTTTTACCACAGATGGCCTCTGCCCAAGATGCCAGGTACAGCCAGAAAGACTCCTCTGATCAGAACTTTGACTACATGTTCAAATTGCTCATCATTGGCAATAGCAGTGTGGGGAAAACATCTTTTCTGTTCCGTTACGCGGATGACTCCTTTACATCTGCATTCGTCAGCACAGTTGGGATTGATTTCAAAGTCAAAACTGTATTCAAAAATGAAAAGAGAATCAAGCTTCAGATTTGGGTAAGTGACTTTGAACTGATGGCATCCTTCAGTCTAGGGCATTGAACATATAACTGTGCGAGGGAAACCTTTCTGCCTTGTTCTGTCCCCATGGGGTCTGTAAGCCTCCATTTCCAGGTTCTTTGCCACAGAACATTCTGTTTCAAAGGCAATAGAGTGTTGCCTCTTTAAGGTAGGGAGACTGAATTAAGCCTTATTGTCATTGATGCTTCTTAAGAGTCTTCAGAAGAAAGAAAATATAACTGTCTGTGTATTGTGGTAAAGAACACTCAACTGAAAGTCTGGCTCTGTCTTTTATGGTCTGTGTGACCCGGAGCAAGTCTCTGAATCCTTCTCTGCCACTTTTCTAATACACAAAATAGGCAAAGTAAATTTAGCCTTTTTAGGTTGCAGGAAGCAGCCTGCCCTGGTCGTTTTAAAGAAGGTAAACAACCAGATATAGAGAAAGCTTAGGTTTAGTCCCTTCATAAAGCCCCAGCTAAAATTTGAAAAGGGTCTATTTAATCTCCACAAACCTTGTGTTTTCAGCTCTAAGAGTTATGTTTACCTACCCAGACAAAACAAAACAAATAGGATATTTATTTTAAATAGGGTTTTTCCCTAAGCAGAAGGTTCTCCAATAAGCTTTGAGACTGTGTGGCTAGCTTTGTACCTCTCCTCACCCGCTGCAGAAGATCAGAGATTCCTTAACTAAATAGTTGGGATAAATTTAGGAGAATAGCAAGTGAGAAATATAAGAAAAAGTGTGTGTGGGTACACGTTCAAGGTAATATAAGAGTTGAAGTAACAAAAAAATTGGTTATACCAAGAGAGAGTTATGTAGTAAGCATTTTATGTACATCATGCAATGTATGGGTACAATGGTAGAATGTTTTTACAGTTAGTTTTGGTCCCCTTTCCCTGTTCATTTATACCTCTGCCACTCAAATTGATTTGAGCTTTAAAAAGGCATTTCCCAAGAGGTGAGGTTTCTGCCTTCTTCTGAGACAATTCTGATGTCTACTACCATTTGGTACTGGTGCCATGGTTGATCTGTAGGACCGACGATAAGCCTGCCTCCTCAAATATGGAAAGCTGAAAGAAAGACAAATCTCAGAGTAAAACGTTTAAACTTTTTTTTTTTTTAATAAAAGAGCCCTTAAGATATCACTATAAATATTCCAGATGTCCTTTCATATCTTAAAGGTCTTAGGAGTAAAATTTAAAGATGCAGGTATATACACAGGTAGGTATCTTCTTAGGCAGCTTACAAGAGATGGTTGCTATTTTACTTATCCTAATTCTGGAGTCTTCCAAGTCAATTAGAACTCAGAAAACAACTTGGGGGCTTCCCTGGTGCAGTGGTTGAGAGTCCGCCTTCTGATGCAGGGGACACGGGTTCGTGCCCCGGTCCGGGAAGATCCCACATGCCGCAGAGCGGCTGGGCCCGTGAGCCATGGCCGCTGAGCCTGCGCGTCCGGAGCCTGTGCTCCGAAACGGTAGAGGCCACAACAGTGAGAGGCCCGCGTACCGCAAAAAAAATTAAAAAAAAAGAAAAGAACTTGGAAAAATAGGCCCAGTCCCCATCGCTGCTCTACTGGTCCCAAAAGACATTTTTGTTGGGAAGTGGGTCCCTCTTTAGATACTTTAGAAACAGGCAGCCCTGTTGATAACAGACAGAAAGAGCTGTGTTTATTGCTTCACATTCTCTTCCTTTTGAGCTTTAAGCAACCAATTGTCATATGAAGATAACTTTCATATCCAGGCTTAAGAAAGGTCCCTTAACTCTCAGGGGCTTTGTTGAATTGAAAATTAAATTAATTTGGTAACTACACATCTCCTACCTCTGCGACCATGTTCTTTCTGTTAATATCAAAGAAGTGTCATTCCTCTGTCTGATGGCTCCTGCCGTATATCTTAGGGATGTTTAAAGGTGGTTGTTGTGATTGTTTAGGTAAAACATCAACATGGTGTATAAATTCAATCCTATAATCTCTAGCAATTTCTCAATTTAGGTTTTTGACAGAAATGCTTTGTAGAGGTGTAAAATCATCTGTCCTTAATGTAAAACAGAAAAAGTTCAAATAATATACTTTTTTTGAGAATTATATTGTCATACTTACAAAATTTTTTTTTTCAAAACCCTCAGTGCTAGTACCAGGCCACAGCTCATTCCTGTACTTTTCTTGGACACTGAAGTTCAGTTACTTCTGTCCAGGTCTTACTTCTGCGTGAAAGTTGCTCTTCTCTGAGCCAAGCAAATGCCAACTCAGGTCTCTGGGCTGCTTCTCCTCTAATACCTCCTCATGCTTCTCAATTTCCATAACTTCACTCAAAAGCCTGGGACATATAAATCTGTCTCTAATCATCCATAATCCACCATTTTCCCAAAACCTCCAACTCTCTTCACAGCTCCGTCCAGCCTGGGACCTCCTTCCAGGGTTTTCATTCTCCCATTCTGTGGATACCCACACTCCCTTCAGGGGTCAGCCACTCAGGAACCCTTCACCCAGACTTTCCTCAGTCACAACGGTAGTCTGATGGCCACTGTTTTCTTTGCAATCAAAACAATCTTATTTCTTCCTCTTATGGCTATTGGGAGCTCTTAATGTACCTGTGATTCTAGGGGTATGAAAATAGATTTTACACTACCATATACCAGCTGGTCTACTATATTGTGAACCATTCACAAGCAGTACTCTGCAAAGATTTTGTGCTCATTGAACTTGTAGTATAGTTGGAGAAAGAAATGAATACTCATGGAGTAACTGTATATGTATGTCTATAAGCAAATATCAAATTGTATAAATATTATATGTAGCTAACATTTATTGAACTTAGAACTATGCCAAGCATCATCTATACCTTATTTCTAATTTCCACAACAACCCAACTTTGTATTTATTATTATTCCTATTTTATCCGAGAAACCTGAAAGTCGAACAAATTAAATAGCTCGTCCAGGGTCATATGTGGCAAGAGGCTGGTTCCAGGCTAGGTCTATCAGATTCTAATGCTTTGGCTTGTTCCCCTTCACCATGCTGCCCTAATTAAGAGGTCTTCTTGAATATGGTGGTGCTTTTGTGAAGATGGTGATCTTAGGCAATGTATCCTGGGATACTGAAGAAGATGTTTTTAAAAGAGTCTGACCATCCCGATGAACTGAGTCATGCAGGGGGAGACAGGATAAGGAACAACAGGGTGGTTGCCTAAGTCTAGACATTCCCACAATAATTCTAGGGGTTCTTGCTTTATGCCATAATGTAAGTATACTAGAAAATATTTAGTTGTGTACAACTTTTATTGTTTATGACTTAAACAAATTATTTATTTGGGACTGTATCTGGCACTGATGGTTTGCCGTCTCGTATTTAAATAACTGAACGTGAACTGTTTTTTTTCCAGCTTATAGTATCTTTATGCACTTATATTAATGTGTAATGAATTCATTAAGGTATCCACATCTATCTTAGCCTATGCTATGATCTGTTTCTACTTGCAACACTTCTGACACCAAATGCCAGGGTTTTCCAGACCAAGCGATTCTTCATTGCTATGCAGACACCAGCTGGGTGTCCTGTAATTTAATACAATGTTGACACTGACTACCCAGAGTTAGCACAGATCCCACAGGTACAGGGCTCATTTCCATAAGTTTATCCCTCCTCTCCCCACCCCACTTCAGATATCAATCACAAATCTGGGTGCCCTGTGCTTTTGACCTCCAGGCTATAAACTTGCAGGTCCCACAGTCCCACCCCTCAGGGTTGATAAGTTGCTAGAAGAGCTCACAGAATTCAGGAAGAGTTTACTTACTATTACCGGTTTATTATAAGGGATACAACTCAGGAACAACCAGATAGAAGGGAAGCATAGGGCAAATTGTTGTGGGGATGGGTGGGAGCAGCTTCCACGCAGTCTCCCCAGCACTGTGATATATTCACCAACCCCAAAGCTCTCCAAACCTCACCCTTTCGGATGTTTATGGAGCTCCCGTTACATAGGCATGATTGATGAAATCTTCGGCCATTGGTGATTAACTCAGTCTTTGGACCCTCTCCCCTCCCAGAGGGCAGGGGTAGGGCTGAAAGTTCCAAACTTTTGATCACATGGTTTGTTCTTCTAACAATCATCCCCTATTCTTTTTTTTTTTTTTATATTGGAGTATAGTTGATTTACGATGTTGTAATCAGCCCCCATTTTGAAGCTATCTAGGGGCTAACCAAGAGTCACCTCATTAGCATGAACTCTGGTATGGCTGAAAGGGGCTTATTATGAATAACAAAAGATGATCCTTTTTCCCCCATCTCTTAGGAAATTCCAAGGGTTGTAGAAGCTCTTTGTCAGGAACCAGGAGGAAGACCAAATATGTATTCCTTGGTCTATCACACTATTATATATCTCAAAGGAGGAGAAGCAAAATTGTTTCATAGTAATGAAAACTGTCATGAATTAGTCCAATGCATTTTTACCTTAACCAAGACAGGCTACAGATATTAACATGACTCTGATGACCCTATTTTAAACTGCCCGTAAATAGAACTGTTTCCAGGTTAAGAAATGAAGATACATGGTGGGCTAAGTGATTTGACCTTACCTTACAGTTAGTGCCAGAGTAGAGTCTAAAATTCAGGTCTCCTGCTAGCTAAGCCAGTCCAGTTGCTAGTACACCAAGTTCACTCTCAAGGTAAGTGCTGTGTTATGTCAATTGGGATAAATCTCATACCTGGTTGCCAGTGTTGCCATCAGGCATAGGAACATCAAACTTGAAGCCAGATTTCAAGTAGTATTTCTAAAAGGTCAGGAAGAAAGAACCTGGGTGGGAAGACTGCCCAGTTTTTCTACTTGATGGGTTGCTTTTTGCATGTGCTGTGGGGGACGTTTCTGAGACCACAAACTGGATTTTTAACAGTCCACGTTTAAAGAAAGCTTTTAACGGCTACTACAAACATTGACATTTCTTTCTGGCTGTGTTACACCTCCTCTCTGTGGAAGATCACTACTGCCTTGGAATAAACTTGTCTAGAGAAATAACATTGTTCATTTGTACTTAGTTACAAACCTTATTTTCCTTTAGTGTATTTATGGATCCCTCTGTCGTTCACTACATTAACATTTCTTATTGCATTTTTATTTTATTATCATTTTTATGATTCTCAAGTCAAAAATTTTCAAAAATTTTGAGGTGTCAAGTATTAGAGGTGGTTCATTCATTTTCTGTGTCTAATGCTGTTAAGAATATATTGGAGAAAAATCTAGCATGGGTTTTTCACTTTACTTAGAGGAAAATATTTCACAGCTGGAGTCTGTAATATTTTGCTTCTAATTTAAAAGTAGTTTAGCTTTGGGAAAGGCTATGTAGAGTGGATTTCCTCCCAATAAGAAGATTGAAAAATAATATAGCAACCATTACTAAGAATATCTTAGTACTGTATTTATTTTCAGTGTCTAGATTACTACTATATGAACTATGACGCCTATAGCAATCTGTAAAGTAAAGAGTGCTGGTAATTCTTGAAACTAGACTGTGTAGAGAGCCAGGTTTGACAGTGTGGTTCCCCTGAATAAAAGGCAGCTTCCTTTGTGTAAAGAAAGCACATGGACAGAGTGAAGTAAGTCAGAAAGAGAAAAACAAATACCACATGCTAACACATATATATGGAATCTAAAAAAAAAAAAGGTCATGAAGAACCTAGGGGCAGGACGGGAATAAAGACGCCGACCTACTAGAGAATGGACTTAAGGACACGGGGAGGGGGAAGGGTAAGCTGGGCCAAAGTGAGAGAGTGGCATGGACATATATACACTACCAAACATAAAATAGATAGCTAGTGGGAAGCAGCCTCATAGCACAGGGAGATCAGCTCGGTGCTTTGTGACCACCTAGAGGGGTGGGATAGAGAGGGTGGCAGGGAGATGCAAGAGGGAGGAGATATGGGTATATATGTATACGTATAGCTGATTCACTTTGTTATAAAGCAGAAACTAACACACCATTGTAAAGCAATTATACTCCAATAAAGATGCTAAAAAAAGAAAGAAAGAAAGACAGCACATGGGTCTCCTTTTTCAGTTGTATCTACATTGTTCAAGTCCAAAAATCAAGGTTGACTCTAACTAATGAAAGACTTAGCTTGAAAAATCTGTAGCTTAGTTAGAGAATATAGGTTTAAAGTGAGCAGAGGGCAGGTAGGCAGAGATCACTGTTTCCTTAGGAATTAGAACTAGCGTTTTATCATTTTTGCATTCTCTTTTTCCCACCCTCACCCTTCACCACTCCTTGTCTTTTCTCTCCCTCCTTCCCCTTTACCCCTCTCCTTCCCACCTTCATTTCTGAGCCCTGGCCAGCCTGAGTTAATAAGAAACATCTTCAGTGTGTTCAGAGGTCAGGGCTGCCGCATACAGATGCACATGTTGTGCACTGGACAAAGACACCAACCAGGGGTCAAGTGGGGCTGTTCTCCAGCCAGAGCGCCACATGCTAAGCTGTGCTCACTTCCAGGAAGGGGTGCCTTTTCTTTTTCACAAAGGTGTCATCTGCTGTCAAGTATGTGCTTCTGGTCCACGTGCAACCAAAGGAAATTCTGATTCCCATACAGCAACCATATACATAGTCGGTAGCTATATCACAGTCTGATGCAGGAGATGGATGAGTAAACTGAGAGGATACAAGCCCTGCTTCCCCAGCCCAGTCCTGGAGGAAGACGGTATTTTAAAATATAGGTTTTATTGTTATTTAGGTGTGGCGAGGCCCACAGGTCAGGAGATAACTGCCATTGAAATAGTAGTTCGTTATGCTCACAGATTTTAAGAGAAAGACACATGGGCTCGGGGAGGGGGGCCCTTGGAGTGAGGGGAATCCCCTGCGTGGGTCAGGAGGCAGAAGGAGGGGCGGGAGGAATGTGACAAGAGCCTCTATTGTGGTTTCTGTATAAGGAATGGGCCAGGCAGGGTAAACAGGCTTAGGACTGGCTAGTTTGAATACCTGCAGCAGACCCTGGGGCATGAAGACTTCCCTAAGTTGTCAGGTGCCTGGGGTAATTAGGGCAGGTGGATAGTGGCTCATAGTGTGAGAGCCCAAGATGGAGCAAGCCCTATGAGCTCTGTATTGGTGGTTTGCATTTGACAAGTGAGCTTCAGTGAGTTGTTTAGTGTCTTTAAGAGTTGAGTAGGGCTTCCCTGGTGGCGCAGTGGTTGGGAGTCCGCCTGCCGATGCAGGGGACACGGGTTCGTGCCCCGGTCCGGGAAGATCCCACATGCCGCAGAGCGGCTGCGCCAGTGGGCCATGGCTGCTGAGCCTGCGTGTCCGGACCCTGTTGCTCCGCAACGGGAGAGTATGCAAAAAAAAAAAAGAATTGAGTAACTCAGGGTAGGGCAGTCCCTCCAGGATCCATAAGGCCCCAGCTGTCAAAGCATCTGAATACAGAAAGTAAAAGACATGCTTAATACAAAAGGCAGGTTCTTGGAGTCCCAGGGGTGGCTTCTGTCATTGATTCCACTCTGACAAATGCTTATGTTTTCAACCATTCTCACTGCAGACTCAGTGCATTTCTGGGTCTCAGTATTTAGAGACCTCAAACATACAACTGATAATAGTATCACTTAATGAACCCAGTGTTGACCCATAAATAAGCATTTTATGTTTATATGCATTTTTAGAATTTATTTTTTGCCAAACCCCATGAAGGAAGGTGGTATTAATAGCCCCATTTTATAGATGAGGAAACAGAGAATCAGAAAAATAAAGGGATCTGCCCAAGGTCCTAGCTAGGATATGTCAGAAGCAGGATTCGAACCAGGGGATTGAAATCAAAGGCCATGTACTTGACCACACTTGTAAATGAGGTAAAAGGAGGCCAAGTGATCTGTCGGAGATCTTCAGGGGATCCAATCTGTAAACCTACATATCTTTTTTATTAATAATTTTTATTTTATATTGGAGTATAGTTGATTTACAATGTTGTGTTAGTTTCAGGTGTACAGCAAAGTGGTTCAGTTATACATATACATATATCTATTCTTTTTTAACTTCTTTTCCCATTTAGGTTATTACAGAATATTGAGTAGAGTTCCTTGTGCTCTATAATAGGTCCTTGTTGATTATTTTATATATAGTAGTGTGTGTATGTTAATCCAAAACTCCTAATTGATTCCTCCCCTTCCCCACACCTTACCCCTTAGGTAACCTTAAGTTTGTTCTCTAAGTCTGTGAGTCTGTTTCCATTTTGTAAATAAGTTCATTTGTATCATTTTTTTTTAGATTCCACATATAAGTGATATCATAGGATATTGGCCTTTCTCTGTCTGACATTCTTCACTTAGCATGATAAGCTCCACGTCCATCCATGTTGCTGCAAATGGCATTATTTCATTCCTTTTAATGGCTGAGTAATATTCCATTGTATATATGTATCACATCTTCTTTATCCATTCATCCATCGATGGACATTTAGGTTGATTCCATGCCTTGGCTATGGTGATTAGTGCTGCAGTGAACATTGGGATGCATGTATCTTTTTAAATTATGGTCTTCTTCGGATATATTCCGAGGAGTGGCATTGCTGGGTCATATGGTAGCTCTATTTTTAATTTTTTAAGGAACCTCCATACTGTTCTCCATAGTGCTTGTACCAATTTACATTCCCACCAGCAGTGCAGGAGGGTTCCCTTTTCTCCACACCCTCTCCAGCATTTGTTGCTTATAGACTTTTTGATGATGGCCATTCTGACTGATGTGAGATGATACCTCATTGTAGTGTTGATTTGCATTTTTCTAATACTTAGCGATGTTGAGCATCTTTTCATGTGCCTCTTGGCCAACTGTATGTCTTCTTTGGAGGATGTCTATTTAGAATTTCTGCCCATTTTTTGATTGGGTTGTTTGTTTTTTTGATATTGAGCCATATGAGCTGTTTGTAAATTTTGGAGATTAATTCCTTGCTATTCACTTCATTTACAAATATTTTCTCCTATTCTGTGGCTTCTCTTTTTGTTTTGTTTATGCTTTCCTTTGCTATGTAAAAGCTTTTGAGTTTAATTAGGTCAGATTTGTTTATTTTTGTTTTTATTTCCATTACTTAGGAGACAAATTTTAAAAGATTTTGCTTTGATTTATGTCAAAGAGTGTTCTTCCTATGTTTTCCTCTAAGAGTTTTATAGTGTCCGGTCTTACATTTAGGTCTTTAATCCATTTTGAGTTTATTTCTGTGTATGGCATTAAAGAATGTTCTAATTTCATTTTTTTACATGTAGCTGTTCAGTTTTTCCAGAACCATTTATTGAAGAGACTGTCTTTTCTCCATTGTATAGTCTTCCCTCCTTTGTTGTAGATCAATTAATATAGGTGTGGGTGTTTATTTCTGGGCTTTCTATCCTGTTCCATTGATCTATATTTCTGTTTTTGTGCCAGTGTTATACTGTTTTGATTACTGTAGCTTTATAGGATGGTCTGAAGGCAGGGAGCCTGATTCTTCCAGCTCTGTTTTTCTTTCTGAAGATTGCTTTGCTTAGTCAGGGTCTTTTGTGTCTCCATACACATTTTAAGATTTTTGATCTAGTTCTGTAAAAAATGCCATTGGTAATTTGGGATTGCATTGAACCTGTAGGTTGCCTTGGGTGGCATAGTCATTTTGACAATAATGATTCTTCTAATCCAAGAGCATAGTATATCTTTCCATCTGTTTATGTCATTTTTTATTCCTTTCATTAGCGTCTTACAGTTTTTGGAGTGTAGGTCTTTTGCCTCCTTAGGTAGGTTTATTCCTTGGTATTTTATTGTTTTTGATGTGATGGCAAATGGGATTGTTCCCTTAGTTTCTCTTTCTGATCTTTCATTGTTAGTGTATAGAAATGCAATAGATTTGTGTGTATTACTTTTGTATCCTGCAACTTTACCAAATTCATTTTTGAGCTCTAGTAGTTTTCTGGTAACATCTTTAGGATTTTTTATGTATAGTGTCATGTCATCGGCAAACAGTGACAATTTTACTTCTTCTTTTCCAGTTTGGATTCCTTTTATTTCTTTTTATTCTCTAATAGCTGTGGCTAGGACTTCCAAAACTATGTTGAATAAAAATGGCAAGAGTGGACGTCCTTGTCTTGTTCCTGATCTTAGTGGAAATGCTTTCAGTTTTTCACCATTGAGAATGATGTTAGCTGTGGGTTTGTCATATATGGCCTTTATTATGTTGAGGTAAGCTCCCTTTATGCCACTTTCTGGAGAGTTTTTATTATAATTGGGTGTTGAATATTGTAAAAGCTTTTTCTGCATCTATTGAGATGACCATATGATTTTTACTCTTCAATTTGTTGATGCAGTGTATCACACTGATTGATGTGCAGATATCGAATAATCCTTGCATCCCTGTGGTGCATCCCACTTGATCATGGTATATGATCCTTTTAATATATTGTTCTATGAAGTTTGCTAGTATTTTGTTGAGGATTTTGTTGTCTATGTTCATCAATAATATTGGTTTGTAATTTTCTTTTTTTGTGGTATCTTTGTCTGGTTTTGGTATCAGGGTGTTGCTGGCCTCATAGAATGAGTGTGGGAGTGTTCCTTCCTCTGCAATTTTTTGGAAGAGTTTCAGAAGGATAGGTGTTAGTTCTTCTCTAAATGTTTGATAGAATTCGCCTGTGAAACCACCAGGTGCTGGACTTTTGTTTGTTGGGAGTTTTTTAATCACAGTTTCAATTTCAGTACTTGTGATTGGTCTGTTCATATTTTCTATTTCTTGCTGGTTCAGTCTTGGAAGATTGTACCTTTCTAAGAATTTGTCCATTTCTTCTAGGTTGTACATTTTATTGGCATATAATTGCTTGTAGTAGTCTCTTATGATCTTTTGTATTTCTATGGTGTCCATTGTAACTTCTCTTTTGTCATTTCTAATTTTGTTGATTTGAGCCCTCTCTTTTTTCTTGATGAGTCTGGCTAGAGCTTTATCAATTTTGTTTATCTTTTCAAAGGACCAGCTTTTAGTTTCATTGATCTTTTCTATTGTTTTCCTCATCTCTCTTTCATTTATTTCTACCCTGATCTGTATGATTTCTTTCCTTCTACAAACTTTGGGTTTTATTTGCTCTTCTCTCTTTAGTTGCTTTAGGTATAGGGTTAGGTTGTTTACTTGAGATTTTTATTGTTTCCTGAGGTATGATTGTACTGCTAAAAACTTCCCTCTTAGAACTGCTTTTGCTGCATCTGATAGGTTTTGAATCATCATGTTTTCATTTTCATTTATGTCTAGGTATTTTTTTTTTTACTTTCCTTTTTGATTTCTTCAGTGACCCATTGGCTGTTTAGTAGCCTATTGTTTAGCCTCCATGTTTGTGTTTTTTACAATTTTTTTTCTTATATTTGATTTCTAATCTCATAGCATTGCAGTTGGAAAAGATGCTTGGTATGATTTCAGGTTTCTTAAATTTGCTGAGCCTTGCTTTGTGGCCCAAGATGTGATCTATCCTGGAGAATGTTCTATGTCCACTTGAGAAGAATGTGTATTCTGCTGCTTTTGGATGGAATACTCCATAAATATCAGTTAAGGCCACCTGATCTAATGTGTCATGTTTCCTTATTGATTTTCTGTCTTGATGGTCTGTTCATTGATATAAGTGGAGTGTTAAAATCCCCCACTATTATTGTGTTACTGTTGATTTCTCCTTTTATGTCTGTTAGCATTTGCCTTATATATTGAGTTGCTTTTATGTTGGGTGCATATATATATATAGAGAGAGAGAGAGAGAGAGAGAGAGAGAATTTTATTTTATTTATTTTTTTATACAGCAGGTTCTTATTAGTTATCCATTTTATACATATTAGTGTATATATATATCAATCCAAAACTCCAAATTCATCACACCACCACCCCTTGGGTGCAAATATATTTACAATTGTTGTATCTTCTTTGATTCATTGATCATTATGTAGTGTCCTTCTTTGTCTCTTGTAACAGCCTTTATTTTCAAGTCTATTTTGTCTGATATGAGTATCACTACTCCAGCTTTCTTTTGATTTCTATTTGTATGTGTCCCTAGATCTGAAGTGGGTCTCTTGTAGACAACATATATACAGGTCATGTTTTTATATCCATTTAGCCAGTCTATGTCTTTTGATTGGAACATTTAATCTGGTTACATTTAAGGTAATTAATGATATGTTTGTTCTAATTGCCATTTTGTTAATTGTTTTGGATTTGTTTTTGTAGGTCATTTCTTCTTCCCTTCCTCTTTTGTTCTCTTCTCTTGTGATTAGATGACTAACTTTAGTGTTGTGTTTGGATTCCTTTTTCTTTTGCTGTGTGTATCTATTGTAGATTTTCACTTTGTGGTAACCATGAGGATTTGATATAGCAGACTATATGTATACACAAGACTGTTTTAAGTTGCTGGTCTTTTAATTTCAAATACATTTCCAATATCCTGCATTTGTACTCTCCTCATGATTGCTGATTTTGATATCATATTTCTGTGTGGATGGTTTCCTACCTTTACTGTATGTTTGCTTTTACTGGTCAGCTTTCCCATTTGTAAATTTCTTGTTTCTTGTTGTGTCTTTTTCTTTTCTGCCTAGAGAATTCCTTTAGCGTTTGTGGTAAAGGTGGTTTGGTGGTGCTGAGATCTCTTAGCTTTTGTTTATCTGTAAAACTTTTGATTTCTCCATTGAATCTGAATGAGAGCCTTGCTGGGTAGAGTATTCTTGGTTCTAGGTCTTTCCCTTTCATCACTTTAAATATATCATGCCACTCCCTTCTGGCCTGAAGAGTTTCTGCTGAAAAATTAGCTGTTAACCTTCTGGGGATTCCCTTCTATGTTGTTTGTTGCTTTTCCCTTGTTGCTTTTGATATTTTCTCTTTGTCTTTAATTTTTGCCAATTTGATTAATATGTGTCTCAGTCTGTTGCTCATTGGGTTTATCCTGTATGTGACTCTCTGCTCTTCCTAGACTTGAGTGAGTTTTTCCTTTCTCATGTTAGGGAAGCTTTGCACTATTATCTCTTCAAATATTTTCTCAGGCCTTTTTTCTCTCTTTTCTCCTTCTGTGACCCCTATAATGTGAATGTTCACATGTTTACTCTTCCAGAGGTTTCTTAAGCTGTCCTTATTTCTTTTCATTCTTTTTTCTTTATTCTCTTCTATGGCATTGATTTCTACCATTCTGTCTTCCAGCTCACTGATTCCTTCTTTTGTCTCATTTATTCTGTTATTGATTCCTTCTAGTCTACTTTTCATTTCAGTTATTGTATTGTTCATCTCTGTGTGTTTGTATTTTATATCATCTAGCTCTTTGTTAAACATTTCCTGTATCTTCTTGGTCTGTGCCTCCATTCTTTTTCCTAGATCTTGGGTCAACTTAACTATCATTACTCTGAATTCTTTTTCAGGTACATTGCCTGTCTCCACTTCACTTAGTTGTTCTTCTGGGGTTTTATCTTGTTCCTTTGTCTGGAACATATTCCTCTGCCATCTCATTTTGTCTAACTTTCTGTGATTGCAGTTTCTGTTTTGCAGGCTACAGTTGTAATTCCTCTTGCTTCTGTTGTGTGGCCCTTGGTGGGTGAGACTGGTCTAAGAGGTTTGTACAGGCTTCCTTGTGGGAGGGACTGGTGCCTGCCCACTGGTGGGTGGAGCTGGGTCTTGTCTCTCTGGTGGGCAAGGCCGTAACAAGAGGTGTGTTTAGAGGTGGCTGGGGGCTCAGGAAGATTTTAGGCAGCCGGCTGCTTATGGGTGGGGCTTTGTTCCTGCCCTGTTGGTTGTTTGGCCTGAGACATCCCAGCACTGGGAGCTATAGGCTGTTGGGTGGTGCCAGGTCTTTGTGTCAAAATGGTAGCCTCAAATATGCCAATGAGTACTCCCTAGTACCTCTTTCACCAGTGTCCTTGTCCCCATAGTGAGCCACAGCTGCCCCCTACCTCCCTAGAAGACCCTCCAAGACCTGCAGGTTGGTCTGGCCCAGGCTCCTATGAAGTCACTGCTCTTTTTCTGGGTCCTGGTGTGCATGATACCTTGTGTGCACACTCCAAGTGTGAAGTTTCTGTTTCCCCCAGTCCTGTGGGGTTCCTGCAATCAAGGCCCACTGGCCTTCAAAGCTAAATTCTCTGGGGACTTCTCCTGATGCCACACCTCCAGGCTGAAGAGCCACATCTGGGGCTCAGAACTCTCACTCCTGTGGGAGAACCTCTGCAATATAATTATTTTCCAGTTTGTGGGTTGCCCACCTGGAGGGTATGAGATTTGATTTTATTGCAAATGCGCCCCTTCTTCCATCTTGTTGTGGCTTCTTCTTTGCCTTTGGATGGAGAACATTGCTTTTGTTAAGTTCAAGTCTTTTTTGTTGATGGCTGTTCAGCTGTTAGTTGTGATTTTGGTGTTCTTGTGAGAGGAGGTGAGCTCAAGTCCTTCTACTTCTCCGTCTTGTCTCCAACTCCCTGTAATCCTACATATCTTAATCCCAGCAAGTACCCTTTCCACACTAAGTAATTGCTTGACAACTTTCTACATTCCCTTTTTACCTGTTCCAAGAAATTATTTATAGGTACAGAAAGGAATCAGTTATTTTGCTTGAAATTTACTATCTGCCAGCATGAACAGGTTGTGCATTATCTGTTTTGTGTTTAAAACACATAGATATGCACAATAGGAGGGACTGGAACATATTCCATTCACTTCTTGCACATTTCTGGAATGCCTGTTTCCACCGCTGGGGAGTGTACATAGAAAGAAGAGTATTTGGAAAGAAGCGTCTGAGTAAATGGAATGAATACCTGCAGGAAAATAGTGCTGACTGTAATCTTTGCATTTGGTGCTCACTTAGCCTAGTCACTCTGCCCATTGATTTCAGGATGGTGTGCAACCCTCTAGTCTGTGGATAAGGAACCAACATTTTCTGCCCAGGAGAATCCTTAAGAGAACCACAGAAGCCAGTGACAGCTGCTAAGACCATTCCTGGTGCTGTCATTTATATGGTCTTTTCCTCCCATCACATTTCTTCTAACTTAGCATCTGCTTTTCCTGGGATATTGAGAAAGGCAAGATTTAGTTTCACTCCTGACAAGAAGTTGATACTGTGTGCAAAATGTCAAGATGCCAACATTCACTTAGTCAGACAGCTGGAAGCAGTGACTCCTGCATCCTGCTGTGTTTAAACCACTCTTTTCAGCATTGACAAAATACAAAGGATGGTACAGACCTTGTTCCTGGCCTACTAGAGCTTACCAGCCATATGGGAAGACATGAAAACAAACATGCAAGAAAACATCACCCCACGGATCAGTAAGTGTTTTGCCACCAAGGGGCAGAGTGGCTCAGTGGCACAGGCGGGGACTCTGTGGCTCAAATACTGACCCTGATCTCACTAGCTGTGTGACCTCAAGCCCAAACTTCCCTATGTCTCCATTTACTTATTTGTGAAACAAGAGAAGATAACACCTACCCCTTAGCTGCTAAGTATTTGCTATAATAAATACTTATACCTAGTTCAATACTAGGTGCAAAATTAACAATAAATGTTAGCTTTCTTCTTTTGTAAACAGTGTACCAACCTTCAGACTTTTGTACCCAATCAACTAATTTAATCAAACCAAATATTTGTTGGGTGCCTACTATGTACCAGGCACTGTACTAGGTGCTGGGATGCAATAGTGAAGGATGCACAGGGTTGGCCATTAGGAGCCAACCATCTGATGGGGCAGTAGATGAGAGAAGAGAGAATTCATCTTCTATAATAAATTCCCAGGAGGTAGGGGGCACAGAACACACAGAAAAGTTGCCTAACTCAGTCTTGAGGACTCTAGCAAGGCTTCCTGAGAGCATCTATAGCTGAGCCAAGAACTGATGAGTGAAAAGGAATTATTCATTCATTCATTCACTTGATCAACATTTATTGAGTTTTTACTGTGTGCCAGACACAGTGAATAAATTTGAGGTTGAACGTAAATAACAGAAAAAATATAGATTGTGATAGTGCTATGGAGAAATCATCAGAAAAATCTGATCAATGCAAAACAGTATCAGAAGAGGGAAAGAATATTTTTGTTAGATGATCAAGGTGGGTTTGTATGAGATAACTGAGCTGAGACACAGAGGATAAGGAGCCAGCTATTTGAAAAACAAGGAGCTTTCTCTCTCCCTGTCTCTGAAAAAGTGAAAGTTTTTCAAAAGTGAGTCTTTGTTTTCTGATTTTTTTCCACCATAGCTTTATATAGAGCATTCATTGCCTACTGTTTGTTTTTCAAATCCTGACTTTCATCTTGTTTTGCCCTCCATTTGAGCAACTGTGGATTTAGATTATTAGGGCCTGAAACTTTTACAGTTTGGCAATCATCTTTAAGGAACAAGATACAAAAACACCTTACTTTTGCAAAAGTAGCATAAAGCAGACGAACACATTTCTGGACCCCCTTGGAAGGAACCTAAAGTTTAACCTTCAATCAGCATCACAGCAATTCAGGTCTGCATTTGTGGAAATTTTACCTGCATGTCTGTAGAGAATGAAGGACATGTGGCTGATGTGAAGCAGTTACAACTAGTGCAAAAGAGGAATGCCCACTGGGAACGTGCAGACAAAGGTGTGATGAGACAGTGGGATGGAGAAGAGGGAGTATTGGGGGTAGGAGATTGGATCCCTGGGGCAAATGTCTTCACTTCTCTAGGTATCAGTTATGTCATCTTGAAAAGGAAGGGGATGAACTCAACTAAAACAAAACCAAAATTGACATTCAATGATTGCTAATGTTCCAGGTACTGCTGTATGTGTTTATAGGTATTAAGTCATCTAATCCTCATAAAAAACCTATGAGATAGATGTTGTTCTTATCTACAGTTCACAGATAGGGAAACTGAGCCACAGAGAGTGTAGATAGTTTGCCCAAGGTCACATAGCTAACAAGTAGTTAGCAGAGCTGAGTATGGGCCACCTAGCCTTGGAGCCTTTTCTCTTAACATCCTTTTTCTAGAAGTGCCACTTTTGAATAATTGCTGGACCACCCACTTTGCACATTTTATGTTTAGTACTACAACCTTGAAATGTTGGTATTAATATAGTTCTTTTAAAGATATGAGGAAACTAAGACTCAGAGAGGTTAAGTAATTTCCTCCTAGTCACAGAGCTCTTTCTACTTCTTTTAGAGTAACTTTGAACTTTATAACTCTCTGATTAAAAAATAAATAAACAGCAAGTAGGCAAAAATCAACAGAGTAAATTTTTTCCAAAAATATATCATGACAATATATTCTATCCAGATTGGTGTCTTTCATGACTCTCCTGTCATCCTACTTCCTACAGGGACTTCTGGCTTAAGACTGCTGCTCTAAAACCTTCTAAAAATGGGAATGCCACCTTTGGTAGCAGAGAATGGGAGTTCTACATATGTGAGGTTCCAGATAATTGAATGTTTAAATTGCCAAAATCTTAAACAAATTACATATTTTAATGAAAATCTTTCTAATCTGTGTTGTGCATTTACTTACACAAAACTAAGAACATGAAAGATGAGTGAACTTGTCTTGGACTTGACTCTCAGGATTATCAGTATGAGTCCCTTGGGGATTACCACTCTACTCAACAGTCACCAGATGATATCTTCCGTAGTCTTGGATCTACTTATATATTTCTATTTTTAATATCACCCTGTCCCCCTTCATGTTTCTAGTTGCTTTCTTCTCCCATTTCGACGTTTTACTTTTGTTGTATTGTTTTGTATATCAAATTCTTTGATCTTAGCTGAATTGAGAGCAAAGTGGCTCAGAGTATCTTTGTGTTAATATGCAGGAGCTTTCAGTGCTTTGTGACCACCTAGAGGGGTGGGATAAGGAGGGTGGGAGGGAGACGCAAAAGGGAGGAGATATGGGGATATATGTATATGTACAGCTGATTCACTTTGTTATAAAGCAGAAACTAACACACCATTGTACAGCAATTATACTCCAATAAAGATGATAAAAAAAAAAGGTATCGTGAAAAAAAAATATGCACGAGCTTTGGCATAAGGGTGCGGGAAGGTCTAATTTGACTTCACAGAAGCTTCCTTTTGCTACTGTATTGTTATCTTCACAAATGTATCAACTAAAATGTTTAATCTGCCTGAACGCATTGGTGTTAGTTTGACCTTAGGCCTATTCTAGACTTACTTGGATTTAAATTCCCCTAAGATGGCAATATCATATAGTGGTGTTGTGCTTAAAAATGGAATCCAAAGCAGGGCTGTCTGAGTTTAAATCTCGGTTCTAAGACTTATGGGTGTGTGACCTTGGGCAAATTAACTTCTCTGTGCCTTAGTTTTTCCACCTATAAACTGAGGCTAATAATAATAAGACTTTGCTTATTATTCTCTTTGTAAAGATTAAATAAAATGATATTTATGAAGTTCCTAGCATAGTGCCTGACACATAGTATGTCATTTTTCTTTCTCAGTCTCCTGCATTTTACCAATACTATTGACCTCATCTACCTAACTCCATCCTTTCTGGAACTGAACATATACTTTTGGGGCCATAAATTGCCAGTTCTAATGTAGGCAGATACTTATATGAAGAACTTTCTTTTGGTGTCCTGACATGGTAATGAAATATACTGGCATACTGACAAGATAAAACATCTTCTGGACCCCTGGGCTCCTCTCAACAGCCACTGGTAAGTGTTAATCTGCCCAAGTGCAGTCAGCTGTGTTGTTGAGGTATTTCTTGGTGTTTTGGAGCCATCTGTGCATTTAGATAGAGCCATGAACTGCACAGGAAAGGCAAACCCATAAGCCTGTTTATTAAATGCTCATAAAATTGATGTTCTGCCCTGTAACAAAACAATTATAAATCATTAGATCCATGGATGGAGAGCTGTTATTAAAATACTGGGATATAATTTCCTCAGGATATTGCCCAGTGATACCGGCAGCTTCTGATATAAGATATGGGCTGTATATGTGTCACTGTCACTCGTTATTATTTCTCTATTGATTTGTTTAAAGTGATACTGAACTGACCAGTTCTGACGTTATATAAGCACAGCTTAAATCTGAATACAAATGAAACATTTAATTACTTCCTATTTGTTTCTCAAGTCAGATTTAAGGAGAAAGCACAGCATTTCCCAAGCTAGATAGTACTTATTTTCAGTACTATGAATTTTTTTCCCTCCTGCTTTTGCTCTCAGAACAAAAACAGTGGGCATGGCCACTGTGACAACTCAACCAGTAAGATCAAACTGTGAGTTTCAGTTGACAGAAATCACTTTACCCAACCCTTTGATGGATACAGAGAAGTGAAAGGCAAGGTTTCCACCTTCAAGAAGTTTACAGTCTTTGAAAACAACTTAATCAATCCTAGAATGTCTATAAAGCATCATATGCAAAACTCTGGAGTATAAACTAAAAGTACAAGAGAGACAGAAAATTTAAAAGAATCGAAGTGGGTGAAAGTATCAACAGGGTTTGGGGGAGAAATGCACCGGGTGATTTAGGAGAGTTTAATGATTTTACAAAGGTATGTGCAGGGTTTAGGGAAGCAAGAAGGGATGGTGCAGACCTCAGAGCCATTCCCATGCCTTGGACTGAAGGGAATGGGGACCGGGAGAGAGCTGTAGCTGTAGCTGTAGGAGGGGGCCTGTGTTCTTCCAGAAGACCAAGGCTTCTGCCAGTCAGTGGCCCTACAGGGAAGGGGCCAAGGGAAGAAATGTCCCAATGTTTCATTCCTCCTGACTCCTGACGTTTTACCTGTGTCTCTCACTGGCTGAGCCCACCATCAAGGGAGCTCTGTTTTAGCAATTCACAGAAGTTAGCTCCCTGGAGCACAGAGCAAGATGCAACTGGGTTAAAGAGGGCATCTAGAAAGGCGAAGGCACATATCCTGTACAATGAAGATGGTAGTGTTTTACATTTTCTATATAAAACCTTTCAATTATCAAATAAGAAGGCAGACATCCCAAATCCACATTTTAGAGAACTTGAATCATAGCTATTATATGGCATGCTCTTCATATATTCATACCCCTGATAATTTGAATAATATGGTACATTTCACAACTTTCGTTTTGTTTTGGCTGATCACATGGTCCTCCCTAACTTTTTCAATGCGCATTCACTGGATAATTCTATCAAACGCTCAAGATATTACGAATGAGTTAGCACTTTGAACACATATATAGCCATTAAGGTCTGCTTCATAAGGAAATTAATTTTCACTCAAATCTGGGTGAACGTCTGCATAGAAAATAAAAATAGCAGTGAACCCAGGTCTTTTATCTAATCCTCTTGGAAGAGATGTGGGGAAAGTATGGCAGTTCTCTGTCAGTTGCCCATTTGTATTTATTTATTATGTTGACCTGAATGCAGAGGTAAACTGAGGCAAACTCAACATTGTTCAACAGGTGAGTTTATTCAGGAATAGCAGAGGAATTACACTTTGGGACATTTAAACTCTAGCAAGACACAGGCTCCTTTGAGGGTTTGGGGTGGGTTTCTTTATGGGCAGGCAAGAGGGGAGGGTTCAGTTAGAGTCTGTTAAAATAGAAAACAAACAAAGACCAGCTTTGAAAATTCCCCTACCGGTCAAAATCAGTCCAATCATATAATCAAAGTTCAATTCAGTTTATTTTGTGAGACCAATGCTACCTGGGTCATTTCTTGTTCATGCCTCTGGAAACTATAAGCAAAACTTCCCAGGGCTGATATTAGGCAGCCCCTGACCATTTCTTTATCATTTAAGAAAATTCCAGTATTATCATTTTTCTGTGAATCAGGCGTTTATCAGAAATCAGCTTCTCAGTCCTTAAGTTTTATTTTCCTGAGGACACATGCATTTTATACCCCTTAGTTTCATTTTAGATTGAAAATTTTCACAATTATTAGTGTCATTTAGATCTCAGAAGCTCAAATGTCTGGGAATCAGTGACATGGGGGTTTGCGTGGTATAACCCCGCTAGGCTGGACAACGTGGAGGGAACAGCTGGATAGCCAGGGAGTCACCCTGGTTTAGTCAAACAGACCCCAGGATGGCTTTCTCCTAAATGACCAGACGTTTATGAGTGATCACTCTATGCTGTATAAAGTGCTAGACTCCAGAAGTGAGAGAGCCAAGGACTTTTAAGCTTCCTGTCTTTCAGCGACTTACAGGATAATGGCACGGAAATAAGTGTGGAAATAAATGAAGAACAACCAAATGA
Organism: Neophocaena asiaeorientalis asiaeorientalis; assembly: GCF_003031525.2. NCBI lineage: Eukaryota > Metazoa > Chordata > Mammalia > Artiodactyla > Phocoenidae > Neophocaena > Neophocaena asiaeorientalis. The sequence goes on along the minus strand of NW_020175221.1, from coordinate 4,680,892 downwards.
GAAAAACAAAGGCTCTTTATGCTGAACTCGATAGAGCTAGGGAGTCAGCCACCATTGTATTTTGGCAGAGACTGAAAGACAGGAAGAGGAAAGGGAAAGCTTTCTAGGAGAGAAGAGGGAAGGCTTCAGGTGATGTCCTGAGTGATTGGAGGCTGTTGGCAGGAGAAGTTGTAGGTGAGGTCACGAGAAGGGGGGGACTTCTTTCTGATTGGTTAGGGCTGTCTGATTAGTTAGCTTTCTCTGATTGGTCCTAAGTTGGAAGTGGGGACAAAAAGAGAAGAAGCTGTCGGTTGTTAATGAAGTCTTGAGCCTTTGGGGCCAATAGTTTATAGAAATTATGATTTAGCTTCCTGGATTGTCACTAGAGATAACAATTTGGCTTCCTGCAAGTCTGACTTACAGCAGGCTGGCATTCTGACTTGTTTATCGGAGATGAGGGGGCGGGTTTCCTGCCAGGTTGCTACAGGTTGTGGGTCAAAGTTTTATTTTTATATATGGTCCGTTTGTATATTCAGACTCACAAGCAAGCCAAACACAAGGCCAGCTTTCATGAGGGCAGCAAGAGAGATAACACAAGAAGAAATAATGAGTTTTGGTGTCCGATGATTTGATTCTGGGCAAATTATGTAACCCTGTTATGTCTTAGTTTCATTTTCTATAAAATAAGGATAAGAATATTTGCCTTAATAACATAGTATGTGGAATATGGTTTGTATGCTGTTCTCATATTTTTGGGGCCCATTTGTACCTTTAAAAATTATTGAGGACCCCAAAGATCTTGTGTATATGTGGGTTATATCTATTAATATTTACGTACTAAAAATTAAAACTGAAAAAAGTTTACTAATTTATTTAAAATAACAATAATAAACACATTGCATGTAAACATAAATAACATACTTTTAATGAAAAGAACTACATCTTGAAAATCAAAAATGTAGTGAGAAATGTGATATTGTTTTGTATTTTTGCAAATCTCTTTAATGTCTGACTTCATAGAGGACAGCTGGATTCTCATATCTGCTTCCTCATTCAATCCGTTGCTATATCACATGTCATGTAACCTATAACCTCTGGAAACCTCCACTGAACGCTTGTGAGAGAATGAGAATGAAAAAGATAGATAATAGTTTAGCATTATTTTAAAGTTTACCTCAGAGACTTTCTGAAAGAGTTTGGGGGCCCCCAGGCCATATTTTGAGTAGAGCTGCTCTAGGCCTCCAATAAATTATTAATAATATTAGCAAAAGTTTATAGCACTGTTGACACATATCTGACAGGGCACATCTTTATATAGAGGTACTGCTTTCTACTCCCATGTGCTGGTAGGTAAAGGAAGGAGATCTTCTGACAGTAGGTGGCTTTCCTGGAAGCCAGGTTTGAGGCTCAGAGCAAAGAGTGCAAGTCTTTGTAAACAGAGGCTGAACCAGAAGGAAGTTTTTCAGTAGTATCTGAATGAGAGAATGAGAAAATTAAAGCATACACCCACATCTTTTATGGCAATAAAAGCTGTTATGGCAATAGCAAGTGCAAGAGACTGGAAAGTAGGTCCTCCTCAAATCTTCTCACTGGAGCAAGAATCTCCCCCCATTCTGGGGACGGAGGCAGGTGACAAGTGTGGCAAATCCTCTCCCAACTCCTACTTAGTTTACAAACTGGACAACTGAGCACAGAGGCCATTTGATTTCCTGACATAAGTCTCAGAGAGAGCACTGCTGGTGAAGGCAACCTCCTGGATTCTGGAATTCTAGTCTTTCAAAGTTTATCAGAGGCTAAATGTTAATTTACACTAAATTATGCATAACTGATAGACTCACATCTGAAATATACTAGAGGTAGTAGCTTGTTAACCAAAGGAATGAAGGAGCTCACAGCAGTGAGTGTCACAGTGGGACCACCTTCCCTGGCCTCTTCAACTTATACCACCTGTGTGAAAGGCTGACCCAGACTCTTAAGGTACATTGTTGCCCCTTTATGGCAATGGAGGGGAATAATGTGCAGATATAAATCATTTCATCTTAGCGGGTAGGTCCGTCCTCCTCTTTTAAGAAAAAGTACAGTAGTGGCTTTTTTTACCCCTTCAAATTTTGCAAAGCAATTAACCTCTGGGTCAAGATAAGCTCAAATTTCATCTCTACTGTTTAATTCTTCACAAATTTATAGTCAGTTCTAAACAAGAGAGTGAGAATTGAAAGCGTTTTTCCACTTTGCTCTATGGCATGCTTCCGTGAATGCTGTAACGAAGTCTGTAGGTCTGGTTTTGAGAGTAAAATTCTAAAGTAAGTTTTGTAGTAACGTAGCTGCCGAGGGTTGAAAACAGAGGTGGAAGGACAGGCCCTTTACTCACGGACTGGTGAAAATCAAGACCTCCTGAGACCTTTTTACCTGGCCTTGTTGATGATACCTACTCAAACAATGTAAAGGCGATTCTATGGTTGGGAGGCTCTTGACTCTGCGGGTGGGCGGATCTCGGAATATGAGAGGAAAACACATATGAAAGTAAGCACAGAAGGCTGTATGAAGCAGGGTCCTAGCGTCAGCACCATCGTTCCCCAGAGGAGTGTCTAATCAATGATTTTAGCACGGAAACCACAGTCTCTCCAGAGAGACAGTCCTCAAAGTGTGGCCCCAGAGGCAGGCACTTGTCAGAATAATTTGGAGAATTTGTTAAAAATGTAGATCCCAAGCCCACCGAGTCAGAATTTCTCTGTGAGCAGAACCAGGGAATCTGGATTTCTAACAAGATTCCCAGATGAGTCTGATGCAATAAAGTTTGATAACTGCTGCTCTAAAGAACAGGTCCCACTCAAATGGACCAATTTACTCCTGTCACATCGTGTCTGCTCATGAAGAACAGGAGGTAGGTCTACGTTAGTCTGTTAAGGTCGAGGATAGATACGGGGAGGGGTAGACTTAGATATTCAGATCTGATCTCCTTCTGATTTCTGGAGCCAGAGAACATCTTAGGATGACCCAAATGTGGCTTCTGGCTGGAGGTCTATCCTTTGGAGTAGCTGGAGACAGGGTATATGTGTAGCATCGAAGCTTCAGGGCCTCCAACATACTCTACCTGACAATGGGTCCACCTGCTTCTTCATCCCGTTCTCCTCTTGCCCTATCTGCCTATCATCCTTCCCTTACTTCAGGGTTAAATACAACCCTACTCCCCACTGGTTGCTAACTTTGCTCCTGATTCTTTTCCCTGCTGTTTTTTTTTTTTTCCGGTACGCGGGCCTTTCACTGTTGTGGTCTCTACCGTTGAGGAGAACAGGCTCCGGACGCGCATGCTCAGCAGCCATGGCTCACGGGCTCAACCGCTCCGCCGGCATGTGGGATCTTCCCAGACCGGGGCACGAACCCGTGTCCCCTGCAACGGCAGGCGGACTCTCAACCACTGTGCCACCAGGGAAGCCCTGCTGTTTGATACATCCTTAGATACTGATGTCTACACGTACTCTCTCTCTATTCCCCTTTAGCTCAGGTTTTTATTCTGTGTCTCTGAATACATAATGAACTAAAATGGGAAGGTTCCAGTACTCTCTCGATCTCAAGTAAAGAGGTTTGTTTCCTCAAACTCTTTATCATTTGCCACAGTGATTTTCAAATATTTTTTTAGGATATCTAGTCATTTCTTAAAGACAGGCTTGTGTGGTATCCTAGTGACTGGAGAAAACTGACCTGTTTTAAGCAAGTGAAGAGCCCAGAGTCCATTCCCTTCAACTTCCTAACCCCTTACTGAGATGAGGGCAGGGAAAGTGCAGCCTGGAACACTACTATTCCACATATCTTTTAGAATAGGAGCCTGGAGAACACATGGATATACCTCTCGCTGACTCTGTCCATCAGGCATACCCCCTGCAAAATGGCAGCTCTTATGGACAGAGCCCAGAGGCTCTAAAAACTAGGTGATGGGAAGAAAAGTGGAGGGGAGAGCATCGGCTTAGGACATCTCACCCCCAGGGGGATCTACCAGGACCCTAATCTTTTAATTGGTGTATTTGAGTGGAGATTCAGTAGTGCAAGGAAAAACATTTGGTGGACACTCTTTCCACATAGAGAAGAGGAATGAATCAAGATAAGAGCAAGAGATTAAAACTTGTCATTAAAAGTCATATTAGTAATTGATATTTACATGATCAATCTGTCATTTAGTTTTTTACTTTCTTCCAATAAATTATGAGCTTCTGTGTGGGTCATAGACTGTGCATTATTCAACTCAGGAGTCCCAGTGTCTGTGATGGCTGGCCCATGGGAGCCACCAGCACATGTTGAGCACATGTATGAGCATGTTTATGTCTAATAGAGTTCTAATCATGACCATTTGCTTTATAGACATTTGGTTGTGAAGTCTATTTGGTTGCAATCCTAAATTGTATCCACCTATTTCCAGTTCTCATAACCATTCTTCCCTCCCATTATTTCAGTTGTCCAGGTTGAAGAATATTTATTCACACCTTTTAAAAGTTGGAGGAAATATTGCAGAGGGAAAGCAGATTCCCTGCAAGAGCCTCTGCTTCTCAGAAGCCAGAGCAGCATCCTGGTCAGGGGCGCAGGCCCTGATGGCAAAGTGTCTGGGTTCAAATCCTGAATCATGGCTTCCTAATCTCTCTCAGCCCCAGTTACTTCATCTGTAAAATGGGCACAATTAGGATATCTACCTCTCATAATGTGTTTATGAATAATAATAAATGTGTACATCACTTAACCTAGCACCTTGTGGACAGTAATACCCAATGAAGGTTAGTTCTTGTCACTATTCGTGGCTTGGACCCAGTAAAAACCTCAACATCTAATCTCAGAAAGTTGTGTGTTGTCATTTTGAGACTTTCCCCTGTTAATATAATATGACCAAGTGAGAGTGCCCCACTGTCACCACTGAGGAACATAACTCTCTGACCTCTTGAGAAATACTGGATGTTCTGTAAGATGCTAGGATGTATGAACTCCAGGCCTCGCAAAACCTGTGTTCACCCACATTTAGACTTCCTTTCCAGGGCAGTGGGAAGAAACTTGAGCTCAGTAACAATCTATTGGAGGTTGCTGATCCTCACTGCAGACGGAAAAGTCATGTAAGATCAAGACTTGTAGTTGGACTAAAATAGAGATAGGAAAGGACAGCATTTATGCAAAAGAACAACACTTTTTGGTAAAAGTGCATTGTTGAATTGAATTCAGTTCAATTTGGGTGCTCACAGTAAGGGGGGCATTTGACGTAAGAATACTCTGTGAGGCGACAAGGAAATTTGTTGCCTCTGTGTCTATGAGTTGAATGGATGAGACATCTGAACCATCTGTTTTGGAGACACAGCTCTGGAATACTGATGTGTGTGTAAAGGTGATCAACCCTTCTCTAGTTGCTCTGAGGACAAAGGAGGACGTGTGATACTAAAATGGCCAAATGACAAGCTTATGGTCAAATGCATAAGGAAGAATATCTTGTTTTGTCAAACGTGAGATCTGCTACATGGGGTGCTTGCAGTCCATCCTTAACAGAAGCTTTCCAAATGAATACATCTTAATGTAGGTGCAGGGCTTCCCTGGTGGCGCAGTGGTTGAGAGTCCGCCTGCCGATGCAGGGAACACGGGTTCGTGCCCCAGTCCGGGAAGATCCCACATGCCGCGGAGCCTGCGCGTCCAGAGCCTGTGCTCCTGCCTCCAACAAAATACATTTTTTGTTAAGTTGTGTCATCTGGCATGCAGAATGATCTCTGTGTTGATAGGAACGGTTTCTAGAGAATTGGATATTTTCTAGCCAAGCACAGAATTGTCATCCTAGGAATCAAAATCAGACTAATTGCGTCTGGACCTGGAATCCTCCATGTCTTGACTGGTGTTGTCAGGACCAGGGTTTGTACATCCTCAGGTTCTCTCTGACTTCCTCCCTGAGTCCCTGAGACTGTACTTTAGAGCACACTGTACCTCTTGACTGATTGTCTCCTAGCTTTTGCTTTCTTTCCTGACACAGAAAGGAAAATGAAATAACCCTTCTGTTACAGTTTCAGAAGGCGCATGGCCACATCATAGCTACCAGGGGACTCAGGGGCATGCAGGTCACTAGATGGTGGACAACACATGGGGTTTGATAATGGAAACAGCAGGAAATCATAGGAAAGGACATGTGTTACATTTATGTTAACATGTATAATTCTGCTTATCTAATTTATAGTTGCTTTTGGGGAATGGATTAAAAATAAACATTGGAAGTCTCTGAGTTTATGGAAAAGCAAATGTAAGAAAAACAAAAAACAAGAAAAGATAGAGGACCACAGAGAATATAGCATTATGTTAATTATATTTTAGACTTATTGCCCCTGTAGCTCTCAAACCTGAAGACTTGGGACAGCTGAAATAATTACTTATTATTTGGGCTCCACCCCTACTTTGAGACCAATCCTTCTTGGATGAAGGGAATATATAAAATCCAAACATACTTGTTCACCTGCTCAGTTTCAAATAGATCATCTACCTGGTCTTCCTGGGATCCTGATTTCCTAGAAACTGGAAATTTCTGGTTTCCTTCATCTTCCATGCCATTCTCTTGCAGGTGGCTTCTGCCTAGATCTCCTTCCTTAATATCACAGTCATTTTAGAAACTGCACGCCTGCCCCTGAATGCTAATGCTTGTATATTGCTTGGATTCTGGGCAGGTCAACTTTGAGTCCTAACTATGGACCCATCCTTGTGTGTTTGCCTCTTGATTAACCATCACTCTGCTTTTGCACTCTTGTTCCTTTCTTTACTTTTGCCTCACCTTATTGATCTGTCTGCACTCATGCTCTTGAGTTGTATGATTTGACTCCCCATGTCCCAATCCATTATTTGGACTCCATATTCAGCAAATGCTTCCTCCATCCTATTTTCAATTAAGATTGTTTTGTCAGCTGCCTCTAATGAGGCAAGATCAAATGAAGAGGGAAAAAATGTACCAGACCAGGATGACAAATCATTCACCCACAAGTGGTGAATCATAATCCTCCGAGTTGTCTCCTCCAAAGTTCCCAGGCTGTTGCCATGAGAAAAAAAAAGGGCATATGAGAACTTCAACCTTCTTATTTTTGATTATGTCAACACGTAGTACACGCGTTTCTTAATTTTTTGCCTTTGTGTAACTTTTGTATATTTAATACACCACCTTAAAATGTTGGAAAAACGAATAAGGAGCATATGGAAATCAGAAATCTGATGAGGAAAGAAACTTTGGGTAGTACATTAGGTTATTTTTCTTGCCAGTTTTACAATTATTGGGTAGCACTCATGGAAGGGACTTGAGCACCAGGAGAAAGCATTATCATTTATTTTATTCAAAAAATAATTTTTCCATTTTTACTTTCTATTTGAGTGGATTTAAAAATGTTACTTCTAGTTCCCCACTCTTGATGTTTTCTTATATACAGAAGAGTAATATTTGGAAAACCAAGACATTTAATAATCTCTTAATAGTCTTTCTGACCTTTATGACTCAAGAAGGAAAACAAAACAAAACCAGTCTCAAACACCCAAGCTACATTCTGTAATTCTGTACATGCTTTTCTGTCTCTTCATTTGTACTTCTCTCTTCCTCTTTCTTTTTTGCTCCCGCCGTCACTCTCTCTGTAAATGACTAGATAATTCATTATCCTTGTATATTCTGGTGCTAGAACTATAAAAAAAAAAAACTAGGCTCTTCTCTATCGCTGATGCCTCCAAATTCTTTCCGGAATTTTCCCATAAAAGGATTTAACTGAAGAAAAATGATGTAGATTTAGAGTGACTTTAAAATTCAGATATACTATATTAATATGTTCCTTTAGAAGATAAAAGTTTCTAAAAGAAAAGGAGGGAAGATAGAAAAAGTAGTTGAAGCTGCCTTCAAGTAGTTGAAGTTGACTAAGTTCAAGTCTTAGTCATAATTAATTTTAACACTGAAGTAGATTTTTGAAAAATAATTAGTTTTGACTAGTATTTTAAAAGTATGTATGCGGGCTTCCCTGGTGGCGCAGTGGTTGAGAGTCTGCCTGCCGATGCAGGGGACATGGGTTCGTGCCCCAGTCCGGGAAGATCCCACATGCCACGGAGCGGCTGGGCCCGTGAGTCATGGCCCGCAGAGCCTGCGCATCCGGAGCCTGTTCTCCGCAACGGGAGAAGCCACGACAGTGAGAGGCCCGCGTACAGCAAATTTTTTAAAAAAAAAAAAAAAGTACATATGGGCATTGTAGAAAATATGCAAATATGCAAATGTAGAAAGGAAATCACGAGGAATGTTACTACCCAAAGATAGCTATTAATAGTTTTGTGTATAACTTTCCAATTGTTTTCTATATGTATAGTCCATATTTAAAAAGAAGATACATGCTATATCACCAACCGTGTTTTCTCTTCTATGTTATGAACCTTTTCTAAAATATTTAAATATACTTTGAAAGCCTGATTTTAAGTAGCAATATCAGAAAAATTTATTTAAACAATCTCTTATTGCTAGTTTTCTTTTTTCTCTGATTTTTCTTTTTGCCACAGTAAATGATGGGAATTTGCATTGATACCTCTTTACCTCTTTATGTGGGTGGGTAAATCGTATGAAATAGAATTTCTCGGTTTTTAAATTTAAAATTTTGTAAATTCTGTTATGCCAAGTTGACATAACAGAAATGCTCCAGTTCTACACTCCCAATAACAGGGCACAAGATGCCCATTTCACTGAACCTGTAATAGATAACATGGTCATTCTTTTCATTGCCAATTTTATATTTATTGTAATTTCACTCTCATCTCTTGGACTGTCTTTTTCAAATGTTTCTTTGCCATTTGCATTTTTTCTTACATAAGTTACTAACTTTTCAGCTATATATCTTTATTCTTATTGATTTGTGACACTTTTTTCCTGAACATAAACTTGTATTTCTTGCAAATAATTTTTTTTCCCCTTAATTGTTTGCCTTTAGTTTTGTTTATGGCATATTTGGGGCATACCTTTCTTTTCCTCTCATTTTTACGGAGCCACATCTATCAATTATTTCCTTTAAAATGATTGTTTATAAAAACAAGCCATACTAATGTCAAAACCATTATGAAATCATAAATATGTCCTTTTTCTTTGGAAATTATAATCCATTTTACAACTCAAGCAGATGTGTTAGGCCTTAAGTATAATGGAAACTTCAGCAAAGACTAAGAACCTGTGGAACGATAATGTCAGAATAGACTCAAAGTTTGGAACTGAATATAGCAGGAAACAGATGATGTACGTCACCTGCGGCATTAGATGTGTGCGCACCTTTAAAAGGAAGAATAGGAAACACAGTTAGAAGCTCTTCATGCAGTTGACATCATCATTCTAAAATGGTCTTTCCTTATTAAGTGGCTGTGAGTAGCAGATGCTCTTAGGCCCCCACCCATCTCCTTGGCCTGCTTCTGATTTTCAGCTGCAGCGAGCAAATCTGTGCATGCTCAGTGGTCTACCTCAAGCATATCACGCATGCCTTTCTGCTTTCTGCCCCAGGGCCTTCTAAAACAGCACAACTCACCAGGTCCATGCTTGCAAGCACAGCCAGTAAGTGCAGGGCTGTGAATCACCCCTAACCCCGTAATAACCCTCAATTAATAGAGACCAGAGCCAGGGGATGGCTTTCGTCTTTTTCTCCTCTCCTGTCTCATTCTCCCTATTACTTCACTCCTGTTTCCCAGCATCACCTTCCCAAAAAACTACCTGCTCTATGTTCTCAGGCTCTGCTTTTGGAGGAACCAAAATTCCAACAATGTCTTCTTTTTTTTTTTTTTTTTTGCGGTACGTGGGCCTCTCACTGTCGTGGCCTCTCCCGTTGCGGAGCACAGGCTCCGGACGCGCAGGCCCAGCGGCCATGGCTCACGAGCCCAGCTGCTCCGCGGCATGTGGGATCTTCCCGGACCAGGGCACGAACCCGTGTCCCCTGCATCGGCAGGCGGACTCTCAACCACTGCACCACCAGGGAAGCCCAACAATGTCTTCTTAAACATTTATATGTTAATTGCACTTGGATGAAATAAAATCCTCAAAGATCCTTTATAATTGTAAAGATGTTTCCTCTTCCTTCCCCAACAATGTTTGACCATCAGGGATTCCAATCTCTGTGTCCCCAGGTTCTGTCAAATAATCGGTGGTTTTTAAAGGTACTAGAGAATTTCATTGCATAAGTGGAATCGACTGTACATATAGGTATAGTGTAAAAATCCCCTCATGCTATGCATTCTTTTTGCAAAGACACATTCTATTTCTAGTGTCTTTGTAAAGTGGGGTTGATTTCTCTCTCACCCCCTTTCCAGCTAACAATGAATCCAGAGGAGAGAAAGGAGGGAAGCTTCTCCTGATTCCTTTCCTGGAGTCAAGCTCTTACCTGGCTCTTGGAAAGAACTGAGCTTCCAGCTGCTGGCAGTAAATTTGTCTGCCTGCCCAGGAGCTATTTTGCACCAACCGACATCTCTGCCAGGAAAATGAATATCGGGCGTCAGTGTGTGGACATCAGAACTTCCAAAGTAGGATAACTATCACCTCCCTCCCCTCCAATTCTATGCATTTAAAATAACCTCTAGGGAGAGTGAGGAAGGGAGGATTCAGGCTGACTATGAAATTACTCTACCACATTATTTCTATTTGGATAAACATTTATCCCACAAATGCCAGGAAGGTTTGCGATCACGACTGTGGAAAGAGCTCCATTAAAATTTATGAGCCAACCTACCGTGCGGAAGTAATTATAAATAATAATTACTATGCTGCTTAGTGCTGTTATTATTTGAAGCTGCCCTGCTTCAGGTGGTATATAAGATGCAGCTGAAATATATGACTGAAAATACTCTCACTAGCGTGGCCTAAGAATTCCTGACGTGGAAGAACAGAATAAAATATCAGATGTCTTTCAGGGACGGTGTTGTCAGAGTAGGTGCCCTCTTCCCTAGGATGCTAGCTGCACTTATCGTTACAAAATGAGAACAGCAATTCTTTTACTGTAAACTAGGAATCAGGTGCAATGCTGTAATTTTACTAACTTTCCGATTGCGTAACAGGGAAGCTTCCAAAAAATAATTTTAGTTGAGTTACGTTGTTCGTATTCCGCACTAAGGTTTTAAGAACAAGGAAATAAATCTTCTCATCAGATCTTTCCTTGGATTATGGTTTATCCCATCAGACCAATCATCCTAGAGTCATGTGAGTGAATAAATTGCTTTTGCCACTTTTGATCTCTCCTGAAGGCTGGTTGTCAACACCTGTAATCAACTTCATATAAAGGAATCAAGCATGCTTTCTCAGATTTTTATCAGAGCAAGCTTAATGGTGTGAGCAGGACATGAGTTGACCCTTAAAGAGGCAGGGGGTGCTGCTGGAGCAACTGTGCTCAGTGGTCAATGGGACGGATAGCTGGAGGGCTGCTTCCACACTGTCCTATCTATCAAACTTTCCCTTGTTCTCACTCTCTTATCTGAGAATGTATAAGAATGAGCCCTGCCAATTGTAGTGCAAGTAAGCCCAAGGGGAAAAAAAAGTCATTAAGAGAGACAGGAACCCATCTGGATATAAGAAGAGAAGAGATTATGGGATTGTGTCCTAACTGATCTCCACCTCAGTATCAGCATCTGTGATTCTCAGAACCCCAGGTAGACTAAACACACCAATAACCTCATCATACTTTATTCCAACAATTTCAAAACAAGTCCCATACATTTATCTTATATGCAATCTCTATCTTAAAAATGTGTTGTTGGGCTTCCCTGGTGGCGCAGTGGTTGAGTGTCCGCCTGCCGATGCAGGGGACATGGGTTCATGCCCCGGTCCAGGAGGATCCCACATGCCGCGGAGCGGCTGGGCCCATGAGCCATGGCCGCTGAGCCTGAGCGTCCGGAGCCTGTGCTCCGCAACGGGAGAGGCCACAGCAGTGAGAGGCCCACGTACCGCAAAAAAAAAAAAAAAAAAAAAAAAAATTTGTTGTTCATACTTCCAGATGTTAATTTTTACATCATCATTTGGAATTAGGACATGCTTTCCTATTTAAAATCGTTACAGAAATGGTTAGTTTCCTGGTAGAGCTAAAAACTGTATATAATTCCTAAGGTACCAAAAAAAAATGTAATTGTAATAAAGCGTTCTGAGAACTATGTCGAAGAAAGAACTTTAGACTTGACTGGATACAAAAAGCTTAGAAACCTGTTTAGTTTTTGAGGAAATTATATTATTATATTGCCATAGAAACCAGGGCACTGGCAAAAATAAGCCTGTGACTTTTTTTTTTTAACAACCCTTGATAGTCATAGAAAGTGGGTTGCAAAACCTGCATTTCCCAAGGAGGGCATCCTGTCCAATGCCAACATCAGATGAGGCCACGGAGGAACAAGGACAGAGGGTCCCAGGGTGTGGAGTCAGGGCCTGAAGTGAACAGTGAGGAAGGTGCTGCTTCCTGATGCCTGGCAGAAGACACACCTACTTATTAAAAATACTGGCTTTGAATTGGCATATATTTTCAACCTACATTCCTTTGACAAGAATCAGCTTAATGGCTACATGTAACTATAAGAGGCTAGGGAATAGAGACTAGCTGTGCATTTAGAAGGATGTCTCACTAAAGCAGATTTTAGTGAACTGTTGATAGACTGGGCCATACCTACGCTTCCCTCTTTCTGCTCATTTCCCTCCCGAGCTGACTGCCCTTGTTGCCTTCTCCCCTTCTCTGCCAGCCCTCTTAAAAGTCCCCTCTTCCTGGGTTGCAGTCACTCTTCACGTCCATTCAGTTTGGCTTCTGTCCCCACAGACAGGTGAAGTTGTTCACATAAGGCTGGAAATTATATCCTAAGTATTAAATACAAAGACCTATTTCCAGGCCTCATCCTCCCGATACTCAGCCACTGTTTCCTTGGATCTTCCTTGAGGTCTGTGGTGTCAGCCCCTCCTGATTCCCCTTTCAACTCTCTGACCACTTCTTCTAGTTCTCTTTATTAGTTGCTCCTCTCTGCTCTTCCCATAAATATTGGCACTTCCTAGATTTTTCCTTTGATCTTTTTCTTTTTCACCTCTACTCAGTCTTCCTGGATGATCCATTTGACCTATTTATATCTCCAAAATGTAAATATCTGCTTTTGACCTCTTTTGACCATGCATGAGACTCACTAGACAATTCCATTCCTCAGACACTCAAGCTTAATAATCTAAAATGGAACTAAGTTTCCTTAAAAACTCTCTCCCTGATCCTTGAGGTTCTCAGATGTCATAATGATGACTAATGTTTAGTGAATATCTTCCACCTATCATGCATGCCGGCACTGGGTGAGGCATCTGACATGCATTTACATGATGAAGTCCACACAGCACGAGGTAAAGTCAATATTACTATTCCCATAAGAGACAGCTAAATTTCAGTGAAGTTAAGTAATTCCCTTCCAGTCATCCAGCTAGGTAGTGGCAGAGCTAGGATTTGAATATAGCTCATAGATCTCACACTGTTATCTATTAGGCTACGGTCTGACTCAATTTCTAGTAAAACGATTAATAAGATCTTTTTTTTAATCCTGTTTTTCTATACATATTACTTCATAAAGTTCAATAATTTGTGGGAAAAAAACAGTATTGCTTTGTCAATTTAAACACACTTTGATAGAGATGAAAATTGATGCTAATTGTTTCAATTTCATAATCTGAATCCAGTTAGCTCTATGACTTGGTAACATTGTGGTCAACTTAACTTGGATTCCAGTTTCTATAAATAATTAAATAGAAGGACAATTCCTGAAGATATGTAGAAAGAGAAAAAAAAGTTATTCTTTACTTGGGTTCTAAAAATAGCCATAAGTGTCACTGTAGCAGAATAGCTGAACATGCCTAAAAATAATCTGGCTAACTGTTATTGATCCATTGTGTCATTTATCCTAAATTCACCAAAAAGGATTATTTTCATATTGAACTAATATTGAGGGTCTTAAAGGACAATGATCTTTTAGCTGTTATGACTTTATCTGCTAACGTACTTGACCACCTTTCCCATACTTGAGAAATCTAAGGTTACAACATGACAGGCATCAGATTCTCTGTGGCATGTAATTGGTAATTAGCTATTCAGACCAGTTATTGGCAAATGTGCCACATTTTCATTTTGGAAATTTAGGCAAATTGCACTCCATTGAAAACATATATTAAAATGTCTGATTTTGCATCCAGGTTGATACATGATTGAAAGTAATCATTTTCTACCTTTCGAGCCATCACTTGTGACCTTCTGAATTCCCTATTGTTAATTGCCTGTTTCTGAAATTGTGCCTTTGTGTAGCCACATCCAATTAATTGCAACACCACTCCTGAAAAGGTTGCCTGCTTCAATCTCCATAAAGTAGTTCATTAGCTTTGCAGGGATTTTACTTCAATACTATATTTAGTTTGTACTCCCTGGGATGCTGCAAACAGAAGAGTGAGTTCCCTAGGCGGGAAGCAGTGGGGTTAGAAGAACAATCAAGAAATAAATATCTGGCTTTAAAAATGGTCTGCGTTGTAAAGAACAAAGCAATACCAGGATGCTAGTAAATCAACAGCACTGCTTTTCTAATGGGCTTTCTCTTACATGAATTATCTTGGGCGAGTCAGACTTCAGCTTTCTCTAATAGGAAAAATATACTGAGAGGCTCAGGGAGCAATATTTCGTTCTAATTGTTGTTGTAATGCTCAAAATTCTTTTGAGGCCTGGTATTGTACCCTAGGAGGTACAATGTGATTGGCAACTAGACTTAAAACTGCATTAAATGGGCAAGTAGAGTGAATGTGAGAAGTGCAGTTAACAGAAATCACAATTGTGAGAGCAGCAGCTAAGGTAGAGGGAGATTCAATGGGCCAGGTGTCCAGACAGATGGGATATCCTGGCTTGGACCTGCCATGTGCAACCTTGGGTGAATTACTTCTACACTCTGGGCCTCCGTCTCATCTTCCATGGAACTAGGATCTAAAGCTAAGATTTCTTGGGTCTCTTTTGGTTCTATTATTCTATGATTTAGTAATGGCTCAAGCCAAACAGTTCAGCATGTTTGGAATCAACATTAGGTTGACATCCAAGGCATTCCATCAAGCAAATGGCATGGCTTAATGATAACAGAAATAGCTCACAGAAACATGTGTTAGGCTAGTATACTCCCAGTAACCCTATGAGTAGGCATTATTATTGCCCCCATTTTGTAAAGGAGAAACTGAGGTACAGAGGAATTATATTATGGGCACAAGGACATACAGCTCACAGCTGATAAATGGCAGAGCCAGGATACGAACCTAGGAAGCCTATATTTTCAATTACCACACTTCGGCAAACAAACCACTGGTGACGTATATTCCAGAAATTCTACAACATAAATAACATAAACAATAATTCTCTTTCCTGTCTGAGTTTCAGAAAAAATGAGAAAAAAAGGCAAAATAGTTAACGAATGGAGGAAATTTTAAAATCACCTTTATTAATTATAAGGCAGATATTGGAGACAGTGGCTTAGGTGTGAAAGCCCCAGAGTTAGACAGACTTATCCCCCAGCAATGGAAGGTAATGGTCCACCTAGGCCTCTCCTTGAGGAACAGAGCAGAGAGTGAGCCTTCCGTAAGCAGATTTTTCATTTGTTTGCTTTTGTTTTCCCCAAACCCACTAATCACATAAGTCACTCTGGGCAGAGTTGAGTGAGGGAAAGAGAGAGGCCAGGAGCGTTCCTCTCACTGATCTTCCCCAGCTGAAAGGAAAAATGAGGAAGGGAAAAGAAATGTCTCTATCCTAACCATTTCTCCTGGTTCTTTGTTTATAATTTATTTCCTCATTTTCATGCTATATCTGGTGTTAAAATTGTTTAAGGTATTTGACCAGTATGAAGATAAATTGTTATAACCAGCACTAGCTGAGCTGCCATCATTTCGAGCTTCTGTTCTCTGTGTCTTGTCACATTTGAAAATGGACCCAGGAATACTGGGAAAGTTACACAGGAGCACACAGTGAAGAAAGCGTGATCCTTACACATCGTATTTACAGAGCACAAATGAAGGGCTGATTCGGCTCTCTGTTGGTTAATAACCAAACTGAGTGGTTTGAGAATCAAGTAATATTAACAAGTAAGTGATTTATGATCAAAAGCAATTGTCGTTTGGGGAACATTATTTCCAAGAGAGTGTTAAAGGCAGAGGAGATATTAGGAAAGGGAAAAGAGACATGATTCGGAGGAAGCCTCTTGCATACAGCTACAAGGCCATCAGTAGACATATTAGAATCACTGGGGCTCAAGTGAGATGGAGCAGGTCTCCCTCTGCAAAGTTTATTAGGCTGCAGCGTGTCAACAAGTGCCACAGGCCGATTATAACGCCACGGAATACAAATTGAGAGATCACTGGATTCTAATTTTCTCTTGTAGCTCTCCTAAATGAATATGCAGAGCATACCTTTCCATAACCAATCATGTGTCTCGCTTCTAATATAGAAAATATGCTTCAGATGCATGAAATACAACTAACTGGAAATATGGAGGAAGAAACATAGCACCCATTACTCTCTGAGTGGAATAACTGGGGGAGTCCTAGGGTCCTTTTAAAGGCAGCAGAAAAATAAGGGCACAGCATTCTTCCATTCATCCATTCACCCACCCATTTATCTAGTCTACACACGTGTTATGTGTACCCACAATTTGCCAGGTGCTATGTACAAAGAAGAAGACATAGATCTGTCTTCTTCAAGCAGACAAAAGGAAAAATGTAAGTCAGGGTTATTAGTGTGATTTGTGACAGATTAGAAGTAACCAAGCAGTGGGTATCGTGGGAGCAGAGAAAATGAGAATTTCAGTTTATGGGAGGAGTGCAGCATGTTTTCTGGAATAAGAAGTGGTAATTTCTCTGAGTCCTGAAATCAAGGAGGAGTTAATTAGGGAGCAAGAGGGTTGGGAAGGAGGGCACTCACTTGGGGGAGAGGGAACAGAATGAGGCCAAGGTGGGCCTGGGGCCTCAGGTAGCAGATATTGTGGACAACACTGGTCGGGCAGGGCCTGAAGTGAGGATCTAAGTCTTCTCTACTCCAGGAGAGGAGAGTGATTCCAGAAAGGAACTTCATATACCTTCACTTTGCCGGTTGTGATTTGGGCGGGTCAGGATCTGGTGTCTGGAGCCTAAGGGACATTCTACCAGCACAGAATCGATCTCATGAGGAATCTTTGAATAGGTTTTATGAGAAAGATGAGGCCTGATGACTTTTCCCTTGGTGGTAGGCTTGATTACTTTGGGGCTGTTTTCTTTGAGTTATGGGTAGCCTCTGGGGTACCACCCATGCCCATCCAAAGGTGGAGTTGGGACCCCCTCTGTTCTCCTCACACTGTCTCTCACTGCACTTATCGTGTTATTGCTGTCACTGACACTTAGAAACAGCTTCCGTCTCCATTTCTTGAAGGTCAGTGGGCAATGTGTTTATTCAATACCTTTGCATCCTTAACACTTGGCAGAGCCTGACACATATTAGCTCTCCATAAAGTTTCTCTAAAAGAATGAACCTATGAGTATATGATTTGGCTCTTCTGATGAGTTTTAAGAAACCTGTTATACATGAGATTTCCGAGGAAAAACCCTGTCAATGGGGCAAGCTTCATACCAGTCACCCATCCAGCAAAGCAGAGGCGATGTTCTCTCGAGGGTGACTGGTGGGCTTCCAGGCCTGCTGTGGGCTCCTAGGAAAGAGAAGACTTTTCACTGGTGGACACCAAGCTTGTTCCGCTGGGTGGAAGCTCTGTAAGTGGAGAGCAGAGCACACGGTGGAAAGAGAAGGCAGCAAACTTGATATTGCCTGCTTCTCAGTTTTGCTTCCAGCCTTCCAAGGCTGCCCCCCACCTCCACTCACTGGGGCAGGGAAAGCCAGCCCCATGCCTCACTAGCCTGGTTTTACTTTGTTCATTAAATCGTGAGCCCAGTGATCACTCACGACTGACACATCCAATTAGGAGCCACACAAGTAATTTTCCCCAAGCTGCCCCTTGGCACCTTCTGCTGTATCGTATCAAAGTGTGCCGCGTCACTTACGGAGAATGATGATCACACTCTGTGTTGCTCACCTCCTATTGCAGGCTGTGATTATTGGTGATCTAGATCCACCCAGAAGTATCCAGATATAAAGGAGGAGCATGCTATACTCAATTCAGTGTTCCTCTTTAGAAGCTGCATCTCAAGTCAAACTGAGATCCTCTATTCTGAAGAGCTATTGGATAAGGCACTGAAGACAACTAAAAGAAAAGTCAGGACTCGGGATTAGAAAAATCCCTACAACCAGCTTTTTAGCTGATAAGATACTTCACCTCTTTTCTGATGAACAGAATAATAACTTCCTTACCCCCAAACTTTGAGTTAATACTTTAGCTGATGGTTTATGTCTCACAAGAGTATCCGAGAGCCGATGGACTTGTGTTGAGTCCAGGAGAAATAAGTACTATAGGATTTTTTTAATGACACACTGAATTTAAAGAAAATCCCGACCCTCAGGTTTAATGATGCACACAAGTCCCTGAGTTCGCAACAGGAGAGGCCACAACAGTGAGAGGCCCACGTACCACCAAAAAAAAAAAAAA
>NW_020175221.1:4661654-4662336 GCF_003031525.2 Neophocaena asiaeorientalis asiaeorientalis | reverse complement strand
CCCAAAAAAAAAAAAAAAAAAAAAAGAAAATAGTAGGTGCCACAGTAAGGGAAAATACTACTACTCTTCAATTATGAAAGTCAGAGTTTTCATCTAAGTTTTGATATAAAATAGTTCCCTGGGTATGAGCTGATCACTCCTTCTCAGGGCCACACAGCTCCCTCCCTGGAAACTGAGAAGCCAAAACTCTAAAGTCACCAAAGTCCTTCAAAGAAATAAGGACTAGAGAATTCTATATCATAAGGTTAATTAGCAGAAGACCCCAGGTTGGTCTCCATAATTGCCTTCTAATTTACTTTTCCTCAGAACATTGCTTTTCTAGTAGCAATGACTTCATTCATTCATTCAAAAAGCACTCACTGGATGAGCCCTATAGGCCCCCCCTTAGATACAGAGTTGAATGAGATTTTGCTCTGAGCATCTCCCCTTAGAGAAATCAGTTTACCGTGTGATTGTGTGGGGTTTGGGTTTACAAAACAGGCTTTTCAATGTAATATGGGAACCCCTATAGTTTTTTATAAAAGAAGGAGAACTCATGCACCAAAATGTAAGGAAAACAGAAAACAAACAATAAAACCTCTCATTTCTTGGAAAGATGAAACCATAAGATCCAGATACTTTTCATATTTATTTATTTATTTATTTTAATTGAAGTATAGTTGATTTACAATGTCATGTTAGG
>NW_020175221.1:4618905-4661501 GCF_003031525.2 Neophocaena asiaeorientalis asiaeorientalis | reverse complement strand
ATATATATATACATATATATATATATATTCTTTTTCAGGTTCTTTTCTCTTATAGGTTATTACAAAATATTGAGTATAGTTCCCTGTGCTATACAGTAGGACCTTGTTGGTTTTCTATTTTATATATAGGAGTGTGTATGTGTTAATCCCAAACTCCTAATTTATCCCTCCCCTGCTTCCTCTTTGGTAACCATAGAAATTTATGGTTTTTTAATTGTGACCTAAATGTCTCTGTAGAATGTTCTACATTCTCTCAAAGGAGACGAGTAAACTAAGAAATTTGCTCACATTTATCAGTGCGAAGTGGATGCATTAAAATGCTAAAGTTTTTTTGTTCCGTGCTTTGTTCAGGGTTAGCTAATTGCTATAAAAATCCTAAAAACTGAGTAGGCTTATACAACAAAATTTAATTTCTCAGTCATGCTGAGTCCAGTTCTGGTTTTCCTGTTGAGCAGTTCTCCTGAGAAAGGCCTCCTTCAAGTAGTAACTCAAGGATCCGGGGCTTCCATCCTATGGCTCCGTCATCCTGTGGCTTCAAGATTTCCCTGTCATCATTGGGAAAATAATCTTACTCCCAGTACTTAGTTACCTCAGCTGTGAACCAAACAGAACTTTCCTTCATATTCCTCTGTCAAGAATTAGTCATACGGTCCCTGCTTGCTGAAAGGGTAGCCCAGAAATCTTCTGGCTAGGCAGCCACTTTCTAACATATATTTTAGTTATTCAGCCATGTTTCTCCAGTAAATACATAGCTCCCGACTCAAGTTCCCCAAGTGCCCCACCACTAGCTGGTCCACTGGGAGCCCCTGAACAGTCCAGCAACTAAAGGGTTAATACCCAAAAGGAGCTGGACTCCAGAATACTCTTCCACTGCTCTCCCTGGCATCTCTTCTGATTGGTGGTGCTCGTTCTGTACTGGTTAGATATTTTGCAGATCACACCTGCAATTCAGGTATCTTTCCAAGCTCCATTTTCCGAACTCTCTGGCTCTAACTTGCTTGTTGTGGTTACTGACGTCCAATTCCAGATTTCATCCTCCCTTTGGGAGCTCCTTTGGACTTGATGACTGGTACCTTCTCAGAATTCTCCATCTTCCCTTCCACCCTGACTTAACAGCCATAGTCCATCCCCACCTTATTCATGCCATTCCCCTCCTGAGTGTCCTAACCACCTAAGTGGGGAGTCTGACATTCCAAGGCACACAGAGTCTTCATAATTCCCTGGGCTTTCTGGACTCATCACTGTCACTCTCCCCCACGCCTGACACAGGCTCCTGGCCTCTCCTTCCTTACTGTCTCTCTCTTAGCCTCCCTTCAACGAAGAGGTATTTCCATCCCCTCCTCATCAGAATCTGCCTGGCCAATATTACTTTTTCAGGGAACTCGGAACCCTATTAGCCAAAGTAATGAACACATCTTTGCTAAAATGTCTTAATGGTCTGCCCATCTTAGACAGTGCATTTGTCTGACAGCTGGAGACAGGTGAAGATAAAACCTTAGCTCGAAAAGCAGCACACTCTTGTTCTTTCAAGCACTACAATGGCATAAAACTACACTCTTCTTCCCCTGTCTCTGACAGGCCCTGATTTCTTTACTGCCTTCCCGATTCCCTGCCTTTCTGTTTATAATTTACAATTTATATGCAAAGAATTTTCAACATCTGACCATTACAAACTGAAAAAAATTGTGTAATCTCATTCTTGGAACCCTAATTACATGCATTTAAAACCTCAACTCATGTAGCCAGCGACATTTTAAATGAACAGGTATAAAATAGTGGCTTTGCACTGGTTCACATTTTCTTAAATGTGACATGAGGATTTCTAACTCTGATCTCCATTCAAATTTAAGGTGCAAGATTCATCTCGTACTAGTGATTTAGAAAAAGGACGATTCTTGCTAAATTCTTAGTAATATCAGGTAAGAGAGCAAAGATCAGAGTCTAGGAAGAAAGAGAGGAAGCAAAACAGGGAAATATGGTGGGAGTACAAGAGAGAGGGTGTGGAGGAGGGAAGGCTGGTACAGTTAGATAGCAGAGGAGCAAACAGTAAAAGTTAAGAAAACCAAATGTAAAACTCTGGGTTTTGAATGAAGAATGAGGAATAATAAAGAATGGATTTAGCAAGAAATATAGTAACTCCAGTTGAGTCAGGAGAAACCCTGGGAGTTTTAGATGCATGTGATAATTGGCATATGTGTGCTAAACAGGATCAACTCTGCATTCACATATAATGAAATCTTTCATACCTCAGTTTAATCAGCTTCCATAATTATGGTTATAAATTATAACTAGAGATGCTACTGCTGGAAGAAGAAATATGGCCATATTTGTTAAGCTGCCATTTATTATCATCTGTGAATTTCTTGTAGCTGTGTTTTTGTAGATGGTTTTAGGACCGGCGTTAACGACTGTGATTCCCCTATGAATTATTGAGAATGGCTAGGAAATCCTTGGCACCCGCTTTGAAAATCACTTCCACATTATTCTTGTACCTTCCACTCTGGAAAAGACTAATCTCCAAGACAAAGAAAAAAAGGAAAACTCAGAACTGAAATAGAGAACAGCTTTGAATGTTTGGATTAAGCAGGATTACTCATGATCCAGAGGGATCACTTTTTTGGAGCCTAAATTAAATTGGGCATTTGGTTCCACAGGAGGTGGGTAATGTCTTTACTTTGTAGTTTGAATCAAATTCAGTCTATAATATGTCACTGATATGGGGATGTTAAACTTAGGCAAATCAGACCTTCCTTAAAACCAGATTGTTTCCTGTCACCGTGTAATCTGCTGGATCAGCCACAGTAGCAGTGACCGCAAAGCTCTGATATAAACTATGTCACATCATAGAGTTTTGAGATGCAAATGTTGGTCTTTACTAGCTCTGGTCTCGTACCATTGACCACTTTCTTAATTATGACTGACACTGACTGTTTTTCTAGATTCCTGTTTATTTTGCATGTTTTCTGTCACCATTCAATAAGTCCATAAATGAGGCTGTCAGTAATTCTTTAGATCAGTTATCTTCAAAGTGACAGGGGTGATGGGAGATGGTAGAGGTAGCTTTCACTCCAGAGGGTGTACAAGATAATACATTAGCAGTAAATATTAGAAAATGTATTTATGGCTTTAAAATTTATTTATGTATGTGTTTCCATATACATAATACATTGGTACAATAGTACAGTATATACTATGTTTACATGTTATACATGTTATTATATGTGTTTGTATGTGTGTAAAAACAAAACTATACACAATGAAGAATTTTGATTTTAATCCCAGGGCATTTAACTAATTATTCATGCACTCCATAAACAACTTTTAGTCTGTATTTTGTGCCCTGCACTATGCTAGGCACTGAGGATACAATTGTAAACAAAATAAATACAAGTCCTCCATTCAAAGCTTACAGTCTACTTGGAATAGTAATTCTCAGGGTGATGAATATAAGCTTATAACAGAGGAGCTTGGCTTAGTCTAGGGGTGGGAGTTATCAAGAAAGCCTCCTGACTTCTTATTCTTTTATAGTTTTCCTTGGAAATTGGAATATATTTTATAATATCCTCTCATGAATTGTCCCATAAAGTATAGTTTCCACCATCAGTTTATATTCCCTAAAAAATGGGAAAGTGAATTTTTTTGTCATAAAACTTAATTTTATATGTTTTCTTTTCTCCATCGCCTACTGTAGAAGTGAAATTGTTATTATATGAGCTGCTGAGCTGGAAGAAGTATCATATCTAAGGTTAAGCATGGCCCAGAGGTACAGTCATTCCACTGGGAAATAACAGGAGAGATGCAGTTAATGATACATTGTGACTTGCATTTCCAAACCTCTGGTACTGGTATGTGCACACAGGCGTACACACCTCTGCATAGCTAGATATGGAATAGTTAGGGGATTTTTTCCTTGATAAAGAAGAAAAACAAAGAGAAAAGATGAGACAAGTTTGCTGAAATTTATATGAACTTTTGAGTATTAAACATCTAAGTTTGATTAAAAAATAATTAGGGCTTCCCTGGTGGCGCAGTGGTTGAGAGTCCACCTGCTGATGCAGGGGACGTGGGTTTGTACCCTGGTCCAGGAAGACCCCACATACTGCGGAGTGGCTGGACCCGTAAACCATGGCCACTGAGCCTACACGTCCAGAGCCTGTGCTCCGCAACGGGAGAGGCCACAACAGTGAAAGGCCCGCATACCGCAAAAAAAAAAAAAAAAAAATTAAAATTTTAAATGAAAACAACTTTTAATAAAATACATGTCCTTCAAAAATCAGGTAACGTTTTAGTTTAAAATTCTAATCGGTCCGACGATGAGGCTGGGGACGGGAGCTGAGCATGGAGGCCTTATGATGGGGCACCCTGGCATGCATTATGCCCCAGTGGGAATGCATCCTATGGGTCAGAGAGTGAATATGCCTCCTGTACCTCATGGAATGATGCCCCAAATGATGCACCCAATGGGAGGACCACCAATGGGACAAATGCCTGGAATGATGTCTTCAGTAATGCTTGGAATGATGATGTCTCATATGTGTCAGGCTTCCATGCAGCCTGCCTTTACTGCCAGGAGTAAATAACATGCATGTAGCAGCAGGTACAACATCCGGTGCAAAATCAACGTGGACTGAACATAAATCACCTGATGGAAGGACCTACTATTGCAATACTGAAACAAAACAATCTATTGGGGAGAAACCAGATGATCTTAAAAGTCCTGCTGAGCAACTTTCATCTAAATGCCCTGGAAGCAGTACAAATCTGACTCTGGAAAGCCTTCCTATCATAATTCTCAAACAAAAGAATCCCACTGGGCCAAACCTAAAGAACTTGAAGATCTTGAAGGATCCGAGAATACCACTGTTGCTGAAGTCTTATTACAAAATCAAGCCTGCCCACAATGATCAAAGCTGAAGAAAGTGGTAAACAAGAAGAGCGCGCCATAACATCAACAGCCCCAGTTCTTACAACAGAAATTCCAACCACAGTGAGCACCATGGCTGCCGCCACTGCAGCCAATGCCAGTGCTTCCACCTCTGCCTCCAGTACTGTCGGTGGAACTGTTCCAGCTGTTCCTGAGCCTGAGTTTACTTTGATTGTTGCTACTGTTGTAGATAATGAAAATACAGTAACAGTTTTGACTGAAGAACAAGCACAACTTACTAGTACCCCTGCTGTTCAGGATCAAAGTGCTGAAGTGTCTAGTAATATGGGAGAAGAAACATCTAAGCAGGAAACTGTAGCTGATTTTACTCTGAAAAAGGAGGAGGAAGAAAGCCAACTGGCAAAAAAACACATATACTTGGAATACAAAGGAGGAGGCAAAGCAAGCATTTAAAGAATTATTGAAAGAAAAGCAGGTACCATCTAATGCTTCATGGGAGCAAACTACGAAAATGATCGTTAATGATCCACGATACAGTGCTTTAGCAAAGTTGAGTGAACAAAAAACAGGCCTTTGATGCTTATAAAGTCCAGACAGAGAAAGAAGAAAAAGAAGAAGCAAGCTCCAAATACAAAGAGGCTAAGGAATCCTTTCAGCGTTTTCTTGAAAATCATGAGAAAATGACTTCCACAACTAGATATAAAAAAGCAGAGCAAACGTTTGGAGAGATGGAAGCCTGGGATGCAATATCAGAACGTGATCATCTTGAAATCTCTGAAGATGTTTTATTCTTTCTTTCAAAAAAAGAAAAGGAGCAAGCAAAGCAGTTGCAAAAGAGAAATTGGGAAGCCTTCAAAAACATACTTGACAACATGGCTAACGTGACATACTCTACTACTTGGTCTGAAGCCCAGCAGTATCTGATGGATAATCCAACTTTTGCAGAAGATAAAGAATTACAGAACATAGATAAAGAAGATGCATTAATTTGCTTTGAAGAACACATTCGGGCTTTAGAAAAGGAAGAAGAAGAAGAAAAATAGAAGAGTTTGCTTCAGGAAAGGAGACGACAGCGTAAAAACAGAGAATCTTTTCAGATATTTTTAGATGAATTGCATGAACATGGACAACTGCATTCTATGTCATCTTGGATGGAATTGTATCCAATAATTAGTTCTGACATTAGATTCACTAATATGCTTGGTCAGCCAGGATCAACTGCACTTGACCTTTTCAAGTTTTATGCTTAAAGCATGTTATCATGATGAGAAGAAGACAATAAAAGACATTCTAAAGAATAAAGGATTTGTAGTTGAAGTAAATACTACTTTTGAAGACTTTGTGGCAATAATCAGTTTGACTAAAAGATCAACCACATTAGATGCAGGAAGTATTAAGCTGGCTTTCAATAGTTTACTAGAAAAGGCAGAAGCCCGTGAACATGAAAGAGAAAAAGAGGAGGCTTGGAAGATGAAACGAAAAGAATCTGCATTTAAGAGTATGTTGAAATAAGCCACTCCTCCACTGGAATTGGATGCTCTCTGGGAAGATCATGAATGTCAACATCATCATTCAAAGAATAAGTAATATTCTAAGAAATCTGAAAAACATCACAGGAAACACTCCCGCTCTCGATCAGGGTTGGATTCACATGATAACGACAACCATTCAAAGACAAAAAGACAGCAATCAGAGTCTAACATTCTTCTAGTGCTGAATCTGAGAGAAGTTATAAGAAGTCAGAAAAACATAAGAAGAAAAGCAAGAAGAGAAGACATAAATCTGACTCTCCAGAGTCAGATGCTGAACAGGAGAAGGATAAAAAAGAAAAAGACTGGGAAAGCGAAAAAGACAGAACTAGATAAAGATCAGAATCAAAACACAAATCACCTAAGAAAAATACTGCAAAGGATTCTGGTAATTGGGATACTTCTGTCAGTGAACTGAGTGAAGGGGAATTGGAAAAGCACAGAAGCACCCTTTTGGAGCAACTGGATGATGATCAATAAATTATACCAAATATGTTTACAGTATGATTTAAAGTCTAATTCAGACCAGGGATAAAAAAAAAAAAAAAAAAGAAAGGTGGCAATTTACTGATAACTGCAGGTGTCTCTACTTTGTTCTAAAGTCTAAATCATGAGGTGATTTTATTTACTTTAATAAATTGGATTTTGAAGATATAATGAAAGGTTTTTGATATCTAGTAGTACAAGAAAAGCACCAGCAATGGATAAAACTGCTTTTTTGTGCACTATCCAGCTGGTTAAAGCCAATATGATCTTTTACGGTGAACTCAGAAATAGGTGTTCTTAATGGAAACCTGGTAGACCCTTAACTATAGTGGTGCTATTGAGCACTACTATAATAAAGCCACAATTATTTTCTATATCTTCTTGGATTGATCCCTTTATCATTATGTAGTGTCCTTCTTTGTCTCTTGTAATAGTCTTTGTTTTAAAATCTATTTTGTCTGATATGAGAATTGCTACTCCAGCTTTCTTTTGATTTCCATTTGCATGGAATATCTTTTTCCATCCCCTCACTTTCAGTCTGTATGTGTCCCTAGGTCTGAAGTGGGTCTCTTGTAGACAGCATATATACGGGTCTTGTTTCTGTATCCATTCAGCCAGTCTATGTCTTTTGTTTGGAACATTTAATCCATTTACATTTAAGGTAATTATCGATATGTATATTCCTATTACCATTTTCTTAATTGTTTTGGGTTTGTTATTGTAGGTCTTTTCCTTCTCTTATGTTTCCTTCCTAGAGAAGTTCCTTTAGCATTTGTTGTAAAGCTGGTTTGGTGCTGCTGAATTCTCTTAGCATTTGCTTGTCTGTAAAGGTTTTAATTTCTCCGTCAAATCTGAATGAGATCCTTGCTGGGTAGAATAATCTTGGTTGTAGGTTTTTCCCTTTCATCACTTTAAATATGTCCTGCCACTCCCTTCTGGCTTGCAGAGTTTCTGCTGAAAGATTAGCTGTTAACTTTACGGGGATTCCCTTGTATGTTATTTGTTGTTTTTCCCTTGATGCTTTTAATATTTTTTCTTTGTATTTAATTTTTGATAGTTTGATTAATATGTGTCTTCACATATTTCTCTAAATGCATTTTAAAAAGGCTATTGTGAGGGCATTATTTTGAGGTGATGTTTAAAAAGTTAACATCAAATTAAATTGTAAATTAGCTTAAATATATTGCCTTAAGGACCTAATAAAGAATGTGCCACCAAACCTTAAGTGATGGTTGCAATATCCTTGTCTAAAACAAATCCATGTTGACTTAAAGGTTTTTTTTTTTTTTTTTGCGGTACGCAGGCCTCTCACTGTTGTGGCCTTTCCCGTTGCGGAGCACAGGCTCCGGACGCGCAGGCTCAGCAGCCATGGCTCACGGGCCCAGCCGCTCCGTGGCATGTGGGATCCTCCCGGACCAGGGCACGAACCCGTGTCCCCTGCATTGGCAGGCGGACTCTCAACCACTGCGCCACCAGGAAGCCCCTTAAATGATTTTCTTAACAGTTGTCTTTTTTCTTTTTTTTTTCTTTTACAATCTGATCTTTCTCTTGCTTTTTTTCATTGAGGAAGTCTTACCTTCCCTACTCACTGAGAAGTACTGACTTCGTGGTACACATTCTAAAGCATTTCTGATTTGAATATTTTTGTACATTTTTATCAATTATTAAATCTCTTCTAGTGAAAAAAATGCTGTAATAAAAGGGTTATTAAGCATTGTCCTATGCCTAAAATATGGTTCCTTATATTTCTTTATATCAGTCAAAAACAGATAAATTGAGTCATAAATATCTTAAATGATTATTTTATTTGCATGGTAAACCAGAGGATGAATTGAGAATGAAATATAATAAATAATGAATAAATAATGAACTTTTTTTAAACACCAGTTCACATAGTTTCTCTCTTACGTGTATGTGAATTATATCCTCTTTTAAAAAATATGGAGTAGACCAAATGGCAAAATAGCTAGTGCGAAGCAGCCACACAACACAGGAGATCAGCTCAGTGCTTTGCAACCACCTAGGGGGGTGGGATAGGGAGTGTAGGAGGGAGACGCAAGAGGGGGGAGATATGGGGTATATGTATATGTATAGTTGTTTCACTTTGTCATAAAGCAGAAAAGAACACACCACTGTAAAGCAATTATACTCCAATAAAAATGTTTAAAAAATATATGGAGTAGTAGTTTTTGTTTATTTTCCTTTTGCAGTATTCTCTTGGCTTTTTCCTATGTTTATTATTCCACACAAATTTAATTTTGCTTAAAATAGCTTTATTATTTTTATAATTATTATAAATGTTTATTACAAACAGTTGAAACAATGCAAATATAGTCAAATAATATAAAAATTATCAAAAATCTTATCCCATGCCTATGAGAATATACTAATTATTATTTTGTAGCATATTCTTCTAAACCTTTCTTTATACATTTATAGATGTGTAGAAGTAGGAAAACAGTCTTATATAAATGGCATCATGTTACAGATTACTCTTTTATCTGCCATCGTACTCATTAATATTTCATATGTATAAAACCTATTTCATATATAAAAGGATTTTAATTTTTTGTCATGTATTGCTATTTTTTCCAATATCTCTTTATTATTTAATTTTCTACAAATAATTAATATGTTTAGAAAGTACTAAACTTCTGTGTTTTCTTTTGGTAATTTTATCTTTGCTTTTTACATTTAAATCTTTGATTCATATAAAAGCTATTCTGGGAAAGGATAGAGGGATCCAGGTTTTTTTTTCAAAGATACTAGCTTGTCCAAGTCCATTGACTCAATAATCATTTCTCCCCTATTGTTTTGGAATGCCATCTTTGCTTTTCCATTGTATATTTGACTAGATTTCTATACAAAGCTTCCATTGATCTGTTTAATCCTGTCCCAGTACATTGGTTTTAATTACTCTGGCTTTATAATACATTTTTAAATCTGGAAGGATACTTTCTTGCTCTATACTCTTTATTGTTCGAAATTTTCCTTTATTACTCTTCCAGATAGACTTTAGAAAAATTCTGATAACTTGTAAAGCAAAATACAATTGGGGTTTTATTTTGGTCACATTGAATTTATGGACTGATTTAGGGAAAATTGATAGTTTCACAATATTGAGTTCTTACAGCAAAGACAAAACGTTGACTCTTCATTTATGCAGTTTTTACATTGCACTCTTCAGTAGTGTTACATAATATTCCCTATACAATACACTTCTCTTCAAATTTATTTATACACTACAATACATAATATTCCCTATACAATACACTTCTCTTCAAATTTATTTATACACTACAATACATAATATTCCCTATACAATACACTTCTCTTCAAATTTATTCCTGGATATTTCAAAATTTTTATTGTTAGAGTGAGTTGAAACTTTACTTTTCACTTGTAAATTTCTGTTTCTTTAGAAAAGGTGTCAATTGTTATTGGTTTATAACGGTCTTTTTTGTTTTTTCAAAACAAACAACTCTTTATTGAAGTATAGTTGATTTACAATGTTGTGTTAGTTTAAGGTGTACAGCAAAGTGATTCAGTCAGACATATATTCTTTTTCAGATTCTTTTACATTATAGGTTATACAAGTTACTGAATATAGTTCCCTGTTCCATGCAGCAGGTCCTTGTTTTTTATCTATTTTATAAATAGTAGTGTGTATCTGTTAATCCCAAACTCCTAATTTATCCCTTCCCTTGTCTTTCCCCTTTGGTAATCATAAGTTTTTTTTTTAACGTCTGTGAGTCTATTTCTGTTTTGTAAATAAGTCCATTTGTATCATTTTTTTAGATTCCACATATAAGTGATATCATATGATATTTGTCTTTCTCTGACTTACTTCACTTAGTATCATAATCTCTTCTAAGGATCTTCTTTTTTTTTTTGCCATTATTTAAAATTGATATGAGTGAGCTTTTATTGTAAATCTGGAAGAAAAATTGCAGATCATTACTTATGCATTATAAGTGTTTTTAATATATTTATAAAACAAGTATACATAACTAACAAAGGTATAGAAAAAATAGTTTCTCTAAAAAGTATCAATAAATTAAGTTTTAAATGTACATAAAATTATGAAACACCAAGATGAAAGAGTAATATTATACGTATTCACAATTTTACTGATGTAAGGAGGAATATTGAGTTTGGGAAATATTTCCTGTTAACAAATCAACACCTCCCAAGAAGAATAGTCTTCAGCAGCCTGAAGGAATGAAGGGAAAATGAAAGGCAATGATCTGGGGAGGTGGTGTGAGACTACATTGTGAAAGATGGTTAGAAGTTTGGAATCTGAAGGTAGAACAACAGGTCTGGTGAGTGGTTAAAGAGAGAATGAGAGTGAGAAAGGAAAACGGCAAGACTTCTGCTTGGGGAGCCTGGTGGGTTACCATGTCATGGGATGAGATAAGTAGTACAGGAGATAACTGAGTTGATTCCCTTGTATGTTATTTGTTGTTTTTCCCTTGATGCTTTTAATATTTTTTCTTTGTATTTAATTTTTGATAGTTTGATTAATATGTGTCTTCACATATTTCTCTAAATGCATTTTAAAAAGGCTATTGTGAAGGCATTATTTTGAGGTGATGTTTAAAAAGTTAACATCAAATTAAATTGTAAATTAGCTTAAATATATTGCCTTAAGGACCTAATAAAGAATGTGCCACCAAACCTTAAGTGATGGTTGCAATATCCTTGTCTAAAACAAATCCATGTTGACTTAAAGGTTTTTTTTTTTTTTTTGCGGTACGCAGGCCTCTCACTGTTGTGGCCTTTCCCGTTGCGGAGCACAGGCTCCGGACGCGCAGGCTCAGCAGCCATGGCTCACGGGCCCAGCCGCTCCGTGGCATGTGGGATCCTCCCGGACCAGGGCACGAACCCGTGTCCCCTGCATTGGCAGGCGGACTCTCAACCACTGCGCCACCAGGAAGCCCCTTAAATGATTTTCTTAACAGTTGTCTTTTTTCTTTTTTTTTTCTTTTACAATCTGATCTTTCTCTTGCTTTTTTTCATTGAGGAAGTCTTACCTTCCCTACTCACTGAGAAGTACTGACTTCGTGGTACACATTCTAAAGCATTTCTGATTTGAATATTTTTGTACATTTTTATCAATTATTAAATCTCTTCTAGTGAAAAAAATGCTGTAATAAAAGGGTTATTAAGCATTGTCCTATGCCTAAAATATGGTTCCTTATATTTCTTTATATCAGTCAAAAACAGATAAATTGAGTCATAAATATCTTAAATGATTATTTTATTTGCATGGTAAACCAGAGGATGAATTGAGAATGAAATATAATAAATAATGAATAAATAATGAACTTTTTTTAAACACCAGTTCACATAGTTTCTCTCTTACGTGTATGTGAATTATATCCTCTTTTAAAAAATATGGAGTAGACCAAATGGCAAAATAGCTAGTGCGAAGCAGCCACACAACACAGAAGATCAGCTCAGTGCTTTGCAACCACCTAGGGGGGTGGGATAGGGAGTGTAGGAGGGAGACGCAAGAGGGGGGAGATATGGGGTATATGTATATGTATAGTTGTTTCACTTTGTCATAAAGCAGAAAAGAACACACCACTGTAAAGCAATTATACTCCAATAAAAATGTTTAAAAAATATATGGAGTAGTAGTTTTTGTTTATTTTCCTTTTGCAGTATTCTCTTGGCTTTTTCCTATGTTTATTATTCCACACAAATTTAATTTTGCTTAAAATAGCTTTATTATTTTTATAATTATTATAAATGTTTATTACAAACAGTTGAAACAATGCAAATATAGTCAAATAATATAAAAATTATCAAAAATCTTATCCCATGCCTATGAGAATATACTAATTATTATTTTGTAGCATATTCTTCTAAACCTTTCTTTATACATTTATAGATGTGTAGAAGTAGGAAAACAGTCTTATATAAATGGCATCATGTTACAGATTACTCTTTTATCTGCCATCGTACTCATTAATATTTCATATGTATAAAACCTATTTCATATATAAAAGGATTTTAATTTTTTGTCATGTATTGCTATTTTTTCCAATATCTCTTTATTATTTAATTTTCTACAAATAATTAATATGTTTAGAAAGTACTAAACTTCTGTGTTTTCTTTTGGTAATTTTATCTTTGCTTTTTACATTTAAATCTTTGATTCATATAAAAGCTATTCTGGGAAAGGATAGAGGGATCCAGGTTTTTTTTTCAAAGATACTAGCTTGTCCAAGTCCATTGACTCAATAATCATTTCTCCCCTATTGTTTTGGAATGCCATCTTTGCTTTTCCATTGTATATTTGACTAGATTTCTATACAAAGCTTCCATTGATCTGTTTAATCCTGTCCCAGTACATTGGTTTTAATTACTCTGGCTTTATAATACATTTTTAAATCTGGAAGGATACTTTCTTGCTCTATACTCTTTATTGTTCGAAATTTTCCTTTATTACTCTTCCAGATAGACTTTAGAAAAATTCTGATAACTTGTAAAGCAAAATACAATTGGGGTTTTATTTTGGTCACATTGAATTTATGGACTGATTTAGGGAAAATTGATAGTTTCACAATATTGAGTTCTTACAGCAAAGACAAAACGTTGACTCTTCATTTATGCAGTTTTTACATTGCACTCTTCAGTAGTGTTACATAATATTCCCTATACAATACACTTCTCTTCAAATTTATTCCTGGATATTTCAAAATTTTTATTGTTAGAGTGAGTTGAAACTTTACTTGTAAATTTCTGTTTCTTTAGAAAAGGTGTCAATTGTTATTGGTTTATAACGGTCTTTTTTGTTTTTTCAAAACAAACAACTCTTTATTGAAGTATAGTTGATTTACAATGTTGTGTTAGTTTAAGGTGTACAGCAAAGTGATTCAGTCAGACATATATTCTTTTTCAGATTCTTTTACATTATAGGTTATACAAGTTACTGAATATAGTTCCCTGTTCCATGCAGCAGGTCCTTGTTTTTTATCTATTTTATAAATAGTAATGTGTATCTGTTAATCCCAAACTCCTAATTTATCCCTTCCCTTGTCTTTCCCCTTTGGTAATCATAAGTTTTTTTTTTAACGTCTGTGAGTCTATTTCTGTTTTGTAAATAAGTCCATTTGTATCATTTTTTTAGATTCCACATATAAGTGATATCATATGATATTTGTCTTTCTCTGACTTACTTCACTTAGTATCATAATCTCTTCTAAGGATCTTCTTTTTTTTTTTGCCATTATTTAAAATTGATATGAGTGAGCTTTTATTGTAAATCTGGAAGAAAAATTGCAGATCATTACTTATGCATTATAAGTGTTTTTAATATATTTATAAAACAAGTATACATAACTAACAAAGGTATAGAAAAAATAGTTTCTCTAAAAAGTATCAATAAATTATTTTTTTTTTTGCCATTATTTAAAATTGATATGAGTGAGCTTTTATTGTAAATCTGGAAGAAAAATTGCAGATCATTACTTATGCATTATAAGTGTTTTTAATATATTTATAAAACAAGTATACATAACTAACAAAGGTATAGAAAAAATAGTTTCTCTAAAAAGTATCAATAAATTAAGTTTTAAATGTACATAAAATTATGAAACACCAAGATGAAAGAGTAATATTATACGTATTCACAATTTTACTGATGTAAGGAGGAATATTGAGTTTGGGAAATATTTCCTGTTAACAAATCAACACCTCCCAAGAAGAATAGTCTTCAGCAGCCTGAAGGAATGAAGGGAAAATGAAAGGCAATGATCTGGGGAGGTGGTGTGAGACTACATTGTGAAAGATGGTTAGAAGTTTGGAATCTGAAGGTAGAACAACAGGTCTGGTGAGTGGTTAAAGAGAGAATGAGAGTGAGAAAGGAAAACGGCAAGACTTCTGCTTGGGGAGCCTGGTGGGTTACCATGTCATGGGATGAGATAAGTAGTACAGGAGATAACTGAGTTTTGTGTGGGTCACATTGACTTGGTGGTTGGTGATGAGGTGGTGGTAAGACATTTACTTGGTGAGGACCGTTGGAACACTTGATAGAGAAGGGAACTGGTGACAGATTTAGACATCATTCGCCTTTAGGTGGTAGTTGAAGTCACGGAAAGATAAACTTTATCCTAATTGAAAGAAAAATTATGACAGAGTTTTGGCATATTAAGTTCCATAGTCTTCAGTTTACACCTAATCTATTTAGGGTGCCTGTTATTCATACAATGACAGCAGCCTGAAGAATAGACAAAGCATTTTCGATGAAATGACCTGGAAATGAAACCCCAAAGTATAAAAATTCATATTTTCTGACTTTCTAAGTTAATGTTTTCTGCATTTGCTTCTCCCTCTTTTTTTGCCCTGATTTCTTCTGCTTGCTCTTTTTGTTAGACGAACTGGCTTAGTCTAAGCATTTGATTTTAAAGCTTAGAGCAATTTAAGGTTTCCAAAGCATTCTTAGATCCACTGTTGGACCATAATATGTCATACAGGCAATAAAGGATTGCTTGGAGAGTGCAATTTGCCCGACGGAAATCATTTTTAACAGCAGATAATAAAAGGGTTTTCATGGTCAAGGATTTATAGGTTCCTTCCGGGGAACACAGCAAGTTGGAATATATTTTAAACTGAGAAATAAGAAGAGTTTCCAAAAGAGTTTAATTTTACCCTATGAGATTCAAATCCAACTTTTCAAATCAGTTTTATGACAGAGTATATATGTCTGATTATGCTGTTCATAGTTATAATTTAACTGTTTTAAGTCATAGGAACAGTTTCTACTACAGAGAGTACTTACATAATTAATTACAGTTACTATTCAAAATTTCAAATGAAATCTTCAGTCTTAGATGAGAAAATATTTTAGGAAATCCTCATTGTGATGAAAAACCATTAAAAGGCAAACTGCATAAAGCAAGCAATAGTGAAATCCCTTCATGTCATGTTACTTCTCTCTCTTTCTAATGTCTTTCAAAATTGCATTTGAAAAAAAATCTTTGAATTAAATGTTTTCCCATGAATGTGTAAATTTGTTTCATAGTAATGATTGAGAAGCATTTGTTCATTTATCCTTTCATTCCACAAATATTGTCTACTGTGTCCCAGGTGCTGTGCCAGGGGTGGGGATATGAAACACAAAAACCTCAGAGAGCTGATGTTCTTGTGGGTGAGACAAACAATACTAAGTAATCAAATATGTAAGTATAGAAATATACACATTAATTTCAGGTAGTGATAAGCAAATTACACATATATGCACATACAATATGTATAATGTATAATTTATAACTATATATAATATATACAATATAAACATATACATAATTTCTTTAAAGGTAGATGTTATATGTGTAATAAACCTAGTTTGTGTAAAACCCATGGGGAAAAAAGTTGTTTTAAGCAAAGGAGAGGCCACTAGAATGAAAGTTAGTTAACTCTGTTTCAAAGTGATAGTTCCAGAATTAGTGACAGAGGGGAACACTGGGAATCACTGCACAATTAAAAATAGAAAGAAACAGAAAGCTTGGGAAGAAAAAGAACTGCTTTGTGTGTGTCTATTATGTTGCAGGTATAGTAATGGACAATTTACTTATGTCAGCTTATTTAATCCTCCCAACAAAACTCGATGAAATAGCATATCTCCATCTTAACGTAGGACAAACTAAAACCTGAGAGGCCAAGTGACTTCCCCGAGGTCTACCTAGTAAATAAGTGTGAATTTGAGATTTAAACTCCAGCTTGCTTATGTATTTACCACAGTGAGCACTAGAGGAAAGACTGTAGTTTAGGAATGAGAACCTTACTTTTAAAAATAAGTAGAATATTATTTAGCAGCCTACTAAAAATTCTTCCATGGTTAATGCATATATTAAAATCCCCCTGCTGGTTGCATCACTTATCTCTTGCTGCCTAACACACCATGTTAAAGCTTAGTGGCTTAAAACAACAAAAATTTATTTAGCCTACTATGCTCTGGGTCAACAGTTTGACTCAGGTGGGTGGCTCTTCTGAGCATTGAGTTTTGATCATATTTTCTCACATCTGTGGTCAGCAGCAGAGAGGCTTTCTTTCTGAGGTTGACTGGCTGTTTGCTGGGCAGTGGGACAATGGGGCTGTTGGACCACATGTATCTTATCATCCAGCTGGATAGCTTGGGTTTGTTTACATGTTACCTTGACAGTTTCAAGAGAGGGAAGAAGCATACAGACCTCTTGAGACCTAGACTCAGAACTCGCATATCATTACTTCAGTCATATCTATTGGCCAAAGCAAGTCAGAAGATCAGCCCAGATTCAAAGGAGAGGAAAAATAACTGCCATATTGTGATAGGAGAAGCTGCAAAGTTATAAAAGGGGCATGCAGACATGTAGGTTTGAAGAATTGTGGCTATTTTGCAATCTACCACATTAGGCAAAAATGTGAGTTAATTGCATAGAAAAATAATTCTCAGTATTGCTTTTTGAAGTCCACACACATGTATGTATTTTTATGAATGCATACATACACATACATGTATTATATAAGTATTTCCCTATAAGATATTTTATTTCAAATGAATAAGTATAATGAATTGAAATCTCTTCCTTTGGAAGGGGTAATGTCTTCACTACATATAATATTTTCTTTGGTCCCTTTTGAGAATTTATGCCTGTCCCATAGTAAACTCTCAACAAATATTGGGTGAATAATGCTTTCCAGGCTTTATGTAATCTTTTTCTTCCTTTAGTCCCAGAGAGTAAGAAGCAATCATCTCTTCTTATATCACTCATGTTTGCCAGTGAGGGAGATGACAGGACTTTTTTCCTAGATAACACATAGTTTACCCCTCCAGAGTCTGTGGTGGGCAGGACCATTTAGTTATACCATGGGTGCTCATAATGGAGAACAATTAGTCTACTATTTACTCTGGCAGAACCAAGCCTCATTTTCCCAGCTGGCTTTTTTATAGGAAAAAAATATTAGATTTTCAAAGAAATAATAAAATTAATTACTGCAAATATTAGATTTTCAAAGAAATAATAAAGTAATTCTTGCCAATATTAGATTTTCAAGGAAATAATAAAATTAATTCTTTCTCAAGCAGCTAGAAATTGGTTCTAATTCACTGGCCACTGATTTCATGATGATCACCTCTTTCCTTAAGTTTTTAATACGGTAATTACCTTGGGATGCAAAAACCCAAAAGGAAACAAACAAACAAAATAATATTCTGCCTCTATGTCTGCAAGGTAGACAAGTATGAAACATATTATAAGGTTCCCTTAAACCTGTAAGATTTTAGTAGTCCATTATAGAAATTCTAATTGTTATGCCTTGCCTGGGATTTGAAAAGTAAGAGACGATATGGTCCCTGAGACTGACTCTTAATAAGGGTATACTTATCCCTCTACCCATCCATCTGCTACCCCACCCCAGCCTGTACAGAAACAACAATAAAATAAGGAAGTAAATGGTTCTTCAAAGATAGCTGCCTGTGTTTTCCTGGAGTTGGTTATGTGAATACCAACCCCATTTCATCACACAAATCAGATATGGGAAAGAGATACATTAGCCAGGGAAATTAATAACACTATAGACCAACCCTAATATCATAGTGACAATGTAATACAGTTTTTTTCTTGTGGTTATTTATTTCTTATGTTATGGTCTGAATCAAGTTGGGTAGCTCTTCTGTGTAGCCTTCCTTGAAGCACAAAGCCTAGGCTTCTTCCATCTTTTAAGTCTACCATCTTGGATTCCTTTATGTTTAACTCTAAGGAAAGGAGAGACTGCATGGAGACAGCACACACACTCTTACGTGCCATGGATAGGGCTCACTTCCCTCACATTCCACTGGTAAAACTGAATCATAGGCATCTAG
Source organism: Neophocaena asiaeorientalis asiaeorientalis (assembly GCF_003031525.2). Taxonomy (NCBI): domain Eukaryota; kingdom Metazoa; phylum Chordata; class Mammalia; order Artiodactyla; family Phocoenidae; genus Neophocaena; species Neophocaena asiaeorientalis. The sequence goes on along the minus strand of NW_020175221.1, from coordinate 4,642,750 downwards.
AATGGATGATTGGGGTCGGGGGAGTAGAGAGGAATACCAACAACCTCTGACTCAGGGAGATATTCAGAGAAACTTGATTAACATGCACTATCAAAATTAAAACATTATAATGTTCATGTACCCCTAAAATTCATCTCTTATTTCAACGTCCCATTAAAGCCTTAATTTTGTGAATATTTCATTTCTTTCATGAAATAACAACAGGGTTTTCGTTAGCATGTGGAAGAACAGAAGCTAAAGCATACCTTAAAGGACAGTCATGTCTCACGGGTTTTTCATTAGAATTTTGCTATCTGCAGCAAATATCATTCTATTCAGAGAAATAAGTTCAATAACTGGAAATGAATGCATCTGAATATCATTTGGAATCATGTGTCCATCTTACTTTTTTTCCTGCCATGTTATTTCTAATATACATACCCATGTTAATTAGACATGTACTTTCCATCCATAGCAAAACAGTTTGTATCAACTCCAAAGAATTATTAATTTCTTGGGACCAAACACTCGCTACTTAAAACCATTTTTGTGCACACTTTTTTTTGTATTTACCGTTGTACGCTTGACTAAGCCACTCTAATAATTCGAGTGTTAAAGACCCATCTGAGCAAGTGGGGCTGCAGCTGACTGATTGGATAAACCCTAGATGAGACAGATCTAAGTTTTTTTTTTTAATGGATGTAGTAAGTTTTATTTGGATATATTCAGTATAATTTTTTTATTGAAGTGTAGTTGATTTACAATGTTGTGTTAGTTTCAGGTGTACAGCAAAGTGAATCAGTATACATATATAAATATATTTCTTTGCAGATTCTTTTCCATTATGGTTTATCATAGGATATTGAATATAGTTCCCTATATATAGTAGTGTGTAGAGACAGATCTGACTTTGATCAAACACATGAGAGCTGTCTTTTGGTTGGTGACCTGACTACACCCAGTGGGTGGCAATGCTTGAGAAGCCAGGGCCAGTGCCAAAAGAGAGGTCTTTCAGAAGATTAAAGGGACGCTAGTTAAATCCATTAACCCTATTCTTGAAAGTTGCTAATTGCCAGAACTATAGGCCCTGTATCTTTCCTCCTGCCCACCCCCCAGCTTCCTGTGAATGAATGTTCATATTATAATATCATGAATGCACCACAGAGGAAGAGATGGACAAAAGTGTAAGAGAACAAAATGGGGTGAACAGTGGTAAAAGCAAAAAGAAGCTAGAATATCAATCATTTTCTAGTGTGAGCAGGAAGAGATTTGGCAGAGGTGACCGATCAGGGAGGAAATAGCGAATCTCCGGCTGCTCTTCCTCTCCCATATCCCGAATCCCCACTTGATGGAATCAGGTCAGGAATGATGAGATTTTTGTTAGGAGAAGGAAAGGCCTCTTGTGCTTAGTCTTTTATATCCAGAAAGCCCCTGGAGGGGACAGCCTGTAGTTTCATTTTCTCTTTTACTGGGTTGGGAGGGAAGGGTTATTGTGCCCTTTTCTTGGAAGTCATTTGACTCTGGAAGGGGCAGAATGGAACCTAGAAGAGAGAAGGCAGAGCTGCCTATAACCAATTTGCTCAAGGCCAAAGGAGATGGGGAAGAAAGAGGCAGAAATTCAGGGGAGTGTCTTTGTTCAATAATAAAATTATGATGGCAGAGTTTTCTCTGTGCTGGTTTCTCTCATAGAACATGTTGAATTAGGCTTGTGGCCGCTTCAGAATTATCCACTTCTCCTTTGATAGGAGGAGAGAATGAAGGAAAAAAAAATAATGATTTAAATCACATTTATATCCATACGGATAAAATTATTGAGCACCAAGCCAGCTACCTTGATAAATTCTCATAACAACCCCCTCAGAAATGTACGAATAAGACAATTCCTCATCTGAGAAAACAGAGGTTAAATAATTGGTCCATTTGCCATATAGCTCGTAAAAAGAGCTGGGATTCAAATCCAATAAACTAGATGAATCTCAAAAGCATTATGCAGAGCAAACAAAGCCAGATACAAAAGGGAACATATTGTATGGATCCATTTGTATGAAATCCTAGAACAGACAAAAACTAAGCTATAGTGATAGAAATCAGATGAGGGGTGACCTGGGTGAGGAGTGGGAGTGTCCTGACTTCAAAGGGGCACAAGAGAACTTTTTTGGGATGATGAAGATGCTCTATTTCTTTCTTTCTCCTTCTTCTTTTTCTTTTTCTTTCTTTTTTTCTTTTTTTTGAAGATACTCTATTTCTTGATCGTGGCCATGGTTAAACAAGCATATGTTTATCCAAACTCATTGAACTCTATGCAAAAATGGATTTATTTTAATTTATGTAAATTTTAACTCAATAAAATTGATTTTTTTTTTAAAAAAAGAGGAAATGATCCTACCAATAAAGCACACTTTCCTCAAAGAGACACTGCCACAAAGAAGGAATCTGTATATGTGTACATAAGGGAAGATGGGACAAAGAATATAAGTGCAGAATCACGGGCTCTTAAAGAAGGAGCTGTTTATGTTTCTTTCATCCGAATCATCCAAATAGTACTTCTGCATTTTTCTAGTCAACAACTGAATGTTTCACTGTATTTAATTAACAGACACTAACTAAAGTTATATCTAAATATGCAGAGTACACAGAGTACAGCGTCCATTCTTTTGCTTAATTATTTTTCTTCTTCAAATTAAAACAAAAGCACATTTGGGGGAATTAAAATATTTAGATGATTACTTTCATTTGTACTTATATCTGTGGACATTGTTATGTCCAGATAAACATTGTTGACTAATGCTTAGCTTGACTGCAGTAGGAAATGTGGGTTATAAAATTAATGTTAGTTCAGATCAAAAGGATAGTATTAGTAGACCCACCCTTGGCACAGATATTCTGCCTTGTAAACACATTTTACTAAGAGGTTTGAATAAAATTTCATTGTTATTTGTTGGAAAATTAATTTTGCTAAGAGATTAGTTATCTTTCTCCTAAGAACCTTGAGTTTTAAATATTAAAATGTAACTCAATTTACTAAGGTGAAATAGAAGGGGAAAGATTAACCCAGATGTAGCTATTAGCTAAAATTAAATGTTACTTGGGCAAAAGATCTGAACAGACATGTCATCAAAGAAGGTGACAAAGAAGGTGTTCAAATGGCTAGCAAGAATATGAAAAGATGCTTAACATCATTAATCATTAAGGTAGTCCAAACTAAAACCACGGTGGGATACCACTACACACCTATTAGAATACTAAAGTAAAAAGCAAAAATAAAAACAACAGCAAGAAGCTGACAGTGCCCAGTGCTGTTAAGGTTGCTGAACAACTGAACCTCTCCTGCTGTGATGGTGGGATGTGAAATGGAACAGCCCCTCTGGAAAGCAGTGTAACAGTTTCTTGTAAAACTAAACATGTGGCCCAGCAATAGCATTCCTGAGCATTTATCCCAAAGGAAGAAAAACTTATGTTCACACAGAAAACTGTACATGAATGCTCATAGCAGCATTATTCTTAATAGCCCCAAACTGAAAACAACCCAGATGTCCTTCAGTGGGTAATGGCTAAACAAACTGTAGTTCATCCATACAAGGGGCACTACTCAGCAATTAAAAGGAATGAACCACTGATACACACACCAACCTGGATGAACCTCCAGGGATATGCTGATTGAAAAAATCAATCCCCAAAGGTCATATACTGTAGGATTCCATTTATATAACATCCTTGAAATAACAAAATTATAGAAATGGAGAACAGATTAGTGGTTGCTAGGGGCAGGGACAGAGGAGGGGGTGGGAAGTGGACATGGCTATAAAAGGGCAATAGGAGGCATCCTTGTGGTGCTGGAAATGTTCTGGACTTGACTGTATCAGTGTCAATATCCTGGTTGTGGTGTTGTGCTATAGTTTTTGTAAGGTGTTATCATTGGGGGACACTGGGTAAAGAGTAAACAGGATCTCTTTATATTGTTTCTTACAACTACATGTGAATCTATAATTATTTCAAAATGAAAATTTAATTTTTAAAAAGCACATTAAATCATATAACCCTCCTTTTCAAAATCATTCATTAGCTTCCCATCACACTCAAAACCCAGAAATGCCTCAAAATTACCTCACGGGATTTGCAGGATCTGGCCCCTGGCATCTCCTTCCAGCTCATTTCTTACCATTATTCCTCTAGCTGACTTTGCACCCCACACTTGACTTCTTTCCAATTCTCAAATACTCCAAGGCCCTTCACATCTCAGGTTCTTTGCACTCTAGCCCTGAAATGCTCTTCTTTCAGACTTTAGAATGACTTACTCTCTCCCTTTAGTGCAATTGCTCACAGGTCATGTCCTTAATCTCACTTGCTCACTTAATGCCATTTGGCAAAATATCCCCTCCTGCAAGAGCACTTCTCCGACCACTGTATCTAAAAGGACACAAAACCCATTCCCATATCAGTCTCTGTTCTCTGATGCTGCTTAATTTCCCTTTTGGGTATTCTTACCTGACACTACAATATCTTTTTTTTTTCCACTTTTTTTGGTGGTAAAATATACATGACATAAAATTTACCATTATAGTATCATTTTTATTTATTTACCACAATGAATAGTAATTAAGTTCCATTAGGGTAGAGCCCACATTTTCCCTACTCACTATTAAATCCCCTGGACCTAGAACAAATATTTGTTAAGTAAACAGTTATTAAATTAATGAATAATTGAGTGAACAAAAGCAATTTGGGAAAGTATACATACCTCTATGAGAGTATTTGTGGGTAAAACTTAGCACAAAATCATGATATATTATTTAGTCCTGCCAGGCTGGTAATGCATATTGCTGTTATGGGTTGGGGACGGGGATTAGTACATCACAAGTGAGAGAAGAGAGAAATAATACCTGATGGTCATTACTGTTTTACAGAAGATGTGGGAATATGATCTATGGAAAAATTTTTGTGTATAAACTTGTTAGCAATGCCTTTCAGTTGCAATAGTTTTTCTAGTTACTTCTTTTAAGCTGCACTCTTGAGGAATTAGCTGCTATGGACCTCTCTTTATTAGAAGACACTAAAGCTTGGGCCCTGCCTACAAACAAAATAGTCTTTATGACTGCCAGTGTATAGTACCAGTGATTTCACATTGAAGCAGTATAATAATTGGTCAATTAAATGCTCTTCAATCTATGGGCACTCATTTCATTGTTGTTATTTGATTAATTCCTTAATGGACCCTCACTGTGGAAGAATCATCTTCTCTATGCAAGTCCTGGGACTGCTTCTCCTTGAATTATTCAAACTCTGTATTATTCATTTTATATCTTCCTGGTATCATCGGAATGGCTTGCGTTGTATAGGCTTTCCAGAAATGTATTTTAGAATAGAGAAATGAGGGCTTCCCTGGTGGTGGAGTGGTTAAGAATCTGCCTGCCAATGCAGGGGACACGGGTTCGAGCCCTGGTCCGGATAGATCCCACATGCTGTGGAGCAGCTAAACCTGTGTGCCACGACTACTGAGCCTGTGCTCTAGAGCCCGCGAGCCACAACTACTGAGCCTGTGTGTCGCAACTACTGAAGCCCGTACGCCTAGAACCCATGCTCCACAAGAGAAGCCGCCGCAGTGAGAAGCCTGTGCACTGCAACGAAAAGTAGGCCCTGCTCGCCGCAACTAGAGAAAGCCTGTGCGCATCAACAAAGACCCAATGCAGCCAAAAATAAATAAATAAATAAAATTTATATTTAAAAAAAGAATAGAGAAATGAATAAACAAAGGACATTTGATTCCATTTCACATGTTTAGGAATAGGAAACTTTCATAAGCTTATTTCCTCTGAAACCCCATAAAGTCATGAAATGCTAGCCTTCTAGACATTCTTAAGTGAAAGAGTTAATGAGAAATCTGCACGTCCACTGAGGACCATGGAGGCTAACACCCCTCACTAAATTCTTGAGTGACAGAAAAAAACCATTTATTGCCTGCACTGCAAACTCCTCTGGGTTTGCTGCCATAGATTTTTATGAGGAGATGATGGGCTGTACTCTATTTTAATTCAGTGCTTCTGGCAGGTTCCAACACAGGTGTGAGAGGGTGAATCGCTAAGTAGGAAGCTATGTTTATTCGGTTAGGGACTGTATAGGGTGACATTCGTTGGCCCTCAGGAAATCAGCACAGCCCAATATAATTGACTGCATTTTATTATGTTTGGAATGTTCATGTTTCCCCAAGCCAGCTCTGCTCTGACTATAATTAAACCGAAAATATTCAAAGCATTTTCTGCTTGTAAATGGTAGTTGACAGAGAAGGCAAATAAGCTATTACACTGTCTGAGTGAGTAGCCTGGTGGCTGAGCATCTCTACTTCTGCTAAGTGTTTAGGTTAGAGATATGCTAAAACCCACCCGGAGGACAAAGACAATGTTTCTTGAGTAAGAACTATCTGAAGAGTTTGTTAAAAGCATGAGGTTCCTGGGCCAATTATACCTCAATAAAGCTGAAAAAAAAAAAGATTCCTAGGCCCTACGCCCAGAGATTCTGATGCCAGACACTCAAGGAGGGCACAAAAAATTGCATTTCTAACAAGCTCCCAGGTGATACTGGTCTGCACACCACATACTTTGGAGCACCCCACCAGGCCAGCCAGAGTTAGCCGTGTAACTAGCACTAGAGATGGGAACTGCTGGTATTCCACTTGGCTGCAAGTTAGGTGCAAATCAGCCAGAGGCCTCAGCTGAGTTAGGAGCAGAAAGGCCTTCGTCTTCCCCAGGAAGAAACTGCAGCGCCTCTGAAGACAGATGATGAATATGATGCTAATTACGTGGGAGCTGACTCACAGGACGATGGAGGTGATTTATGGAAAGTGCTGCTGCAAAACCGAATGGAGATGTGAAAACAAGTGGTGACGTGTGTGTGGGGAACGTCAGGCCAAAGCCGAAGATTTCTTTTGTTGCCTCTGAACCTTTGGGCATTTTATCCGAAGGAGACAACCCATTGCCATAGAATTGGAAAACAAAATTATACGATGCCTTTAGATAGACTATATGGTGTGTCAATGCATCGTGGTAACAGCTGTGTCACACCCTCCTGGTTGCTTTCCCGATATCTTTTCACCCATCCTCCATACCAACAGCACCACAGTATGATGTGAACTGAGGACAAATGGGATTAGTTTTATACACTATTTTTTTTTTTTTTTTTTTTGCGGTACACGGGCCTCTCACTGTTGTGGCCTCTCCCATTGCGGAGCACAGGCTCTGGACGCACAGGCTCAGTGGCCATGGCTCACGGGCCCAGCCGCTCCGCGGCATGTGGGCTCTTCCCGGACCGGGGCACGAACCCGTGTCCCCTGCATCGGCAGGCGGACTCTCAACCACTGCACCACCAGGGAAGCCCAGTTTTATACACTATTGATGGCCCTTGCAATGGAGGCAGATTTTATTGAGTGTAGCAACATGTCCGGTTATAAAATTACATTTCTCAGCTTCCTTTACAGCCACGTTCATCCACATGGCTGAGTTCTAGCAAGAGGGATATGAGCAGACGTCTTCTAGGCAAGCTTCCAGGAATCCTGTTGTTTCCCTGATTTAAAGAAATAAAATGACAGACAGAGCTGCAATAGTGCTCTTTGCCATTCCTCTTTATCCTTTCCTAGAATGTGGTTGTAAGGCTTGAAGGTATAGGACCCATCTTTGCAAGCATTAGGACAGAAGCCAAATGGAAAGATGAAGGATCTGGGACCTTGATGGCATCCTGGAGCCTCCGTACCAGCACTGGGCTGCCTACCCCAGGTTTCTACTGTGGAAGGAAAGTATTTGGTTAAGCAGCTGCTTTTGTGTACCTGTTATATGGAGCCAAACAACATTCCTAACAGATGAAACGGGTATCATTTATTGAGAATTTACTATATGTGTATGCCAACTACTTCACTAAGAATTGTATATGTATTATATCATTTAACCTTCATGGCAACACCATGAGGTATATTGTTCCATTCTACCAAAAGTTTCTAAGGAGAATCAACAGCATTAAGAAAAAGTGCATGTTTAATAATGCCAGTGTAAATCTACTTGGGTAGATTTGAGTCTTATTTATTTTAACCTGGCGCAGCTCCTAAGATAGTCTCCTGACACCTGCTTTATTGTGATATTGTCCTATGCATATTATATTGACTTGTAATTATCAATCTTTACCTCCCACTGGGTTCAAATAAGGTGAAACTTCTCTTAAGTGAAACAGTTTTGATTCTTGTAACATGGACATAGACTATGGAGAGACATTGGCTTGATAGAAGTGGCTCCACTGTAGATTCTGCCAGTATATAATATAAATTACCCATGCACAGAAATTTCATTAATTTTTATTTATTCATTTTTTTTTGCGGTCCGAGGGCCTCTCACTGTTCTGGCCCCTCCCTTTGCAGAGCACCGGCTCCAGACACACCGCTTCAGTGGCCATGGCTCACGGGCCCAGGGGCTCCACGGCATGTGGGATCTTCCCGGACTGGGGCACGAACCCACATCCTCTGCATCGGCAGGCGGACTCTCAACCACTGCGCCACCAGGGAAGCCCCATTAATTTTTTTTTTATTACAGCTGCCTACCTTAAAATCCTGTCATGCTAAGTCATGTTCCTTCCTTTCCTTTTTAAAGAAAAGTGATTAGAACACTAAGTGGAGTAAATTAACCTGAACCTCAGAGGTAAAAGGGAAAATTAGCTTGCAAAGAAATGGTTCACACTATCTAGAATTTATTTGCAGCTTGGATATGGGGGTGGAAGGCTAGAAGCCTGAGAGATAAATGGAGAATCTAGTTTTAAATTAGATTTTAATGTCAGTCTGGAATTCTAGTTAACCTCAAAATGACTGAAATTTCTTTGGCACTTGAGTGTTTCACAAAATCACTATTAAAACTCAACTAATAGTTTTAATTCCCCTGTATGGAGAGGATCACACAAGTTTACAAAATCATATCTTCTGAATTCACATGAAGTATATAGTTATGACACACAACCAGGGTCAAATCATAGAATCATCAAATTTTAAAGACCTCAGGGTATCTAGTTTAATATACCCATTCTTATATGAAAACACTATAGCTAAGAGATAGGAGTCATTCCTGCTAGTATCTAATCCAGGACTAGAATTAGGGGATCCTAAATCTTACTTTAAGATTCTTTCTAGTCCCCCATGGCCTCCTGTGAAAGATTCCCCTAGTATTTTTTTTCCACATTCTAAGTCCCAGTAGATGTGTATAATTTTTTAGCTGTAGGCTCAAGCAACTGATGACTTTCAAGTGTGTCCTTTGTTGTTGAAATCAAATCCCCATCCCTAATGTGGTCACGTATGATATCATTTCCCCTTGACAGAATTAGAGAAAATCCCACTCTTGAGATGCAACCCCATGTTCCAAGAGCCTGCTCCCCAAGTCATAGCAGACCACACCCAGAGGCTGTTAGAACATGGGGGTGGGTAGTTAACATGGGGCAGTGGGTGTTCACCTCACATCCAGCCTGCTTCCTGACAAGCTCCCTCAGCCCCAAATTCGGAGTACAACTAACAGTGGTGGTATAAATCCAGGTTCCTAGGTCAGCTGGGGCCTCCCTGGAGGCAGGAGGACCTCCGTGTTAGGTGCACTGGCTCAAGAGTCAAAGTACCTGGGGTCACATGCCAGCTCCATTGATAACTGGTCCTTAAATTAACCTTGAGCAAGTCGCTTGTCCTCACTGTGCTTTGATTTTCTCATCTACAAAAATGGACCTAACAATATTAACTCCACATTGTTGAAAAGATCAAATGAATGAATTATGTAAATGTAATCCCTGCTTGATCCTAGCCCTAGGGTCTGTCATGATCCTACATACTGCTCATACAGGCAAAACCAAGGTGTGAGTCATCCCTCTGTTCTCATAAAGACGAGCTCTTCCAATTTGTTTTTCATTAACCAACACTTTTTCCATGGGATGATTTGGAGATTTCTAAAGAGTATAATCTTTTTTTGCCCTCACCCTCTTTTGTTTAGAGAATTTGGAGAAGAGGCAACAGGCAGCCATTTATACCATCTGCATGAATCTTCCCCAGGAATGCACACATCCACTAGTCATTTTTCTACCCCTCTCATTATTCTCAGGACTGGTTTTTTTGATGGGGGTGAGGGGGGAATCATAAAACCTTTTGAGAATCTGATGCAAGCTATTGTCATCTCCTCTCCCACCAGCATTACTATCACATGCACGTGCGAGCAATTTCAGAGGCCAGGACACCCCCTGGTGCCTCTTCCTGACCCTTTGGGAAGGCCTGTGATAAAGATTCTAAGCCTACATATACTCTTTAAAATAAAAATGTTTCCAAAGGATGGATTAAAAACATTTTTTTTTAAACGTTGGCTCATATAATTTGAGGGGAAAAAATTGCTCAACAACAGAAGTGATTTTTTCTCAGCATCTATGGAGAAGACACATTTCTCTTCCACTATCTTTCCCTTTTTGGTGATTTTGGACTTCCTAGGCTGTGCTGAATGTGATAATGTTCTAAGTTAGCCAAATATCTGTTAAGGATCTGCCAAATTTCAATGCAAAGTTATGTAATTATGCCTTTTCCAACATAAAAAAGCCAAGGTGCCCATAAAAATGTCCCTAAAAATGGGGAACTGTTATCAAAGACAAATTATGTATTTATCACCTTAAAATCAGAATTGCAGTTATTTGTTTAAACTCTACGCCTGATGCATAATTACATGAAAGGAAGTTAAGCAGAAGCCTTATGCCTGCTTTGTGTGACAGCTGGGTCATTTTCATTTTATTGATTACATGTAGAACCTGGCCGACTTCATGGTCAAAGTCAGATTCTGGTCTCATTTCCACTACAGACTCAGTCCAGCTTTGCCCTGATGATTCACAGCGTGCACTTCAGGTGCCATATCTACATAGTCAGTATGGAATGACGTCTATGAAATCAAACTCATGCTAATGCTTTGGCCGTCATACATTTTGCAGGACTTCTGAGCAGAGGCGATCCCAGCTCTTGTTTCTGTTCCAGTAAGTCACAACCTCTCTGGGCCCCCGTTTCTTCTACCAAGTGACAGGTTAACCTTACCTCTCAGGTCATGTTCAATGCTCCTTCTCGCCTTCCTCACGATCCATCAACCACGGGCTGCTGCTGATTGTGTGATCTTTCCTTTCCTGAAGATAATAATACTAACAGTTACCAAAAGCCTGACACTGACTCATGCCAGGCACTGTTCTTTTTTTTTTTATTATTTATTTTTAACACCTTTATTGGAGTATAATTGCTTTACAATGGTGTATTAGTTTCTGCTGTATAACAAAGTGAATCAGCTATATATACGTATACACATATCCCCATTTCCCCTCCCTCTTTTGTCTCCCTCCCACCCTCCCTATCCCACCCCTCTAAGTGGTCACATAGCACCAAGCTGATCTCCCTGTGTTATGTGGCTGCTTCCCACTAGCTATCTATTTTACATTTGGTAGTGTATATATGTCCATGCCACTCTCTCACTTCATCCCAGCTTACCCTTCCCCCTCTCCGAGTCCTCAAGTCCATTCTCTAGTAGGTCTGCATCTTTATTCCCGTCCTGCCCCTAGGTTCTTCATAACTTTTTTTTTTTTTTACATTCCATATATATGTGTTAGCATACGGTATTTGTTTTACTCTTTCTGACTTACTTCACTCTGTATGACAGACTCTAGGTCCATCCACCTCACTATAAATAATTCAATTTCATTTCTTTTTATGTCTGAGTAATATTCCATCGTATATATGCAGGCACTGTTCTTAATGCTTAATAAAAAAAATTTAATTCTCACAACAACCTTATGTTTTAGGTACTGTAATTATCCCCTATTGAAAAATGAATAAACTGCTTATCAGGGAAGTTAAGTAGCTTGGTCACGTTCACACAGTTAGCAAGAGGCAGAGCAGAGGCTCTCTGGTCGCAGAGCAGACATGCATGAAGACTCTGCTGTTGCGGTAAAACAATAGAGTATTTCTCGTTAGACTTCCTAGATTAAGTTGCTTGTTTTCCAGCACATTTTTCTGGACTTTAGACATTTAACCAAAATTTACATACTTTGGAATTGGAATAATTTACAGAATTGCACCCCTAAAACAGTTGACATAATTTTTTCTCCTATCAAGCATATTTGCTTTTAATTAAGGCCTTCGCATTTCTTCATATCAACACTCTGGCTACGAACTTAAGAGATTACCAACTGGATAGAATTTCAAAATAAAATGTGATTTACACTGAAGAGTTTTGTTTGTAGTGTATGTGACTCGAAGTTCATTGAGGTTTCACTTTTCATCTGTTTTTATGTGTGCTGATATCCAAAATCTTTGTGAGTTCATTTCCATAAGAAATAGGATACTAGTGAAATACAACTGTTATTCAGAAATACTGAGAATATACCATTTCCACCAGGAGAAAGACTGAGAAATTAAGTGAAATTAAAATACATTTAGAAATGACATGATACAAATAAGACATGTTCTAGAAATAACTTTTGTGCTAACTAGGAATTATTTACATACTCACCAGTGACTCATTACTCATCTTTTCAGCTTGGTAGATTATAAACTAGGTGCCATAATGCCAGAACTTTACAATAAAGATACTTTTAATATGTGTTACTATAGAGCTTTCAGGAGGGGCTAAAAATTAAAACAAAATATTTTTTTTTTGGAGAAAAAATTAACTTTATTAATAAAAAGTAACAAAAATGTTGATCATCAGGACTGATCTAAGAAAAACAAGTTAAAAGATTACTCTACCTAGTAATTAAAAAGTTTAAATGTAGATGAATTCTAGGTCCTTGTTAAATGTTTCTTGCATTTTCTCTATTCTGTTTCCAAGTGGGCCTCTGCGTGTAGGTCGCCGGAGGGCGTCTGTTCTCGCTCAGACAGGACGGGGTTAAAGGAGCAGCTGCTTCAGGGGCTGTGGCTCACTCAGGCCAGGGGGAGTGAGGGGTACAGAGTGCGGGGCGAGCCTGAAGAGGCAGAGGCCGGCGTGACATTGCACCAGTCTGAGGCATGCCATGCGTTCTCCCAGGGACGTTGTCCCTGGATCCTGGGACCCTGGCCTTGGCGGGCTGAACAGGCTCCCCAGAAGCAGGGTGTGGATAGTGACCTGTGCTCGCACACAGGCTTCTTGGTGGCGGCAGCAGCAGCCTTAGCATCTCATGCCTGTCCCTGGGGTCCGCACTTTTAGCCGCGGCTGTCGCCCATCTCTGCAGCTCCTTTAAGCAGCGCTCTTAATCCCCTCTCCTCGCGCACCAGGAAACAAAGAGGGAAGAAAAAGTCTCTTGCCTCTTCAGCAGGTCCAGACTTTTCCTCGGATTCCTTCCCGGCTAGCCATGGTGCACACACCCCCTGCAGGCTGTGTTCATGCTGCCAACCCCAGTCCTCTCCCTGCGCTCTGACTGAAGCACGAGCCTCAGCTCCCAGTCCCGCCCGCCCTGGCGGGTGAGCAGAGAAGCCTCTTGGGCTGGTGAGTGCCGGTCGGCACCGATCCTCTGTGCGGGAATCTCTCCACTTTGCCCTCCACACCCCTGTTGCTGCGCTCTCCTCCGCGGCTCTGAGGCTTTCCCCCTCCGCCACCCGCAGTCTCTGCCCGCGAATGGGCTTCCTAGTGTGTGGAAACCTTTCCTCCTTCACAGCTCCCTTCCACTGGTTCAGGTCCCATCCCTATTCTTTTGTCTCTGTTTATTCTTTTTTCTTTTGCCCTACCCAGGTTCGTGGGGATTTTCTTGCCTTTTGGGAGGTCTGAGGTCTTATGCCAGCGTTTAGTAGGTATTCTGTAGGATTTGTTCCACGTGTAGATGTATTTCTGGTGTATCTGTGGGGAGGAAGGTGATCTCCGTGTCTTACTCTTCCGCCATCTTCCCCTCGTCTACCTCTAAAACAAAATGTATTAAATTCCAATGCTCCATTGTTTTCAGGATAATGGGACAGAGTGAAAACAGCATTTGTATGAGTTAGGAGTCCTATGTTCTCTAAGCTGCACCTTTAATTTTCCAAGTTACTCCTTGAGTCTCAGTTTCCTCACCTGTAAAACAGGAGATTGGACAGGATGGTTCTTGAAGGTCATGTCCATCTCCATCATTCCATGGTGTTGAGACTGAAAATGTGTAAGGAATCAAACTCTGGGAAATTTTATCCTGCCTTATATCATTCTTGCTTCTTCTTGGACAACTTCTCTTTTATCTTGTAGTTTTCTTGTAAGTTGATGTATGCTCTGAGAAAACTCAACCCACTTAGTTTCTGGTAAAGCCCTACGGTTCTCTTATCCCTCACTGGCTACGTTTATATGCTGGTAAAAGATGAAACCATATATATATATATAAAATGATTGTTATTTTTGGACTCCACCTCCATTCGGTCATCCAGTTGTTCTAGTCTTTGCTATTCTAAGTAACCTCTAAGGATTTTCCAGGAATGTATTATATGTTAGTATTTAATTTTAATAAACATATTAGGTTCTTGGAGTTGGGTTCTTTGGGGTTAGGAGAAGTTGGGGATGGGCAAGATTACTATGTATTAAAATAGATAACTTTTAAGAGCGTTTTCTTGTATTCTAGGCATTAGGCAAGGTGCTTTGCATTGAGAACTCTATTTAGTGAATAGACTGCCCTTGATAGAACCCACAATCCCCTTAAAACATGTTCTGTTCCTGAGCTTTTCCCTGCCCGGTGGGATATTTTGTCAGTGTCCACAAGTTGTCTGATTAGTTTTAGGTATTAGAGTGCTATCACTCTCAGGTATTAGAAAGTCCAACCTGATCCAAAATGAAACGTTCATCTGAGATCCAATTCAGAGTTTCTCCCCCATCAAGCCTGATCCAATTTGGAAATTGGTACTGAAGAAGTGAGAGTTTGTTTCCTTTCTTCTCCTCAACAAACCAGTTACATACATATTATCTTCAATTCTCTTGACAATCCCATAAAGTAGGCCTATTTCCATTTTATATAGACTAAAACTTGAAAAACCTATGTTTCATAGGATTTGACCCAGGGATGTCTGATTTTAAAGCAAATTCTTTCCACTGCCCCTATGTTGCCTCTCAAAATTTCAGTTGCCCACATGGTTGGATGTTTTGGGGGGTGGAGCTTTGGATTTGGATTTGATTCTCTTATATTATGTTTCCAAACCAGGAGGATCAAGATTTTCAGTTATGTTCCAATACTTTTTGTTTATCTGCATCTGTTTGGTAAGATTCAAGGGTGCCACAAGCTGATCATGTCTATAATAACTCGGAGGCATTCAGAGTTAATGCAAAGAGGGGTCATGACTCCTACCATAAGACCTAGATACTTTCTCCAGCACTGGCAAATATACACAAGCAATACATAATCAAAGAAATGTATACTGTATATAGAAATTATTTTATAGACATAAATGACATAAATCAATGGCATAAATCAATGAATTATTAAAGTGTACTTAGTGGATTAGAGAACAGGTCAGTGACAGTATAGGCAAATTGCAGCATAGGTAATAGATTGGTAATTCTGAGAAGATGCAGGGTGTTGGCATTTTTCAGAATAAAATCTCACTCTTAATAAATATTTGAGAGAATCTAGATGGGGAATTTAGAAACTATCTCAGGATCAGAACTGAGTGTATTCCATGTGATGTGATATATATTATTAGTAAGAACAATGAGTATGTATATTCTATGTAAATCATCCCTGTGTATATTAGATTTAGACCTCAGGACATAATGTCTCTAATGTGCCAGGAAACAACTTTAGAGCTTGAGTCGTTGCTTTATCTCTTTAAAATGTACATTGATGTGTTTTTCGGTAAATTTGATGCGTTCTAGTTTTTTAATTGAATGCTCTATAAAGAATGTGTCTGATGGATGCTACTTGAAAGTTTTTCTCCTATACAAGAGAAAACAATGGGAAATCATGCCTAATGCCAAGAAATCATGCTTTCTGTTCAATCCATGTGAAGAACATATGGATGACAGTCAAAAAGACCCGCCAAACTACAAATGGAGATGGTACAGGAGCTTGTGTGGGCAATGCAATACAGCAATGTAATACTTAACACTGAAATTTAGTTTCCAATATCATGAAGTTCAACACGCATGTTGATGCTTTACATTTAATAATGTATCATATTTTAAATGCATAGAGATCTTTTCTATAGGTTATAATGTGTTAGAAGATGTGAAAATATGTTCAAAACTTAAGACACCAAAGAAGGTAAAGATATAAAGTATAAGACCTGTTTTGTTGGTCTTTAGAAATTTGAATTCTCTTTGAAGTTAGTGAAAGTAACACTTTTATGCAGATGAAACATCTGCGTAAAAATATAAACCTTTCCCAATCTGAGGTCTAACTCACTCCTGAATGATACGATAAACAACCAAAGCACCATAACTTTATGAACCTCCATTTATTTTCCTGGGGTTCAGAGGATTCCTCTGAGTGCATTCCTCAGACCTAATGGTGACTCCAACACCTTTGGGATCATATTGAGGTTTTTGAGTTGAGTTCCCTAGCCCTACCAACTATTTCTCTTGCATGTCTATCGTTTTGAGTAACTTTCTCATGTTCACCCCAACCAAGGTTTGCTTCAACCACAAACCTGTCTCAGGCTCAGTACATACCTTTCAACAGACTTTGTGAAAATGGCTTTGTGTCCATCCCATACCCCATTCATTTAGGCTCTTTGAGACTAGATTTCAGATGACATTAAATATCTCTTAAAAAGAGAAACATTTTTTTCCTCCAAATCTAATTTTCTTCACCTCTATCAATACTTCCTGGGCTATACCCTTACTTAACTCCCATCTCTGTAATCACAATTTTTCATTAAATGCTTTTAAGATTCCTTTGTCAAGATACATTTTAAATTTTCCATATATCATAATTTAAGGTTTCTGTTTCTTTCTCCCATCTGCTATTTAAATTTTCTTCCCAGCAGAAAGCCTTGCCATTGCTTCATTTCCACACATGGCAGACATTCAAGCACAGCAAATTGGAGTCACAGTTACACTGAAATGGGAAGGAAATATGCTTCCCAACACCCCATCAGCATCTCCCACCAGAGGCCATTTGTCTTATCTGCCTTTTTTTTTTTTAGCCTTTTAAGCAAATGACTACCAAAAGAAAATATCAAAACCCAAATCAGTAGCACCTGCCACCAGTGCTACACAAATCACCAGATTTGATCATATAAAGTTCAGGATTCCTGTTCAAAAATATTCCTCCTGGTGATCTGAGATGAATGTATCTTCTAAGT
Source organism: Neophocaena asiaeorientalis asiaeorientalis (assembly GCF_003031525.2). NCBI lineage: Eukaryota > Metazoa > Chordata > Mammalia > Artiodactyla > Phocoenidae > Neophocaena > Neophocaena asiaeorientalis. The sequence goes on along the minus strand of NW_020175221.1, from coordinate 4,625,529 downwards.
TCTCAGGCATCCTTACTCAGCCTTCTGGTTTCCTACTTCGGTGACCCCTCTGCTGACATCCACTTTCTCCTCCAGGTTGTTTTTCTTGGGTTTGTTTCCTTTCCATTTAGCTTAAACCTTACTCTTTTAGCAGGTCCCCATCTGGCCCAAGGGATTGGCCCTATGTCTTCACCCTGTGGCACTGTGAAAGGACACCTTTTCCTGGCACAGCTTGGCTCTTGGCTCTGCCACGCAGCTTGGTCCCATCAGCCATTTGCCTTTAGGGTCACTTCAAAGAAAAAGTCCCTGTGTTCCCCAAGCCTCAGGAGACCCAGGTTGCTCTTCCTCAGGTATTTTCTGAAGCCTCCCTCATTCCACCTCCATTAAGGACCAAGGAACTTCTATAGCACTCTGATAGCCTTCTCTTTAACCACTAAAGAACCCATTGTCACCCTGAATTCTCTCTCAGCCCTTGTTTTTATAGACTATTAGTGGAGGATGGGCTAATCTTGGCAGCCCGTTTGATCACCCTCTTTTCAGGCCCTGCATTGATAACCATAGAACCTGATTAGTATGTGAGGATACTTGATAGCTATTTTCCTCAGCTTTGGGCCCTCAGTTGAAATTCCAAAACAGGAAGTTTTTTGTTTTATATTCTGGTTTGTTTTGTTTTTCTTTGTCATATAGATTTTTTAAAAATTATCTACTTAAAATTATCAATGATTTTTATGGTTTCTAGTTTTTATATTTGCTTAGAGTGGCTTTTCTCACTCTGTATTAGGGTTACCGAATCAGGTCCGACTACTTGCCATTTAAAAATCAATATTCGGGAGAGGCAATGTTGATAGAAAGGAAAGTTGCCTTTAATCTAAATGCTGGCAATCTGGGGAGATGGTGGACTCAGTGTTCCTCAAAAACCACCCCCAAAGATTTTGCTCAGCCATGAAAGTTTTTAAAGGGAAAAAAGGAAATAATCTCAGTTAATCATTGAGATCAGGGGTCAGAGTTGTCACCATCCCCCACTGTGTGTAGGCTTGTGTTGCAGGCTTGTCAACTTGTGATTTTTTTTTTTTTAGACACTATCTTGTTCACACAGTTTGTTGGAAAGATTACTGAAGGGAAAGCTAGGGAAGAGATCTGGTCATCTATTAATTACTTATTCTTCATTTTTACTTCTTTGATTTACGGAAAGAACCAGCAGATTAGGCAAGATATTGCGTGATCAAAAGATTTGAAAGGCGTGCTAGGGGCAGAGATGAGTAGAGCATGGGGTGCCTAGTTTAAGGTTAGTGACAAGACAAAAGGGGCCTCCTGCAGAACGCTCTTTCCTGCCAAAAGCCGCTTACAAATCCCCACTTGTCTAAACATTCCATTATTATGGGATTATGGGTGAAGGTCTGTCTTCTGTAACTTCTTCCTGCTGGCATAGGGTGCCGATAGGGTGCCGTATTCTTAGAGTGGAAGATGTCAACAAGGGTCTGTAGCATCTCTTTGTTGACAGTTATAGACCTGGCATTGTGTTAGCCATAAATTCAGTACTGCTCAAGATGGATTCTGGTCATCGTGCAGTTAGCTTTCTTCTCTGGTGGCAGTTATAGTATCTGTAAAATGACTCAGGAATGTGCATCAGACACTGAGTCTGTGACTCTATTGTCCTAATCATTAACTGCTCGAGCCTCCTCTTTTGTGACTCAGGGAGGCCTGGAAGACTGCAGCTTTTCTATAAACAAGAGGCAGGAGACATGGAAGGGCCTTTGTACTTGGGGTGGGGGGTGGTGCGCAGGGTTCTCTCGGTTCCGGTAGTTTACTAGGGGTGCCATAACAAATGTCCACAAACGGAGTGGCTTGAACAACAGAAATGTATTGTCTCACAGTTCTGGAGCCCATAAGTCTGAAATCAAGGTGTCAGCAGGGCCATGCTCCCTCTGAAGGTGCTAGGGAAGAATCTCTTCCAGGCCTCTCTCCTAGCTTCTGGTAGTTCCTGGGATTATGGCAACATACCTCCAATCTTCACATGGCGTTCTCCCTGTGTGCTTTCTATTTCCAAAATTCCCCTTCTTGTAAGGATACCAGTCATACTGGATTAGGGGCCGATCCTACTGTAGTATGGCCTCATCCTAGCTTAACTAATTATATACATTCTGAGGTACTGGGGGTTAGGACTTCAGCATATGAATTTGGAGGGGGACTCAATTCAACACATAATATGCTCCAATATTTATTAAAACTATCCTGACTTTCCTATAGAGCTTTCAGATGGCCAGCAAGCCAGACTGATAGTTTTTGTTTGTTTTTTGTTTTGTTTTTCTTTTCCCCATCTGTGGTCCACCTTAAATTTATTTTGGTATAAAGTGTAAGATAGGGGTAAGGATATGCCTTGATATTTTCCTAAAGAGTTAGCACAAATTAAAGTGTCTTATCCATTATATTATCCTCTTCAGAACCTGGCAAAGTATTTGAATCATAACCAGGTACTAAATAAATGTCCTTTAAATTAAGTCCAATCACCAACCAGAGAACTGAATTGTTAACTTCCTAACTAGATGATAGCTTATCTAACTGTTTGATTTCAGGTTGTGAAGAAATCCTAGAGAAATGACAAGGCCCATAACTGTGAACCAAAGGATATTGGGTTAAAGGAAATACTAGCATTTTCTACTTATTTAAGGAAATAAACAATGTTTCTGTGACATATCTTTTTCAGTAGCCTATAGGACAGGGTGATGAGCTAGAATTGAAGACTGATTTGTAAAACAGATGTCCTTTTCTTTCACTGGTTTACTGGGAGGTATCAGCTACATTATTTGGGGTGTGTGTGTGTGTGTGTACATGTATTCAGTGTACATATGTGGGGGGTGGCCAGTAAGTAAAGAGGCCAAGAAGCAGCCATGTAAGCTCTTGAAAATACTTATGAGCAACATTTTAGAGCAATGATAAAAATGATGGTTGATCCATTCTAAATTTTAAAGCTTAGATAATCCTAATTTTTGGTGCTAAATTCATAAGTATTTTTCATATAAGACATGAAAGTTATAGAAACTATTGAAAACTAAGTTTTGATAGCTAGTAATTGAAACTTATGTGGGTCATATTTGATGTTTGGTAACAAAAAGACATACTTGGAACATCTTACTGCAAATAGATGAAATTCATACAGTGTCATGTATATTCATGTTCAAAGTAATTACAGTTACTCATCTGTAATTTGAAGGAAGTACATGGAGTCAACCAGACTGTTGATTAGCTTCATTAAGTAAAGATGCTTTGTCATATAAGGTGACAAGATAAGTCACTGACTTTGGGGAAATTATTAGGAAAAAAATTATTGTCAAGTGGTCATCTCTCAGTAAAACAATGTGTTGTGGGTTTTGTTTGTTTTTTACTGTTTTGTATTTTAACAGTCTTCCCTGTGTGTCTCAGAAAAGAGCATTAATGTGTTAACTTTTAGAAAAAAAATACTTCTTATATTACTAGCAAAATTTTTCCCTAACTCTGCCTAAGAGATTTATTTTAAACTGAGTAAAAATCTCAATACAGCTATTCTCTATTTTAACAATAATCAAACTGCAAGTCATTCCAAGTCCAATAGAATCGTGATTTTTCAAAAAAGCTTAGAATAATATGAATAATGCTAAGCTCCTTTATCACTGACTCAAAAGGATTATTCTGATAAAAAAAAAATCTCCTTTTGCTGTCTTTACTGCATGTGGGTATAAATAGAAAAGCCCTGTATAACCAAGGAGAGGCTATTAGGAGGCCATTATATATTCAAAGAAGACTTTTTTGTCTGCTTAGGCAAGGTTATCATTTTAGATTCTGGCTAATAGGTGCTTCCTGACCTGATGGACTCCATACTGGTTATATGTGCCCCTGACATACTCTTCCACCCCAGTCATCCAAGCCAGAACAAGGAGACATGTCGGCTGCTGTGAGGAGGGAATGGTGTGGAGTGAAGGAGAAGACACAGTGTGGGGTGGGTAGTACAACTAAGGGAAGACAGTGAGAGTGCTGCAAATGCTGTGGTCCAGGGCTTGAGTTGTGGCTCACTTTCTCTGTGACTTTCATTGGGTTAATTGATTGCTTTGAGTCTCATCTCAACAGCTGGAACTAGATACTCTCTATAGCCCCCTTCATCTCTCAGATGCTAGGTTTCTATTACTCTTAACAGGATCTCCCTTGAAAGGGGAATCTTTGTCCTGATTGAGGACACAAATTTGCAGGATTGACATCTCAATATTTTGGAGGCAGACAACTCTGTTACACGTTGAGCCTGCGTTCTCATCTAGAAGACACTCGTTATCCTGTCAAGGCCTTTCATCTGATAGTTTTTCCACATGGAATGACACTTTCTATTCCTGATAGTCTCATAGCTTTCTTTTCTCTTACCAAAGGCAACTTTTCCAGTTAACATTTTCAGTAGCTGTCTTCCTGAAAAGAATGCCTTCAGGTGGTCTTTACTGTATTCGAATGATTTTAACCTCAAATTAAGCTATTCTTTGCTGCTCCTTGGCTCAAAAACCAGAATCAGAACCAGCAAATCCAAATGTGAATTAGTCAGCAAATTCATGCAGCCTTTTCTTTGCACAGTGAAATAAGCAGAGGCAATGTTTTCTTCTGAGTCCATGGATGGCAAACATATCCTTTTAGGAAACGGAATGTTTGATGTGAAGTAAGAAATGTCTGCTGAGCTCAGGCTTTTAGAGGTTCAGTTTGTCAGCAGATTTTTGTGCCATTCAAATTTTTGCTTATTTCTTTTGAAATCTAAAATTCCTCCATGTGAATATTTTAAATGACTGATGGCCATAATTTTATAAACTGAAACAAGTGGGGAAATCAGCTTTGTTTACAAGTGATAGGGAAATGTGGCAGTAATTTATAGCAAATAAAAGAATCAAAGCAAAGGAGTTATATAGTTTATGAATCAGGGGTTCAGAAATCGCTCATTTAGAGAAAATGGAACACCTCAAGACAATACCAACAATTTAGCTCCATGTTAAGTGGGCCTTTGAACCTTCCCTCAAAGTCCTAGAACCTAAAAAAAATAGGTAATTTTTCCAGGCTGTCTAACCAAAGAGAAAAACTTATAATGCCCAGAAGCAGATCAAGAATGACTCAGAAAGATCACACTTTTTGAATGTAGCAATATTGAAGTGAACTGTGAAAAGATAATGACCTGGACGCTTTTATAATGTATACACACCCTCACACAATTCCAAGCAGCTATTTAGGAAAAAAAAATCAGTTACTCCCTGCATTAGTTTCCTATTGCTGCTGTTAAAAATTTCCACAGACTTGTGCTTCTCCTTGCCTGGAGAGATGGGTTATCTAACTTGCTAGCCTCTCATTTCCTTGACCTCTGTATCACCTTCACCTTTCATTCTAGGTCATTTGACTACTCTTAGGGTTACATCCTGGGCATCTCTTTTGAATTCTTAAAGTCTGACCTCCCTCTCTGACTAAAACCACTCAGTTCACCCAGTTTTCTCACACAGGAGCTCCACTACACGTACAGTGAAGAAGTTGAGGTTGTAAGGTGATTTGTTAAACAGTAGAGAAAACAGAAAAGTATAGGAAAGGAGACTTCTGGTTAAACAGAGAAGGCTGAACATCGTTATTTCTCTCTGCCCTCTAAGCCCCCAATAAGAGAGCAGGAGAGAGGAGGGCATGAATGTTGCTCACAATTTTTGAACAGGGAAAGCCACTGGAAAGGGGAACTGACTTACCAGGTGGTAGGAGCTGCATTTCAGGTCCAAGGAAAGGGTAGATCCATGCTGCTGAACCTTGTAAATCTCAGAACTTGAAAACATCAGGCACCATAAAAGGTGGAAATGATGGAGATGATCTGATAGATTCCCTGATGTGTTTGACCAAATGATAATAGTATTAAGAGGTTGATGGAACTACTGGAAAGAATTAATCATGAGCCCACAGACTATGAAACAAATGAAGCATGAGGTCATTATTAACTTCAAGAAAATCTAAAAGATGCACAAGAGGCACTACTTCTCTCAACAATGAAGAATAGTCACATAGTCATAAAACAGACCATTTGATGGATTGAAACCTTGTGCTCTTTTGCTGTAATTTCATTGAGTTTGGAGGGAAAGGAAATTGGGGTAAGGGTATCACTGAGCTCAAACCTCCTCTATTATAAAAGGAAGCCAATAGATAACGTCTAAAACTGACCAATTAGAAATAGCAAGAAAAATATATTATTGAGAAATATAGACATCAGAGTGTTGGGGCCTTGGACTGCTGTTTTTCATAATATGCTTTTTAAACTAGGTGTACATGTAACTATGATTAAAATTAGCATTTATTAAGGTTAAAAACAAACAAATGTTTGAGAGGGTCAGGAGAGAGACGCACAGAGCAGAGGAAGTACAGATATCTAAAGGAGGTTACATTTTATTTGCTGATGTATATGAAAGCGTAGACTCACCATTAAGATCTCTTGAAGCAATTATTAACACTACCCATCACAAGCTTCCTTTCAGTAACAGCAAGTTGAAGAAACTTGTTTTGGTTATTTACCATCTTATCCATTAGTCTAACTATGTAGCTGAGCAGTTACATAATGAGTCAACCTAATACCGGGGAGGAATTGAGTCCACAACTTTGGGAGCAGAACACTCTCTAGGACCC
>NW_020175221.1:4531407-4618859 GCF_003031525.2 Neophocaena asiaeorientalis asiaeorientalis | reverse complement strand
GGCCATCCCAGGGAGAGACCAGAGAGTGCAGGCAAAGGGGGAGCTGGAGGCTGGCCTAGGATCTTACAAAACTTCCTGGTACTGCTGAGACTACAAATCAGATTTTCCAATTTTCAGTTTTCACTCTGATGCATTACAGTGGCTCTCTAGGCTTCGAGAATCATCACTACCATAGGGGAAGGAGGGAGAGTTGAGTTGGTGGGAAGTGGCAAGTTGTGGAAAGAAATGTCAGAAAAGAAGAAAAGAGCCCTAAGGAGTTATATAAACAATGGAGCAAGAAGGGGAGTGAGTGAAAAGAGAGGGTGGCAGGAAATGGCTTGATCAGCATCTTTGTTAATTTTTATTGATATAATCAATCGAATAAAAATTTGCTCATAAAACCATGCACAAGATCCTAATAGGACTTGATTATATCCAATGGATGTGCTCATTTCTTTTGACACTAAAGTTAAATATGCTTCAGGCAGGTGGGGAAGAGGGGGCTGGAACACTTGTTAAGGGGCTGGAACACTTGTTAATGAGATGAAAGACTGAGCAAAGCGAAATTTTGTTTTTTACAAAAAAGGTTTAAAAAATTCTTAAGAGGACAAGGAAAGGGAAGAAGAAGTAACCAACATCTACCAGCTTACCATCAGATAATTTTATTTCCCATCTCATTCAGGTTATTGGTTCACCTCTCCCTGTGGCCCCTCATCTATGCATTCCACAAAGGCAGGGAATATATTTTCTGTGTCTCTCTATCCTCTGGGCTTGATGAGGTGCTTGGCAAGTTGTAGGTTATCAATGAATGTTGCTTGAACTGAACAGAATTGAATGTCATTTCTTCTTTCAAATTTTCTTTTCCCACTCTAAAGTTGGGTATTACACTAGGTTATTTCTGCTTAAGGAATTATTCCTAACCACTTATTCACTAGGATTTTTATCTGGACGTGATAGGTATAGGGGAAACTGAGCCAATTATTTGTATAATTGAACTGAAAAAAATTGTGCCCAAATCCTCTAAGTTATTTATCTATTCTATGTAAATTATGTATATAATTGTGTACACAATGTCAAAGACAAACAACAATATAGTAATCACCTACAGTTGCCCCTAAATGTCTTCCTTTTTAGGTCTAATTAACAAAAATATCAACAATTACTCCTATTATGATCTAGGAGTTCTATCATAATCTGTGTCCATCTTAAATATGTGTCCATCCTAAATATGTGTCCATCTTTTTTTTGTTCTGCATCTCTCTCTCTCTCTCTCTCTCTCTCTCTCTCTCTCTCTCTCTCTCTCACACACACACACACACACACACACACACACACACACATGCACACAAATACAAATTTAATTCTTAGGACCAGCTCTCCTATTTAAATAGGGAGGAGAGGAAAACCTCTTATCAATGGTTTTAATTTTGAAATAAATTTATACATAACAGGGTCAACTCTTGACCCATCCAGTTATCCAGTCCAGTGACTCCTAAAACAGTCACCTGGAGGAGAGTAGAAGCTTTAACCTATTTAACAAGATCTCCCCAACAACACTACCAGTTTTAACTTAAGCCCAATAACTCTAAAAATAGAGTTGAAAAAAAACGCTTTAGTTTTAAATCTCCAGGTGATTTCAACCAGTGACCTAGAGCTCCACAACTTTTTTCCTTTGCTAACAACCCCAATCACCCAGCTCCCTTGTGAATAATAATGACAATATAGTCATCTTTGTTTTCTTTCGTAGTTTATTGGGAACAGGATCATTCTGTCAGCCTTCATGAGTCGAAACCCCTCTAGAAATGATTGCGGTTCATTTTGTCCACCCACTAGATACCAAAATAACCTACTCTCTTGGTAAAATGTGCAGCCACTCCCCAAATCATATTTTATGCCAAGTTTTAGAAGAGAGGGAACCATGCCAGAATTCATTTTAAAATCAAGTTCTCTTTTCTATTTCTAGTGCTGGCGCATGGTAGACAGCTGGAGGGTAGTTTCATTTAAGTTGATTTCTTCCTTGACACTCTTTCTTTTCAGTTATGAATTAGATAGAATTGTGTTAAAATGAAATTAATTCTGTACTAAAACAACAACAATAGTAATTGCAAGTAAATAAACCTCAGTAAACATTTCAGTAATAATATGCTTGGTGCAGCAGTTAACCTTTTTTCCTGCATTTAGGAAATATTATATGAATGTTAGGAAGCTCTACCTAATAAATCCTTGTCTATATAAATGTGCCATAAATTGAGATATAGGGCAAAAAATAAGGAGATCCAATCTACCTAGAGACAATAGGGCACATGTTACATTCAGTATAATGAGCCTAATCCAAGTATTAGTGAAGCTGATCCTGCATAGAAGATAAATTCAAAATATACTTAAGAAGGAACACTGGCTGGGCATTTAGATGTATTGGTATCTTTTCTAGTCACTGTTGTATTGTTTTGCATTCTTCAGTTTATGAAGTCTTAGACTTTTACTATTGAAAACATTTCTGATCTAAGTTCCTGAACAGAATTGCTAAGGTTTTATTTGGCTAATAATGTCTGTTTATTTAACCTTCCTCAGCTATTAACCATCTTTGACACTTTGATTGAATATGCTATTCCCAACATATCAGCTGTTTTAATTAATTCTCGCAAATGTTTTGCAAAGGCCAGAATGTTTGTTTCTATACAGATGCCTCAAATCCTTTTTTCTTGGTACCAAGTTTGCTCTCTGGTAGAAACTGGAATTTTCTAACTGTGACTCTGGAGCCGAGCGTTCTCCTGGTTTCTGCAGGGTTCCCGTAAGGAAGGAATCCCATTAAAAATGTTATCAATTTTGTTGACTTTTCCTTGTTTACTTTTTCCTCTTTTAAACATAAGATGCCCCTCACAGCTCTGAGCCTGGCTGGCTGAAGGTTTTTTATCCAACAGCATATTCTTTATGGCAGCTGTGTGTTCCATGGAACAACCCTACCTCTTCCACCTTTCTCTTTAAGGTAAATAGAAGGATTTCCAAAACCAAGAATAAGTCAAGGACAGCTCTAAATTGCAGGCTTCAGTATTTGGCAATGTGTTTACCTCTCTCAGGTCTATAGGAATGGTCTTATTCGTTTGTATTTAAATGTAGTCTATTCCGTTTTGAAAGTCAATCTTTTTACGCTGCTAAATTACAAAGTCCTTAACTAATGTACTGCTCTATACAAAAGGTTTAGCTCTTCAGCTATCATAAGAACACGTCAGTGCTACTGTCTTCTCAGGCCAAAGATTCAATAGAGAAATCAGGGCACCTTTAGGTTCTTTATGATTTCGCAATCCATTTTAATTTCTTTGGATGTTTTATTGGTATTTCTTTGACCTTTACTTCTGTGAACAGGAATTGATTATAAATTAGGCTCTCTAAACGTAATGTGCATCTTTGGTTATTAATGATGATAACTTAATACTATTCAGAAAATCAGTAGAAATGGTCTCCTGATGGATTCAATAATGATTTCAGTGAAGTCAAACACGTATTTGATTTGGTTCTACCTCCTTTGTAATTTTTACGTTAATAATTTGTTAGTATTCCTGTTGAGTTGGATATATATCCTCTATAGTAGGGAATAGAGACAGCTGACATTTATTGACCTTTTTCTGTGTGCCAGGCACTATGCTAAGTATTCTATGTAGTTTATTCTCATTTAATCCCCACAGAAGCTCTATGACATTGATGTTACTTTTATTCTCATTTTTACAAATGAGAAAACTGAAGCCCAGAAAAATTGAAGTAATGTTTCCAAGGTAATGTGACTACTATGAGGTTAGAACAGAATTCAAGTTAGAAGGTCTGACTCCGGAACCTGAATTCCCAACCATTATTATATAGTACCTCTCATGGTAACCAATGTTACCGACTACTGCAGTTCCTAGTTTATAAAACAGTAAAGGGATGAATAAGATTTGTAATAACTAATAAACCCAGTTAACACATTTAAGAATTGTTGCAATTGATCATGAGATAAGAGGCTATTATTAATGGTAATTTGTAGAGGTAGATTTCCATGTTAAACAAGTTGCTCTTAAGCCATTTTTGTATCTAGCGTATTAATAATAGCTTATATTTAATTCATAAAGAATTCACAAATTACGATGTTCATAACATTTCCAGTAAAAAAAGTAACCTGAAAACCTTTCAAAAGCTGCCTGGATGTTCTCTTGGAAGTTCTATAAGCTGGTTAGGGAGGAAATAAAGAGAGAAGATGCTCCGTGCTGTGGTATGCTTAACTTGTAAGTTTTGTTGAATGTCATGTTGTGTGGTATTTTAAGACCAGAGCCTCTGATTATAAGGCATGGTAACTTTATATCTTATAAGATTAAGGTAAAGACTGACAATCACTCTGACAGGCAATAAAGTTTATTATAAGTATTATTATTTTAAAGAATATTAGAGAAAAGGGGGAAGTCACAGTGTATGGAGTAGTTATGAAACTAATGAAAAACTTTTCATGGCACCATGGAAGTATGAGCTTGGAAAAGTCCAGTGTTTGGTCCATACTGAGATAGAATGAAACCAGAGGAATCATTGAAGGGAAAGTGTTTTTATGTGCACTTCCCGCTTTTGAAAATTAGTTGTCTGGCTGTAGCATAATTTACTTCATAACAGTAGCCACAATTCTTCGACATCTGTAGATGTCGACATTTGTAGATGTCTTATTTTGCTATTTCTAAGGACACTTTGGAAGAAATATTGCGAGTCTACTCAGTGAGTGATGATAAACCTACATAGCTCACTTTGTTGATATGATGAACAAATTGCTGTGGAAACATAGAAAGATAAAAGAGCAAAGTGGTGAATTCCCCACTGCTGGGACCGTAAGGGTGGACAGTGTCAGAGACTCACCAAGAAGCAAGCATTCATACGGAGCTTTGAAGCTCAGTAAGTTAAAATTCTACAGGGATGCTGTTATTGGTTCCAAAGTCACATCCAGGATGTCTCAACCTACTAGACTATTTTGTTCTTCCTCCTCCATATTCCATAAAGAACCTACCTATTTTCAGGAGTAGGAAGAACTTGCAAAGGATAAGGTCTCAGGCACCTGCATTTCCCTCCTTTACTACCTTGATCACCATCAGTGAAGTTAATATAAGGGGGTCATGGGACTTCCCTGGTGGTGCAGTGGTTAAGAACCCACCTGCCATTGCAGGGGACATGGGTTCAAGCCCTGGTCCGGGAAGATCCCCATGCTGTGGAGCAACTAAGCCCATGCACCACAACTACTGAGACTGTACTGTAGAGCCTGCAAGCCACAACTACTGAGCCCATATGCCACAACTACTGAAGCCTGCGCGGCTAAAGCCCGTGCTCCACAACAAGAGAAGACATCGCAATGAGAAGCCTGTGCACCGCAATGAAGAGTAACCCCTGCTTGCCGCAACTAGAGAAAGCCTGCATGCAGCAATGAAGACCCAATGCAGCCAAAAATAAAATAAATAAATTTATTTAAAAAAAATATATATAAGGGGGTCATGATGGAAGGTCAGCATGGTGTGACTGATCCAGCACTCAGAAAATCAGTTGTGTCCCAGGCAGGAAAATACCTTAGATATCTAAAGCATATCTGAGATGCTTGGCCGTTCTGTTTTGAAGAGATTATCAAGTTTTAAGATTTTCTAAGTTCTCTTGAGATACAGATCTAGTAACTCTTGACCTTTTATGATCAATTAATTTCTTCCATACAAATGACATGTATATTGAGAATCTGTTATATACTAAAAACTGGATTTTTAGATTTGAAAGACCCAGTCCTTGCTCTGAGCAGCTCATGGTGGTGTTTAATGTAAGCATGAGACTAAATGAAGTCTTTTTATAAATGGCATGTATATGCCTGCTACATAAGCCAAATTATAGTCAATTTTTCTATTTTCTATAGTAGATTTATTATATTTTTGATTCATAAATCTTTCAATAGATGGCTATTTTCTTTATTATCATATATATATATATATTTTACAATACAATTTAAAAATTATGAAAATGGCACCAGAGCTGAAGGAGTAAAGATGAGTTGAATTTATATTTTCTTTTCTAATATTATTTTTTCTATTCATTTTTATTCTTTTCCTGAACTCTCTTTATACTAGAATTATAGGTCATCAGACTTGCATTGATCCCTTCTATAGTGGCAGTGGAAAGAAAGAAAGTGGACAACACTTGGATTTTATGGCCTGAATGGACAGAGAGGCAGAAATATATGCAATGAATGTGGCAGTAAGATACCTCTTGTGGTTCCTAGACTGACCCATCTATGCAATTAAGTAGCTCCTCTATAGAATATTCATATCCTCTTCATTTTGTTCGGTCCTTCTTGTGAAGGATTCTGGTCAACGTGGCAGGAATGAAGGAGAGATGGGAAGGAGAGAAGTTGGAAGGGGTAGCTAAGAAACAGATTGCATAGGTTCTTATTGATCATATAAAGAGTTTGGATTGTATTTCAAGTTCAGTGGGAAAGCACTGGAGGACTTTACATTTTAGATTGTCTGCTGTGGGTGAATGTGTAGTGGGATAAGTTCTACATGTTTTCATAAATGGACTAAGGTTTCTTCCTCCAAACGGAGAAGAGCTTTAAATAACCAGAGTATTAGGGACACAGAGATGGGGCATCTACTTGGTGAGTATTGATGAAGTCTGGAGGAAATGGAAAGCCAAGGGAAGAAACAAAGAAGAGAAGAAGAGATATTTGTCTGTGTTTGTCTCCAGAAGTTCCACATTGACGTAGATGTCAGAGGGAAACTAGCCAAAACACTTTCACAGTCTTTAAATGCACTGGTCTAGCTGGAAGGGGAAAATATGGATGATTACCAGACATAAAGAACTGTGTGAGAGACTTTGGCATTCAGGAGGAACTGACTTGGTACAAAATGTCTTTCCAGGGAGCAGAAAGCTTCTGGTACGTGGGGATCATGACTTGGGCTTCCTTCATTGCACATTGCGCCTAGAACACAGATGCTCAGTGAACACCAAGTGCGTGTTTGATCCTTAAAAAAAAAAAAATATATATATATATATATATGAATATATATTTTGCATTATATTGTTTTGGACAAGATTTTACCTGTTTTCTGTTCACCTAATGTCACTGAAAAAAGTACAGCAGATAAATCCCATTTATACCATGATTTAATTAAAATGTGGAGCTGGTCTTCTTGTTCTTTAGTCATAAATGAATCATTCTACTCTTCTTTTCACAAAATGTGATTGTGTTCTGAAGATTGATGGATCCAGGCACATTGTGGGCTGGAGGAATCACAGTCTAGACTTCAGCTAAAGCAATAAAGTGATGCTTTTCCTTCAAGGTCAGAACACTCAAAGATGAGTAGGCCTGCTGCACAATTACAATTTACTTAGACTCATGTGTTACATCTGGCATGAAAATAGTTCCAAATGGTTGCATACTTAGAAACTCAGAGTATGTGTAATATACAAATGAGAGAATAAGATTGTATGTATATGTAATTTAAATACATCCCAAAATATAGACACTTGCCTTTTTTTTTTTTTTGGTACGCGGGCTCCTCACTGTTGTGGCCTCTCCCGTTGCGGAGCACAGGCTCCGGACGCGCAGGCTCAGCGGCCACGGCTCACGGGCCCAGCCGCTCCGCGGCATGTGGGATCTTCCCAGACCGGGGCACGAACCCACGTCTCCCGCATCAGCAGGCGGACTCTTAACCACTGCGCCACCAGGGAAGCCCGACACTTGCCTTTTTATTGCAGTGTTTTATAAACTCAAAGTTTAGCTAGTAGAATCATCAATGTGTGTTTAAATGTTTTAGATAATGCATTTGTCAAAAAAAAATAAAAAAGAATTGATGTACCGTTTGCCAGAAATACAAATATATATTTCCTCATAAGAAAATAATATGCAGGGATAAAGACTAGGCTGACCTCATATTTGTAAATGAATAGTAATGCACACATACCATCTCCTCTCCTCTTCCTCCTCTTTCTTCTCCTTCTTCTGTCTTCCTTCTTCCTTCCCTCCTTCCTCCTTTTCTTCTTTCTTTTTTCTTTCTAAAGGCAAGATTATAAAAATATAATAGGCTTTGTAGAAACGAATTTAAATAGAGAAGAATAAACAGAAAATAGGTAACTGCTAATATTTATATATTTTCAATTGATCTTTTTTGATATCTAGATCGATATACTTTATTAAGCAAAACTAGGATTCTACTATAGAATTTTGTAACCTGCTAAGAATAGACTTGGCTTTGACCTGGATAGTAAGTGTGGCTAGAACCTGAACTTTTTAACAGAAAAATCTAGGGCAACCTATATGTTGGGTTAGCTAATACTCAGGGTATGTGGTAATTAAAGGTGACTTCCATGAGGAGGAGAAATGTAAAGAAGTTTTAATAAAAGAAGAAAGGGATGATTCAGAAATTGCATGTGGCAGCCAAATCCGAACTCTCCTTATGAATAACATCAAATTTATTCTTTTATAATCCTATTTCTGAGGGCAAAAGAAGGTTTTATTTGGAATGATTGTGTCTT
Source organism: Neophocaena asiaeorientalis asiaeorientalis (assembly GCF_003031525.2). NCBI lineage: Eukaryota > Metazoa > Chordata > Mammalia > Artiodactyla > Phocoenidae > Neophocaena > Neophocaena asiaeorientalis. The sequence continues at coordinate 4,610,363 of NW_020175221.1, read as the reverse complement.
AGTATCCTGTTGAAGCAGTTTTTCCAGGCATTAAGCCAGGATTTGAAGAAATTGCTTTATTTCTTTCAAGCTACTAGTTTAATCTCAAAGTAAGGTCCACAGAGCACCTCCATCAGAATTTCCTGGAGAGCCATTCATAGTGCAGATTTCCGAGCCCACACCTGTCCTCCTGAATCAGTCTTTAATGATGGGGCCTAGGAATTTACAATTAACAAATTTGATGTATAACAAAGTTTAAGAATCACTACACTGAAATTCATAAAACTCTTAAAAATCAATGTGCTAAGCAGCTTTTAGGGGCCCTACAGTGTGTGTTAATGTACATTCTCCCAAGAAATACGAATGTATTTAAAAAGACTTTAAAAAGTCTTTAAAAAGACTTTAAAAAGTCTTTAAAAAGACTTAACCTTAGTAGTCTTTAGAATTGAAAGAGACCTTAAAAATTATGTAATTCAATCACATCCCTCTACAAATAAGGAAACTCAAAAGATGAAGTGACCTTTCCGAAGTCTCAGAGCCAGTTTGTGAAAGAGCTGAGCCTGTTACCCAAAAAGAACCTCTGACTCCAAGTCCAAAGCCCTTTCCTTCTGCAGACTGGAGTGTGCTTTACTGTAGCTGCTGGGTGACTTATGTCGAGCCTCTGTTTCCTCACAGTAAATGCCATTTTAATCCTTGCTTATTTACTTTCTAATGACAAATCCTAACACCAATTTCTTTATAAAAACACATTTTGGTGTTTAAAGAGAAACACGCCTGGCTTTAATGTAATTATGAAAACTGCAGAGCCATGAAGTCTCCTTTGATAACTGCATACAGCTTATAATCTGTGGTCCATAATTCTTAAGTTTGCCTGCTGGTGTACTCAGATAAGAGGAAGCAGTGAGAGCTCTAAATTAAAGGATTCTGATAGAATAAACTGCATAGATATCTCTATTTCCAGAGCAGGAAAAAATTCTCCTTGTTTAGTGAGGTGAAAAGTAATCTAAATAGCGGAAAATAATCTCAAACACAATTCTTGAAAACACTGAGAATCTTATAAGAACAATGCTGTATAGGTACTGTATATATCACTTATACGTGGAATCTAAAAAAGCCGAATTCATAAAAACAGGGAATAAAATGGTAGTTAACAGGGACTGGGGGGTGGGGGAATAGGAGAGATGTTGTTTAAGGATGTAAACTTGCAACTAGTGGGTAAATAAGTCCTGGAGATCTAATGTACAGTATAGTGATTATAGACAACAGTGTTTGTTATAAACATTAAACTTGCTAAGAGACTAGATAAAAAACAAAACAAAAATGCTGTACAAATGATCTGTGCAGAATGTTTCTGGTGCTGAAATTCTATTCCATTCCAAAACTGCAGTCAAAAAAAAAAAAAGAGAGAGAGATACATGATGGACAGTTAAAATGACTTTTATTTTGCCTGAATTATTTTGGTTGCCATATTTTCAGAAGTCTAAAGGGGAGCTAGCTCTTCCTCTTTTTTTTTATTGCTGTAACCTTCAGTCACTCTCTAGCTGGACATTTAGCTCCAGTTTGAATTAGGAGCTGTGGCCCCTTGCTCAATACTGGAAAGACTAATTTGTTGGACAGTGCTGTGCTCACCATTAATTAACACCATGAGAAACATGTGTTACCAAATCAGAGAGAATTTCAAGCTCGTAGCTAACTGTATGCATTTCCTTTTGCTTTGTTTCATGGATGGTAGGTTCAAAGCGAGTGACAGTGCAGTGTTATATTCAGAACCAATTTCATGGAAGCAAAGAAGAATGTAATTTATTATTTTTGACCATCACTATGATCTTTTGATTTTTCCTCAATCTTCAGTAATGATTTTTTAACCATCTGGTTATTTATGACATCATGTTATATGTTAGAAAGATATTTCTTCAGGAAATCTCTGCTCTCAAAATACTTTTAGATAAACAACTGACTAATGAAATAACTGTATATCACATAGAGTATTTTTTGAGTTCCTATTTTTTAAGTAGGCAAAGCAGCCTTGACCTTCAGGAAGAAGATAGCTTCTCACAAGTGAATTTTATTTCAGCAGTTAGAGATAAGTGACTAGTCCAAATGTGAACTAGATTCTTCTGTCTCATGGCCAGCAGTTTTGCAGTATCACTGTTAAATGGAATTACTGGTAATCTACAAACAATTGGCTTTCTTTTATAAACTCTTAAAAATTTTTGATGATGAGCTTGACATTGTGGCATTTGGATTTCTTATTAGGAAAGCAGGTAAGAGGGACTTGAATTCAGAATCCAAGATAAAACAAATGTGTGTCTCAGTGAATATTATAAGGATAAAGAGAATTCTTTTGGAGGGAGTGTAAGTCTCTTGGAACTGGGTTTATGGAGTAGAACTAGATGACACACAAACTTACTGTTGAAAGGACTCCTTGAATAAAATGACTTGTTCCCAAGCACTTCTGTCCACCTCTCTCCACTTGCTCTGATTCCCTCTCTCCATCCTCCCTCTCTTCCTGTCTCTTTGGAAAGAGGCCCTCTGGTCTCTAACCTAATTTAACTTGTTTCTGGAAATGGAGCAAATTAAATTTTACATATTAATGTGCTTATGCCTGAAGCATCCATCTTCCTATGATCAAGAGATTAGGCTGCATTTGATTTTATGTTGACCAATCCACCTCCTCTTATTTTTAGATTGCTCATAGTAGCCTTGTAGTTCGTTTGATCATAGGAGATACTGGATATTATATTGTTGGTGCCTCCAATATAAAATTATGATTTTATGACTTGTAATGTTTCTCTGATGGTTTTGGGGATAGTTGGGACAATTTTTTTAAATGCACATTAATCTAGTGTCAATAACCATTGAGTGATCTAGTAATAAGTGTAAAGGAAATACCAAGAATAGAAACTTTTTCTTTTTTTTTTTTTTGCTTAAGGAGTAGCTTATTGTGGCCACGTGGAATAGTAAGCTTTACTATCTCACTAATTAAGAGGAGGGGTCAGTCAGTTTCAGCTACAACTTGTGGGACAATGGTCTTGGAAGGAGAGAGTTTGAGCACCTTCTGGATAAACATATTTTTCACCTTTTGCTTTGGGCACCCATTCCAAGTTTATATCTTTATTTACAGGTAAATGGCTACTGCCCTTATTGAATCACCGAAGCTTGTATGATAGGAAAAGCAGAAAAACCAGTAATCAAAAAGAGTTATTAAGAAACAAAAGTAGGTTTGTAATATAATGAGGACATACCTATTTATAGATTGTTTGGTTTTAGAACATCTCTGCTTTGGAGTTTCCACCTAGCACTAAAATAAAATATGTCCAAAATCTGAGCTCCTTGTCTTTTCACAGATGTTTAGTAACTTCTTTACTTCTTTGTAGTTACCAAAAACATGACGAACCTTCCAATACCCAGCTTCACAACTTTAACACCATCTATCATTTTCCTTTTGTAATCTTGTGGTTGTGTAGTCTAACGCTTTACAGAATGCATAACTCTCTCCTACGACATCCTTAACATTGCTTACCCGCCTGTGTTCAAACATGTCCAGTGAAGAAGTACTCGCCAGTTCATGAGGCAACCCCTTTTATTCTTAGTAAGTTTCTCTATTTTGATCAAAATCTATATATCTCCAATCATTTTTACCACTGAGGCAAAGAGTCTTCATACTTTTTCTAAAACCAGCTTGGATAAAGGCCCAAGCAAACTTTTAGTCATTATTTGTTTGCTTTTCTTTCTGTGGCAATTTCAAATTTTTATTTGCTTGTCTCTATTTGTTTTTTAAATTGCCTTGGACACATTGAAGTAGGTCTTCTGTCAGAAAGAAGTTTTAAAGCTTGGAGATGTTTGCCTGTCCACTTGAAACAAATTGGAAGACCACAGCAGTAATCTCATTTCCATTTGAGAAAAAGAAGATCACGTTTTAGCAAAGAATGACAAAGTATAAGACACCTTTACTCCTTGGTCACTCGCATTTTATTTAAATAAGAATGGTTAACAGTGGTTTGTAGTCACATCTTTGAAAAAAATGACATCCAAAATTAGATCTATCACACCAATAATATATATATGTATATAATATTATACACACACAATATATGGCATATGCATTATTTGTATATTCTTCAGTGACTTAAAAAACCCAAAATATAAGCATGAAACAGATCAACAGATAAAACATTGCATATAAGAAAGAAAATTTTTAAAATGAAAGAGCATTGGGGAGTTACAGTAACTACCATGTATTGTCCACTTGCTAGTCTGAGCTCTTATAGTAAACAAATTGCCTGTGATAGCTCATTTAATCTTCATAACAACCTTGAGAGGTACTCTGTCATGATCCCATTTTACAGTTGAGGAAACTGAGGTGTAGAGAGATGAGTTGATTTTTCTAAGGTCACACAACTAGTAAGTGATGGAGCCACAGTATGAGCCCAAATCACCTAACCCCAGAGTCACTGCACCTCAAAGGTATTCAGCATTAGTCAAACCACCAGCATAAGAATGACCAAAGGTACCTGGAGAGAGTGCACATCCCCAGACTCCACCACCAAATCGACTAAAGGAGAACTTCTGAGAGAGTGGCACTATTTTCAATGACCAAATGTAATTTTTATATAAGCCAGTGAGAAGGAATAGGTCTCCTAAAATTCCCCTGAAGATAAGAGGTAACCCTCCGTCTTATCTGTCCCTCCAAGCCAACTCTGAGCAACAGAATTTATTGCTCTTGGTCGCAAAAGGGGAGAAACTCTGACCCGCTTGGTCAAGTTCTTCAGAAGTAGCTTAGAATTTTCTTTGGATACAATGAAGCATTCATTTGTCCTTTTATGAAGGATGATGGATCTGTGCAAGTCCAGCCTTACACCCTTGCCCATCTGCCTGCCTCTCACATTTGTGAAATAACTCGCCAGGTTGAGTGTGTAATCGGGCAGAATGAAGAACACACAGGGATCAGACCCTGACCTTATTAGCACAGCACGATCCTCAGGCCTGGCATCCTCCAGCTGAGTGTTACCCAGCTGGAGAAGTTTCTGTCTTTCCTGTAGGAGAAGGATCTGCTCTCTGACTCTGCTTATCAAGCTATTCAAGCAGTAGAGTTCTGTTGACATGGTAAGAAAAATCTGTCAGACACACAAGCCATAAAAGAACTTTTTGCATTGAAAGTAGAAATTTGAATTATATTTGGAATATGAATGCCCTTTCAGGCTTCTCATGTCAGCAGCCATGTTGTTAGTGAAATTTAAATGTGGGAAGAATGATTTTACGGGCTGTCAGATTGTTTGGCAAATGGTTTAGGTCTATTTGGTCTATTTGTAATACAGTGATTTGGGTAACATTTTACTACGAAAAATAAAAGCTAAATGCTTCTTTATGCATGGGTTTTATTTCACACCAATAATGATTTTCTTCATCCTAGTTAATTTTGCTTCTTAAATGTAAAATGCTAATGTGTGAGTGTTGTATATACTATACAGCATAAATCTTCCTATCTGCATCCTCTTTCATACAATTCAATACAGGCTTTTTTTTATTTGATCTGGAGATAATGTGGTTGATTTATTTGTAATGACTCCTGGAAATTTACTTTTTCTGACTTAATAGAAGATTTAACCCCTAAATGGAATTCAGGTTGAATAAATTCTATAGATGTTATTCTAGATTTAGATTGTATCACGTTTTAATACGAATTTGGCTTCTCCTTTAGATTTTGTTTTCTTTGGGTTCTGTGGTCAGGTTTCAGCCCTTTCAAAAGCAGCATCCATAGTAACAATGTTAAAGGGGCCCTGAGTGCCCACGGGGCTCTCCTCTCCCGGTTCTGGCCCCTCTGCCTCCCCAGAGGGGCCTCCATAACTCACAGCCCAGTCCTTAGATATCCTGTCTGCCTTTCCAGCTTCCACAAACCTTGCAGCCAATGTCCAGGCCCCATTTCCCCCAATAAGTCTAGTCCTGTCTTGAATGAAGATTTATAAGAAGAAAAGAGCCACTTCTCATGCTCTATCAGAAAGATTTCAAAATACTGAAGTTCTAAGGAAGTTACTTTCAGACTTCCGAGACTTACTAAATCTCCTTGGGTTGTTCCCCTTGAGCACATCTCTCTTTAACCCTATAATTGTCTTTGTAACCCACCTCTGACCTCCACCTTAGATTTCAGTCCCTCTAATTATGAAGTTGAGCCCCAGCCTCAACTCTGCATGGGTGTCTGTTCAGAACTGAACAGAAAGGAAAGAGAGAACTGCTTAAATAGCCATTGAAACTATCTTTCAATGGCTTCAACGTAACCAAAAAAGTAGGCATAAACCAGGGTTTGTCTTCTACTTAGCTGTGTGATCTCCAAAGCTTATTTGCGATTACCATAGATCTTAGGAGACCCTGTATGGCTTTGTGCCTTATAAAATTTGATCCTATATAATCTCATACAGAAATGTGAGGTCACAAAGGCCACACATGAAAGTGCCCTATGCTGGGTGAGGCCTGAGTCTGAGTGTCCCTGTTTCCTGAATGCCAGGCAATGGGCTTAATATTTTCTACCAACTTAACAACTTGTAAAATAGTACTCAACAACTCAAAGTTGCCTTTGATGTTTAGATATTTCCTATGGATGTAATGTCATCTCATTATATTTTTTGAATTATTTATGATGAAGGTTGTATATAAAGAAACAAATAAATATATTAGACCCACTTCAAAAAGAGAAATATATGCCATTATTGATAGTAGTACTATTTCTGGTCAAGTCAAGAAGGCTTTCCAAAGTAAACTTCTCCCTGGCCTTCCCATGCTCCTTCCAGAGCCAGACGGTTACTTTATCCTCTTGCTGCCCAGGCCTGCTGCACAGCTAGCTGCCTGCTCCGAGCTTTCTCTCTCTGGATTCGGAGCACATAATGAGACGCTACAGCGACTTCGGTTTCTCTAGCATCTGGTTTCTACGTTTTCATTTCCCTTTGTCTCTCTATGTATTTTTGAGACTTCATTCATTGGACATAGTACTTGTCGTTCAATGATACTTATCAACTACAATGAGCAGTAGTCTGAGATGTGGAAATCGTTCCTCTAACCTTGAAACACCGTTGTTATTCATTAGGCCTTTTGTTTCAATGCAGGTCAAGACAATCATAAAAGTAAGACTGTGCAGAGGATCTTAAAGAAATTAGTAAGCATAATCAAGTAATTGTCATGATAAGGATTTAATTGTGTATTTCATCTTTGAATTCTGTTCCCTTTTTAGGTAAGGGGGCGTGGAGAGAGAAAATGAGGATATGTAGATCCTGGGTGATTCTGAAGGACAATTACCTTTATTTTCTCTCCTCTCTGGGAGATGGGAGATGTAAGGAACAATGTTCTACCGAGGAATCCAGTTGCATTTAACAAATACTTTCTATTGGGATTTGACATGTTTCAATTCTGTACTATCTTTAACACATTCACTAGTAATGATATTACCTATAGCTTACAGAGAACTTATAGCTTACTGAGAACTTTTGTCATTTGCAACTTGCAATTCAACTCCGTACCAGTTACTAATTTCATTTTGGAAATCAGGATACTGATTCTCAGAGAGGTTAGGTGATATTTCTAAAATCGCTTAGCATGTGAGTCTCAGAGCCAGAGTAGAAACCCAGGTGTTCTATCTAACACCAAATCCTTGTTCTTTCCTCCACACATTGCTGCTTCTAGAAAAAAAAAAAAGTAGAACCCATTTATTGAGCACCTAGTGTGTGCTAGAAGCCTTTCAATATGTTCATTTATTTAATCCTTACAACAACCTTGAGAAGGTAGATAGGTAGATAATATTATCCCTATTTTAGCTAGAAAGTGAAAATTCAGAGGGGTTTAATTACTTAATCCACCTGGTACTGGGTCATAGATTACATTTTCTTTCTTCCATTTCGGATTATGGATCCTGCTGTAGAAGAAACAGAATCTGTTCTCAGTTTCCCCCACAAGATACTACAATTTAAAAGGGAGTAGGGAATCATACTGTCCATTTGCAGTGCCTGGTGAATTATCAGGTACCAAACAAAAGCCTTCTGCAATACTTCACAATAAACATTGTTTTAATCCCTGCGGAGGGATTGAGGTAAGTAAATATGAAGGATAAACATCAATGCCAGTCTCTCCACGCCCTGTCACTTCCACGGTCTTTCCGTGATCCCAGTTGTGGTTGTGTCTGCTAACTACCTCACCTCTGCCCTTCAAAATCTACTGATCCCTGAGGACTGGCCTTACATTTTCCTGGAGGCTTTTCCAGCTCATTTCAGTCAACCCCTCTAGCACAGACTGCACACATCATAAAATAAACACTGCAAATACAGCCAGGGTCTCAGATCACGTTACGTGCTTTATTTTGGCAGTTGGTGGAAAATACAAACTCTTTGTTTTAGAGATCGTATCATATGGATGCTTCTTTTGTATTTTTCTCGGTACCCAGTATAATGTTAGGAATATAGATTTCCAGTGTTTCATTAGTTTTTAACAAGAAGTCAACCCAGACAGAATATTGCTTTGTTAAGACAACCTGACTTTTTCCTTGTATAAATTTTGATCCCGAATGTAACTTTCACCTAGGCATTAAATTGCCTAGGCTAGGTTAAGAACTCGTTTTATTCTTTGGTTAAGACAGTCCAGAAGAATAAGAAGAATAGCTATTTGATAAGACGTTTTTTTAAAGATATACTTGGATTCTACTGAGGATGAAAACACAAGATCAAGAGGAGAAGCATGTGGAGGCGTATACACACATGAAGGAGACACGGAAGTCAGAAAACACAGGGGGCGTGGTTTGAGAAACGGTCAGATTCTGACACAATGGGATTGAAAAGAAGAATAAACACATGTAATAAATATAAATGTAAAGATAAAATTGGAAAGGGATGATGGGGCCAAATGGAAAAAAGCCTAAGGAATTTGGACTTTATCCTCAGGCTGAAAGGAAGACATAGGATGGTTTTGAACAGAGGATAAACAGAAATACTTATGGTGGTAGGTGCTGGGTGATCTCAAATAGCAGTGCCTTAGGGAACAGGCAACAGCAGAAAGGAGAGAAGGGCAGATGACCGTATGAAAGAGGCAGCTGCTACCCAGCCTCAGCCCTCAATGGCCATACAGCAGTTTATTACCATCTTTTAACATTTTTCAAAAGAAATTGGAAATCTGGGCTTTTGTGTAAAAATCTCCACATTCTTCAATGTTGGCTTACAATTTTTTAACGACTGTGTTAATCACATGAAACACCAGTGAATCAGATACCAGCCTGTGATCTTGACCTGCAATGAGTGACACAACCACTTTTAAACATGGGTAACTAAAGAAAGCTGATCAGAGAAAAAAATAAGCTGAACAGCCAATGTGATGATTTAACAGGGCAGAGACCTCACGAGAAACAGAAACACTCCTTTTCTAGAGGCAGACTCATGCCACAGCATATATTTTATACCCAGTTCTACTTTCATTTTAAAGCTAACAAGTTTTACAACGTGTGACTCAGCTGACCTTTAAAACTTTTTCAAACCTTTTTTTCCAAACTCTTCAGAACTGACAGAAACCGTGTCAGAAACTATGAACTTGTTATATAGATCCAGGCATGTTTTCAGATATGAATTAAATTGAAAAAGTTCCAGAAGACTTTTGAGTCAATAAGTTCATTATTTAAGTGTTCATTGGTCTACCACAAGGCATAACCTGGGACTTTCCTGAGCAGCCCAGGCTGTGTGGTCGCCTTACTGTGGTCACGGTAGTTTAATATGTATTGATAAGAAGAAATTGTGAGCAGGGAAACTGGAAAACATAGGATAAATATAAATGAATAATGTCTGTGTAAAACATAATAATGTCTAATACAGGGAGTAAAAAGTCAAGATACTATTAGAATATGGAACATTGTACAGCATTATTATGTAGAATGGGAAGGGATGACTGATAGATTATTCTAAATATTTGAATTCGGGTAAATAAAGATAAAGATATAATTAAATTTTTTGAACATAAATTTTGAAATTTTGATAATCACTTTATATAGAGCAGGTATAACTTCCAAACTAATAAAGGGAAGAATAAAATTAGAAAAAAGTGAAAAACATTCAGCCAAAGAGAAAGCAGGAAATGAATAGAAAGAATTACAGGAAAATCAAGTCAAATATAAAATAAGATGGGAAACATCTATGCAAAGAGAGTGGTAATTAGGGTAAATATTAATGGACAGATTTCACCAGTAGAAAGATTGTGATGCGCTAGCCCAAAAATCCTAGAAGAGGGGAAAATGTATTTAAAGACATTTTGTGAATTGAGAGCTGAAACAGACTTAGAAAATTTATTTTCTCATTTACAAATGAAGACATCAAAGCCCAGAGGGGCAAGTGAGATAACCAAGTTCACACAGCTAAAATGTGCCAGATATTCAGCCAGAACCTGTCAACACTCCTTCTGACCCCTCTTGCCCCTGTTAGTATTCCCCATCTCCTCCCCAGCTTCCTCCAGGAGACAGCCCTCTCAGAGGTGGGTTAATGGCAAGATGTCTCGAGAGCAGCTGCCTGCTGTGGTGTTTATTGCTAACCTGTGGGAAGTCGGGCTCCTCTACCACCTCCCCCTCCTCAACCCTGCCATCTCTCTCCAGGTCTCAAATACCCCTACATAAGCGCAGATCAGCAATTCCATTGCCTAAGCAGACATCCATCCAACCAACCAACTGGCACATGGCTGTGCAAGTGAAAGCTCCATCCCTTTGTAAGAAGTTTGGTTGGAGTCTTAGTGCCAATTTTAGGGCAACAATAAGAATCCCACTCAAAAGCCTATTATCCTTTAAAACACAGAACACTTTGATCTGCTGGCAAGCATTTTGAATTGCATTCTGGGAAGAAAAGCAATCACTGATTTTGACTAAAAGCTCCAAGCTGCCTTCATTTAAATATTTATGCCCTAGGTTTTGACAAAGTTGAGCATAATCAAAATCCCACTGAGAAGAAGAATGTCGAAAAGATTAATTAGAAAGAAAGCAGGGCTTCCCTGGTGGTGCAGTGGTTAAGAATCCTCCTGCCAATGCAGGGGATACCGGTTCAAGCCCTGGTCCAAGAAGATCCCACATGCTGCGGAGCAACAAAACCTGTGTGCCACAACTACTAAGCCTGTGTGCCACAACTACTGAAGCTCGTGCACCTAGAGACCTGCTCCTCAACAAGAGAAGCCACCACAATGAGAAGCCCTTGCACCGCAACGAAGAGTAGCCCCCTCTCACCGCAACTAGTGAAAGCCTGTGCGCAGTGACAAAGACCCAACGCAGCGAAAAATGAATAAATAAAAAAAAGAAAGAAAGAAAACAATGGCACCTTTCTCTGCCTTTGTGTTAATTGTTCTTAAATAACAGGCTCTTAAATGAGTGAAGATGCCTGTACATGCTTTTGATTGTAAATTTTACTAAGGTCTTGAAGAGAGTTCATCTGAGCATTGAAATGGCGTTTACTGAAAAGTGTCTCCAACTTTCATGAGCAGAAACACACAATTGGTAGATGTGTTGGGTTGTCACTGACAATCGAGTCTAAGGCCCCCTATAAAAGAGCTATATACAACCGTTCCTCTCTTCCAGGAAAGATGAATTGCCATGGTAACACTGCCAAGAAATAATAGGTCAAGTTTCATCCTTGTGCCTCAGGGTTATTTTATTAGGGTTTTACTTGGAAGTGGATGCCATTGTAAAATGAAGGTTTGGGTATTTCAAAGCTAAACATCATGCCAAGAAAATCTGATCAATAAAAGCGGCTGGTGTGAAGAGGATGGATAAAAGACAATAGGTAAGAAGAACATCTACATTGATCAAAAAACTATTTAGAGGCCAGTTTATTAGAACTCTTTTCTAAAATGTGAGCTTCATTTACAGATGCTTGTATAACTAAGTGTCTGTAAATGAATTCCAACTGTACAAGATCAGTAGGGAAAAGTGGTTTGTAAATTTCATTTTAATGGAAGATTAACTGCTGTAAGGAAAAAAGTTCTTATTCCAAAAATAAGCATGCAACAAGAAAGCATAAAATGTTTGAGCTTCCTGTTTTGCTTACTATTTTTATCAGACTATGTTCAATGCTGCTTTATGCCTGCCTATTTGTGGAAATTAAAAAATAAATACAACTGGGAGGAAAGTAACATCACCTAAAAGAAGTAATGTATAATAATCAGCATTTTGTTGTTTCTGTTGTTTTGGAGAGTAGTGTCTCAGTATATGTTATGACTTTAGGTTTTTCTGTAACAGCATTTCAAAAATTTGGGGATGAAATTCCAACGTGAAACAGTATATAATGTGTATCGCTTCAAGCAATGGTGCTCTGTCCTTCTAAGAACAATATATGTATGTATTCATGTATATTTAAGATCTACTTTTTTAAAGCAATAAGATATATCAACTCACCTTTTTTGAATAGAATTAATTTTTCATAAATGGAATATAGTTATGCATTTTAGCATAACATCTTCGTGAGACTATGTTAGGCTTCTCAATAAGACTACTGTTAATCTTCTATATTTCCTCTCCTGTAAAGTAGTAAAGGGGTATGTGGATAGCTGTGAAATTTATATTATTTTTGCCCTGATCATGAAGATTGCAAACTGGGGTCGATGACTGCATTAGTTTCCTACAGCTGCTGTAATGAAGTACCACAAACTGGGTGGCTTAAAACAACAGAAGTTTATTGTCTCACAGTTCTGGAGGCTAGAAGTCCTAAATTAAGGTATCACAGGGCCATGCTCTCTCTCAGGCTCTCGGGGGAGAATTCATTTCATGCCTCTCTCCTAGCTTCTAGGGGTTGCCAGCAATCCTTGACATTTCTTGATTTGTCGATACATCACTCCAATCTCTGCTACTGCCTTCATGTGGCCTTCTCTGTGTCTCTGTTTTCCCTTCTTGAAAGGACACTGGTCATAGGATTAGAACCCACCGTAATCCAGTATGAACTCATCCCAACTTGATTACATCTGCCAAGACCCTATTTCCAAATAAGGTTACATTCACAGGTTCTAGGGTTAGGACTTCACATATTTTGGTTGGGGGGGGGAACACAGTACAACCCATAACTGTGACTATGAATTGGAGAACCTCACCACTGAGCAGATGGTCTCAGTTACAATTTTAAACTGCTATGCTGTCTGGTTCTTTAGAAATGATATTTCATGTCTAATATTTTGTAGACATGTGAGGAATATGATATCCTGATTAATGAAATGCTTTTAAAGTATAGAGTTTTTAAATATACAAAAATACATCTAGAATACATAAAATAAATTTAATAAATATCTGTCACAGTCTGTAACTGGTAATAGGTGTTCACTTATTGTTTATTGAATGAATGAATCAATCAACCAATCAGCATTAATATTAAATTATATTGAGTATAATTTAATCTTCCTTTGATGATTCAAAATAATTCCTACAGGTAGAAGGTAGGAAGGTACAAGTTAAAAGATTGCTACTTGCTTGAATGCTAAATGACTGTTTATTCCATTTCACATATTTGTGTCTATTTAGAAGTTCACTAGATAAAATGTGTTTTACGTCTTATGTTGCCGTGTTCTCATCCTACATTGCTGTTGATTTCCTCTTTGGATTATTACATATTATTTCCTTTAGCTTAATTAAATTACCTTTGTTGATCAGTTAACACCAATGTGTTTTGGTTTGGTTTCTCCATCTATAAAATTACCTACTTTTTCATGTATCAGGATTGTCTGTCCTTCAATCTATTTTTCTCTGTCTAGACATTCAATAAATGTATTTTGATGGTAGTGATATTATTTGAGTTATGTTTCTTTACTAATGGTTACTTCCATTTTCCCTTTAATCCAATACAGAGAGAAGTAACCACCAAAACAAAAACAAATTACAATATAACCCAGATTTTACAAATGAAAGCTATTTCCTCACTCCTAAAACTGCACATTATCTCTGTGTGACCTCAGAAGTGTTTGAGAATGCACTACATGCAGTTAAAAAAAATAAAATGTTTCACCAGAGAAAGAAAACATAAGGCAAAAACAGACAAAAATGCCAAAATTCAAACTGAAAATGTTCCTAGCTACTACTTATCAAACTGCGAATGTTTTCCATTTTAGAGCTCTTTTTTGACAGATATTCAAGTATTTGCTAATCAAACCTATCATTTAAGCCAAAAATTCCTCCTAAAAACATGATCGAGAAGTCAAAATATTTAAGCCAGCTAAGATGATTTTATTTTTTCTTAAAAGAGAGAAAAATGAAAGCTAACTCTCTTGGAAGAAAGCTTTCATTTTTAAATCATATTTTTATGCCCTTTTTTGGGAAATATTTCCTGTTGTGTTTTTCAATCACCAGAAGCCTACATTTATAGAAAACCAGCAGGTATCTCCAGTTATTAGAATCAACTGGGCAGAGCAGCAAGGCAAAGCCAGAGTTTAGAGCCATTTGCCTGAGCAGATTGAGAAGTACCATTTTAGTCAGTTACCTTTTGAGATTCTCACATTTAATTACGTTAGTGGCACTTGACATTATAAATGTTCTTTTCTTTCCAATATAACCTTCTTATCATTATTAGTAAATGTCAAATGTAATGAGGTATTTTTTCTGACTCCTTTTTCTTCCTAATATAATGGGAGAGAAAATGCTGATGAGTTTGTAATCTTAAAATTGTTTTCAGTACTCAAAACCAATGCAGAGCCAACTAGTGTCTATTAGCTTAGTTTTACTCTTTTTATTTTATTTGCATTTGGAAAGGAAATTTCCTCTCTGTATTTCTTACTACACTTCCCCTACTTGGTGCAATTTCTTATTCTCCCTGAGAGCTCTGAGGTGACAACTACCTCCAATTAGATTGTGTTTCTGAGTTCAAGTCAGAATCCTGTGGAAGGTCCTGCCCCTTGCTGTGACTTAAGTGCTGTCTGAAAGCTTCTTTTCTTTTTCTTTTTCTTAAAAGCTGTTTTTGTCCCCCTCTCTCTGTTCTAAAATTTTGATACATAATGGCTATCCAACCCCGTGGTTTCCTGTAACATCTCAATCATAATGTAACAGGACCTTGATTTCTGCTCCCTTGAAGATTAAATACACTTCCAGTGTGAAATTGATATGTTTTATAACACTAGATCTAGTTTCTTTACTGTCAAAATAAAATTAACATCTTATGAAAGAGGAAGCCATCACTGGGAGAGGTCAAGAAGAGAGAGAAAATGTCATAGTTTTTCAACACAACATTATTTAGTGTCTGTATTGAAGACATGCTTGACAGGAAGGGTCTGGGTCACCTTTTAGCAGTGCCTCAGGCATATTGGCTGTTTTCTCCTATTGAGAAATTGGGGAAAAGCTGTCTTTTGTATAGAGAAAGCAGCAGGAAGTGGGTCCCTAACCTGTAAGAAGGCTACTTGGTCAATGTCAAAAAGATATTTTACCAAGAGATAAAGAAAGCTATTTAAAATTACTTCACAGTAGGAAAAAAAGTGGTAATTTTATAGATAATGTATTCTGAAAAATATGAACCCAAGACAAAAGTGCCTAAGTTTTAAAATAGAATGACTAGTTATAAGGGGTTCTGTTCCCCAGGAGCTAAAATATATTACACAATCTCTAATTATACCTTGCTTTTTAAACACAGTCTTTGAGCATTTGGTTCTCTAACTTTCTCCTTCATTTCACAGTTGGATATACTGTTAATGGAATTATATCCAATGAATATCCAAAAATATCCAAATAAGCTCAAGATTGTCTTCTTTCTGTCTAATAAATCCGTATGATTGTCCCAATTACATGCAGTTTCTGATTTCCAAGTTTATCTCTAATATCTATACCTTCATATTTATAAAATACTAAGCAAAGTACAGTAAAATATTCAAATATCATCTGATTATATATCATTTCAATTTTCTTCATAGCATTTTTTTTATATTCAAGGAATGGTCACATTTTCACGTGGTGAAATCTAGACTTTCCTTTTTATTTTCTGCCAATTAGTGGTATGTTCTGAAAGACCTTCCTCATTTGTTTTGCTTCATTTTTTGTTATTTTGGGTACCATAACCTGTTTTTATCTTACCTTTGGAAACTTATTTCAATAATATTACCTAATAAACACCTCTAATCAGGCCAACTTTATCCCTGCTCCAAGTGTAGAGTAGAATTGTTGCTCATGAACAGTCACAGTCTTTGCTAATTTTCAAGTTTTATTTCACACGCCCACATCCTCCTGGAATCATTTGCTGATTTCCTCAGCCTTCTTTGGTTACCATTCTCTGAATTTTCAGGGGCCAAATAGAATAAACCACACAAATTAGGAGAAAATTGTGAGCATTCTTGAGTTTCCTACTGTTAGTCTGATGTGGAGTGCAAGCATCTGAGCAGGAGGGTACCTACAGGTGAGGAACAGTGTGTCCAACATGAGCCTGTTCTAAGAGTGAGACCCAGATGATGTTCCCATCATTGTTTTTTAAGCTTTTATTTTATTTATTTATTTATTTATTTTACATCTTTATTGGAGTATAATTGCTGTACAATGGTGTGTTAGTTTCTGCTTTATAACAAAGTGAATCAGTTATACATATACACATGTTCCCATATCTCTCCCCTCTTGCGTCTGACCTACTAGAGAATGGACTTGAGGATATGGGGAGGGGGAAGGGTAAGCTGTGACAAAACGAGAGAGTGGCATGGACATATATACACTACCAAACGTCAAATAGATAGGTAGTGGGAAGCAGCCGCAAAGCACAGGGAGATCAGCTCGGTGCTTTGTTCGCTTCATTTTGATGCTAAAGGAACTTCTTCTTGAATCATCCAACACATTAGCTTTCCCTTCAGGACCTATTAATATTGCCTTAGGGGGAACTGGAAGGCACTTTGTATACAAAGGAGGCATCTCTGGGAGAAGGGAAGAAAGAGGACCCAGACCGAAATCAGAAAGAAGGTGACATTTCTGTCCAAAATGCTAAGCACCTAGAATACTAGGACAGAGAAATCAGAGCCCAATCCCCTGGGAAGGTGGTGAAGGGGGAAGCCAAGGAGCATTGGGTTATAAGTTATACCCCCAGATCCTGAGAAGACAAAGGAGCAAGAGTTAGTTGAATTGAGGAATAATTTCTTCAACTACATCATGCAGTACCTGTGACCTATATAGGTCATTTCAGTGATGTAGCTGCCTCTGATTCTCAGATTTCACTGCTGCATGAGACTATTTTGCAGGCCCTGAGCCCCTGCATTTGTAAGCTGCCATCTACCATCCTGTGTTAGCCTTGCCTTCCCAAATTTCAGGAATAACAGCCAGTTCTTACCATTTATTGGCCACTTTTTGTGTGTCAGGCTCAGTGAAGCACTTTCCATGCATTATTTCATGTCACCCTAACAGGCATGCTAGACTTTAGGGGGTTTAAGTTAATAGAGGCTCAGCAGCTTGTGCATGTCCCCCCAAGCTCTCTAATGGGAGAGTGGGAACTCCTGATCTGTCCGACTCAAACACCCACACAAAGTAGGTATTTTAATTGTCATTTTACCATTGAATAACTGGAAACTACACTGCATGCTTTTAAATGCAGGGACCTTTTCATAAAAGGTCCTTTTCTCTTTTTTTCCCCACAGAGGCTTGTACTTAGCAGATAGACAGTAAATACATAATGATGGAGCTAATGTACTCTTCTGGTTTTAAACTCTACAAAAGCCACAGATTTTGATATGTATGATCTTTCTTCTTATTTTCTTTTCTATAGTTAAATGCTCCTTAATGGGAATGAACATAGGTAGAAGGTACTCTGAGCTAGTTCTTTACACCCCCCCAAAAAAAAGATTTGCTCGTAATACTGCAGAGCGGCCATATGAAAATCATTAGGAAAAACAAGACTGAAAAACATATATAGCTATACATTGTAAATACAATTTAGATTCTCTGTTATGACTATTTTGGGAATAACTAATCACTTCCCAGAAGGTGTATTGCCTCATTTTTTGACAGATTATTATTTTTATTTTGTAGGACACAGCAGGCCAGGAAAGATACAGGACTATCACCACAGCCTATTATCGTGGAGCCATGGGCTTTATTTTAATGTATGACATCACAAATGAAGAATCCTTCAATGCAGTACAGGATTGGTAAGTAAGAGCAAATGTTCGCATTACTAATAATGACTTTTTTTCACTCACCTCGCTCTCCCTCCTCAAAGCAGTGATCACACCACAATGTAATATGTGTATTTTTATATACTGTGATCCCACTTGTGTTTCATAAAGCAAATAAGGGCTAGCTATGCTCAGACCCATTTAAGGATTGATAAGAAATCATTTTGATGATTTTGCTCTATTTTGTTCACTCCAGTGCTTTGCATCCTGTGACCTTTAGTTCCATGGGGACAAGTACATTGCTTTTGATTTTTTGAAGTACAAATAATGAATGGTCTGGAAGCATACTGGTCTAAAATAGGAATCTGGAAACTATGAACCATAGGCCAAATTTGAACTATGAGCCATGACTGGCTCACCACTTGTTTTATAAATAAAGTTTTATTAGAACACAGCCAGGTTCATTTACTTATTGTCTATGACTACTTTCATGGTACAACAGCAGAGTTAAGTAGCTGCAACAGAGACCATAGAGCCCACTAGCCCAAAACATCTTCTGTCTGGCTGTTTACAGTAAACGTTTGCTGACCCTTTATCTGGATTTGTTAGATAGTTTCCAGTTTTTCTTCAAATTGAAAAGTTCCAAGGACTGGGATGAAGAAAAAGAAAAAACTGCAACCTTTCTTGACTCCCAGCTACATCAAACCATGTGAAAACACCTGTCTGTGTGATTTGCTATGGGGGGTTGACTGCTGTGGCTGCAGCTCCTTCAGCCTATTCCACCAGCACCTCAGGAGGAGACACTGAAAAGCTGATGGTCATGGTCATGGTCATGAATTAAAGCAGCAGGGCGGAACAGGGCTACTTTTCTAGGGAAAGAGCCAGAGTCTAGTTGCGCTTTGTGTGGTATTAGGAGGAAAGTGAGCTCACTGGTAGGACCAGGACTAAACAGACACCACATTTTAACTCCAAATACAGTCATGGCTTGTCTTATTGAAGGAAAAGTTAGCAATACACAGGTAAAATAAACATTTTTTTTCCTGTTTTACATGATAGTATTATCCAAAATGATTTTTTTATATGTGTATCAGCTCAGTGAAGGTCAGATGCTATTAAAAATTTCAGTTTGCCTTAGATTGTTTCTTTAAATTTTTTTTGCTTATCTGAAAATGCACCTACATCTTTCTTATTTACACACACACACACACACACACACAATACAAAAAAATTGTAATAATACCACTAAAAATAGCAACTCAAAAGGGAAATATATAGCTGTAAACTGAAAAAGACAAGCTTAGGACCTCCATGAAAAAATAATTATCTTCAACTGAGGGGCATAGAAGAAGGCTTAAGTACCCCTCTTTTCAGTAGACTGAATATTGTAAGAAATGCCAGTTCTTCACAAATAAATTCATAAACTCAAGGCAATCCCAATCAAATACCAGGAGGTTTGGTATAGAATGGAATGAAATAGAGAGTCCAGATATAGACACAAAGCCATATGGGATTTGGTTTATGATAAAAGTAGCATTTCAAATTAGTAACAAAAAGGTTGGTTCAATGAATACCATGGTGCTATCCAGTTAATTGCCACACATAGCTCTGGTACACATATTGTCATACAAAATGGTCATTTTAACTTTGACTATTTCCTCTCTGGAAATGATAAGACCCAGGAGTGTTCATGAATTAGATTTCAGACACCAGGGTTCCTAAATCTGTTTGCACCATTAGCTCTGGCCCATTGTTCCAATGAAAGTTATATGACGACTGAGAAGAGATGGATCTGTTGAGTTCTTTGAAACCAAATGGTAACAGTGCCAAGAGCCATCCTAGCAGTACCTCTGACTCTCGCATCAGAAACACTGTGGAAAAGTGCAGCTTCCTCATGCCCTCCTCCACGCCTTCCCTCTGCAACCCCACCCAGGCTCTCTCACCTGTCAAGAGACCATCTGCCCTATCTCACTTCTCCCCTACCTCCTCCAATTCTCTATTTGACTCTATTTACCCACTCTTTCCTTTGAAATTCTGTTTCCTGTTGTCTTAGAGGCACATTTCCCAGATTATTCTTGTGTCTCTCAGACCGCTCCTCTTTCTACTTCCTAGCTTTCACTCCCTCCCTCACCCAGCAAAGGGTAAGCATCCTCTCATGGCTTTTTTCTTGGGCTTATTCTGTTTTCTTGGCCATCTTATCCACTTGTACACATCATTTATCACTTGTACCAGATGGCTCCCAAGTTTAACTATCGGGCCCCAGTCTGTCTTGTGAAGTGCAATGTTGCATTTCCTGGTATCTGAAGTATTTATACACCTGGACATCCTGCTGACATCTCAGAATCAATTGTCTTCACCTGAAACTGCTCACCTTCCTGACTTCAATTTTTGCTGTTCACTGAGACCACAATGCTTTGCCATCCAGGTTCCACCTTGTATCCAACTCTAACTTCCATCCATCCTATTCTGGGGCCTGATCTTGCATATTAATTTTTTCCTGACTATCCTTTGAATCTGCTCTTGCCTGAGAAATCACGTGACCGTCATGGCTCAGCTTCTTCTTCTTATCTTTTGCTTCTTCCTTTATAATAGCCTTCTAACTGATCTTTTCCCCTTTAGATTTCTTCCCATCCCAATCCATCATATCCCACTGCTGCTATAAGAGTCTCCCAAAAGAACATGATCCTAAAGATCATGGAAGACTCCTGCCCAAAAGCCATGACTTACCATCACCTCCTTAATTAATTAAAACTTCCTCAGACTGACTTTCAGACACATGACATCATGGAGTCCCTATATTTTTACAGTCTCGTTTCTCACTATTCTAAAGCCAAATTGAACCATTCACTGTTTTTGGAACCAAGCCTAAACTTTCCAACCTTTGTGGGTTTTGTGTTTTGATGGTACCCTCTGTTTTGCATTTCTTTTTCACAACCTTCCATTCCACCTCCCCCGGATATCTAGATTTGTCAAAACCCCACAAAGCTTATCCATAAACCAACTCTTAGTCATGTTTTCATCCACAACTGTATAATCATTGGTTTACTAGGGATTTTTCATTCATTCAACAGTTATTGAGCACCTACTCTTTGACAATCTGCCAGGTGTTGTAGTTAGTACCTATGCCAATATTTACTATCTCAGTTAGTGGATCCACCTGCACCCAGTTGTCTGATGTGGAAATCTGAGCTCTAATTTCGATTTCTCTCTCTTTACCCATTACATCTCACTGACCACCAAGTCCAGTAGTTTTAACTTTCTGAAGGCCTTTGTCCCTACTGCCACTGTCTAAATTCAGACTGTCATGAGCTCTTTAAGAACCTTAGCTCTCAGCACTTTAGGAATTTTCTACCTTGTATGCTTACTGGCAAGTCCCACCCTCTCCAGGTCATCTGTCATATTGCCGTCAGAGCTAAGTAACGTCTCTAATCTTAATAATAAAACCTTTAATAATGTCTTATTACTTATAGTGGAAATTCTGGGAGCCTCTCTGAATCACTGTGGAACCTTGACAGTGTGAAGAAGGCCCAGGCTCCACTCTATACAAACAAAACCAAGTCTGCAGTGCTAAATATTGGTATATTTATGTGTGTCAGCTCTAAAAGTGATCCTGATGCCCATTTCTGGTTAAGACCATTGATTTAGAATGAAGTCCACACCCTCTAAGGTGGTGGGCAGTGTTGCCTCCTCATAGCTATTCCATTAACATCATCTCCTACCACTCTCCTCCACTGGTCCTAGGTTTCAACCAGACAGAACTTTTCTCAATTTACTAATGTTCCATTCTTTCAATAACTCTGTTCCTCTGCTTGGAATACCTTCTCTGCTATCTTTCTAAACTCTTATTCTCCTTTCAAGGCCATCTCAAATAACAACTCTTCTATGAAGCTTTTGAAGACACCACCATCTCGTTTCCCACCCACCACAATTTCCATTCCCAGTGGACAATGCTATTCACTCCCATATCTCTGCTTCCATGCCACACTAGCACTTTCTGCAGACCACATAAAAAACCTAGCAGGCTCCATTTTTATCTGATTACATTTTGTCTTCTGTATTGCAGTGTGAGTTCATTCATCTCTTTTCCCTAGTACTGAATGCAGTACAATTTTATTAAAACTTTTTTCTAAATTGTTATTGTGGTAAAATATACAAAACTTAAAATTTACAGTCTTAATCATTTTTAAGTGCACAGTTCAGTGGTATTAAATACGTTCGTATTGTTGTACAATCATCACTACAGCCCATCTCCACAGCTCTTCATCTTGCAAAACTGGAACTCTGTGCCCATTAAATAGCTTCCCATTCTCCTTTATCCCCAACCCCTGGACCACTATTCTACTTTCTATGTCCATGCATATGACTGCTCTATTCATACTACTCTAAGTACCTCATATAAGTGGAATCATACAGTATTTCCTTTTTTGTGTGTGAGTGGCTTATTTCATTTAGCATAATGTTCTTTTTTTTATATATCTTTGTTGGAGTATAATTGCTTTACAGTGGTGTGTTAGTTTTTGTTGCACAACAAAGTGAATCAGCTATAAGTACACATATGTCCCCATATCCCCTCCCTCTTGAGCCTCCCTCCCACCCTCCCTATCCCACCCCTCTAGGTGGTCACAAAGCACCGAGCTGATCTCCCTGTGCTATGCAGCAGCTTCCCACTAGCCATCCATTTTACATTTGCTAGTGTATATATGTCGATGCTACTCTCTCACTTCATCCCAGCTTCCCCTTCCCCCTCCCCGTGTCCTAAAGTCCATTCTCTACATCTCCGTCTTTATTCCTGCCCTGCAACCAGGTTCATCAGTACCGTTTTTTAAGATTCCATATATCTGCATTAGCATACAGTATTTGTTTTTCTCTTTCTGACTTACTTCACTCTGTATGACAGACTCTAGGTCCATCCACCTCACTACAAATAACTCAATTTCGTTCCTTTTTATGGCTGAGTAATATTCCATTGTATATATGTGCCACATCTTCTTCATCCATTCATCTGTCAATGGACACTTAGGTGGCTTCCATGTCCTGGCTATTGTAAATAGTGCTGCAATGAACATTTTGGTACATGACTCTTTCTGAATTATGGTTTTCTCAGGGAATATGCCCAGTAGTGGGATTGCTGGGTCATATGGTAGTTCTATTTTTAGTTTTTTAAAGAACCTTCATACTGTTCTCCATAGTGGCTGTATCAATTTACATTCCCACCAACAGTGCAAGAGGGTTCCCTTTTCTTCACACCCTTTCCAGCATTTATTGTTTGTAGATCTTTTGATGATGGCCATTCTGACCAGTGTGAGGTGATACCTCATTGTGGTTTTGATTACATTTAGCATAATGTTCTGAAGTTTCATTCCATGAAGTAGTAGTATATGTCAGAATTTCCTTCCTTTTTAAGGCTGAATAATATTCCATTGTGTATATATATATACCACATTAATCCAATATGTATTTTGAATGGATGGTCCAAGGAACTATAGAGGTTCACGTACTTCCTTGATATCCCAACAAAAAAATATAGAAATTACTTCAGACCAACATAGGAATTAATGGTTCTATTCTTCCTCCCAGCAAAGATTTAATATCATATGTGTATTGCTGCTATGGCGATATTATATTCAACTTTTTATTGTTGTTAGGTATATAGTTGTCTTAAGTTCCTAATGGAATATAAACTATTTGTAGAGAAAAATTTTGTATTTCCTACTTAATGTAGTAACTAGCACAAAATGGGTATTTTAAAAATTACTGTTAATTGATGAACTCGACCCATCAAAAACCTTGGGAAATGTTTAAGGAATAGAAACAGAATTGTATAGTAAGAAAAAAAAACCTGTTTGGGAGAAAAAATCCAGTTCAGCAGTACTAACTTACTTACGTATACGGTATTGTCCAGCAGTGGTAAAGAAGGAGGGGCTTGCTGATATTCCATGATGACTTTCTACAACAAGAAATAAGGTATTCCTAAGCAAAACAAATACAAAGGAACAGATTCTTTAAATTACTGGTATCCAAGTACTGACCTTAAGGCTAGAAAAAGTACAGAAAAACATACATAGCAAAAAGAAAAATTAATTGAAATTTATTTGCAGCTAAAGTTTCAAATACTCTTCTCAACAAAATGTACTTTCATTATATAGAAAGAAAAGAAAATGCTTGTTGGCTGTGATCTCAGTAAAATCCTTAAACTATCTAACTGTAGGAAGAGTTAGATGAAGTGAATAGTTTCTTAAAATTTAATTACACACAAATTCTAGTCAGTTAAGAAAGCAGGTATAGAGATTTAGAGAGAATAGCAGCAAAGTAACAAATCATTTTGAGGAAATAGAGGCTGTCCCTTTTTTGAAAACACGTTAGAATGTACTTTGAATTTGCCAGTAGAATTTTATTTGAGGAATTAAATTAAATAAAAATACTCTCTTTAGCCAAGTTCCCAAGTTCTGTAAAGTTAATACAAAATGAAGCTCACTGTGATCTTATTTATAAGTTTATCTTGAGTCTACACATTTTCAAAAAGAATGTGAAGAAGTAAACACAAAAGATACATAGAATATGCTTAATGAAATAGGAGTAGAGAGTGACCCCAAAAATCAGGAGGGAATATTATTTTAGCCCTAGTTCCCTAGAAACGGTGGGAAAAGCTTAAATGCTAATACTTTGTTGGGAAGTACAGTCTCAGGGAAGCAAGAGAGAAGAAAGGGGTGTGTGGCACGGAGAAGGGGGAACCAACACTAGGGGATGTCTGGCAAACCAGTCACCACTTGGTATCAAGCGCAACTGACCACAGGTCTCGCAGGAACTTCTTCAGAGAGACTGTCAGGTAGAGGAAGGGAGAAGAATTTCCCCATGAGCCTTTGTCTTCTACTGGTCAGAGGTTCAGGCTTTAACTCCTCCACATTTCCGTGTTACACATCCGTGGATGACTCATTTCAGTGGCAACAGGGAAGCTTCATTGTGGAAGGCAGAGCTGTGTGGCATTAGCCTGAGGTGAGCTACTTTGGGTCATGCCATGTCATGCTGATAACAGAGGTGGCCGTTGAGCAGAGCCCTTGCAGGAATGGAATGGAATGAGTGGCTGGCCTTTCAGACAGGTGAGTCCAGAAGAATTTGAGGGGGCACATAAGTTTGAGGGTGTCTGATAGAGAATTTTAAAGCTTATGGAAGTGTAAAGGGCAAAAGGGCTCTTGTGTTTAAAACAAAATTTGGTTCTGAGACTCTTTGAAACCGAGGTGAAAACCATGGCTGAAAAAAATAATTAAACCTGATGTAATATACAGCTCTCAATATAGGAAGGGGTAAAAATTGCTATACCAATCCCTGAGGGCAAAGAAAGTTGTTGTTTTTTTTTATTAAATTCTGCTGGAAATATGTTTAATTTGGGGACACATTGGGTTTATGTCAACAATGGCTTTCACAACTAGTACTAAAAAGACCTCATGAGACTCCTTTTTTATGGTGCCTTTAAAACATAGAAGACAAACATTAGAGTATGTTCAGTGAAGGCCCCTGTGGGAGGCTCGGAAAATATACTCCAAGCACATAGACTTCTTGTGGTCTCAGACGATCCAAGAATCAAATGGTAACCACTCAAGGGAATGCATGGATTCCGTGCTACCTAGACTATCCTCCCTAAATTCCATTTTTCTACGTTACACCTTAGACAGAAGGCAGTTTGAGCTTATGTTCTCTGAAGAGGGCCTCAGGTGCTTGCTTATATTGCATCCAATACTTTGGAAACCAGACGCTGACCTTGTATTATCATGCTTGTTAAAGTCTTTCCAATTTTTTTTTCGACATCTTTATTGGAGTGTAATTGCTTTACAATGGTGTGTTAGTTTCTGCTATTTAACAAAGTGAATCAGCTATACATGTACATATATCCCCATATCCCCTCCCTCTTGCGTCTCCCTCCCATCCTCTCTATCCCACCCCTCTAGGTGGTCACAAAGCACCGAGCTGATCTCCCTGTGCTATGCGGCTGCTTCCCACTAGCTATCTGTTTTACATTTGGTAGTGTATATATGTCCATGCCACTCTCTCACTTCGTCCCAGCTTACCCTTCCCCCTCCCCAAAGTCTTTGCAGTTTTTGAACTTCTTTCAGTTTCTTGAATACTTCTGGGTTCCGTATACCTCTGTGTTTCTCTTCCTCTTCAGAAGAGGCCTTTGCACATGACCTGCCTTCTACAAGAAACCACATCCCTCCAACCCTCACACAGATCAAGCTAATTTCCTCTCATCCTTTAGATCTCAGCTTGACCATCATTTCTTCTGATGGGTTTTTTCAACGCCAGATGTGTTTACTTGTTCCTACTGTAGGCTCTTGAAACACCACCACTGGTTTATCTTATAAAGTAAATGCCTATTTCATTTTATGGTTTCCTGCTGGATTCCAAGTTCCTTGAAGACAAGGGCTATGCCTTCTCTTTTTCGCCTTTATATCTCCTTGCCTACCCCAGGGCCTGGCACTGAGTGGCTGCTCAAGAATTATTTATTGAAAGTGAGTGAAGCCTGCATGGAAAGTACACATCTAGTAAGGTTATCTGAATTGGTTGGCATATTTTTTAAAAAGACACAGGGAAGTAAAGTGGCTGTAAACAATCACTTTGGATGCTGCAACAAGGTTTACAGTGTTCTTCAGCTTTGTCCAGGTGGTGAAACTGTGTCACTGTGGTCAGTAACTAGACTAATTGGCCAGATCCCCATTTGCTCCAACCTGCAGTTTGTTAAGGAGACAGCTCTGTGGAGTTCAAAGTCAAGAGCAGCAATTTAGTGACTCCATAATTTTCAGAAAATAGAAGTTACCTCTTTTTTGAAAACAGAGTATTCTGTGGTTTGAATCCTCCAATGGGCTTTGATTTAAGAAATAAATGAATGATTTATTAGAGAGACAAGGCCCAAATAGATTTAGATAGTTCTAGAAACAGAAGATCACCACTGAAAATTCACTGCCTTTGAAATGTTGCTCAGAGGAGTTGTGACCTAGAGAGTTTCCTGGGTCTCAGTGGGAATGTGATCCCAGGTATATGGAATTTGGATCTGCTGTCCAGACTCTTCCTGAATGTCTAGCACTAAAACTCAAATGTTTATACACACTGCAGAGAATTTTAACTTGATTTAAATTCTTCCCCATTCCTGACTTTAAATGCATTTCTGTTCTAAGTCTGGCATGGCCACAAGCTGCTGTATTTCCTGTAGGAGATTGTCTCTGGTTTACTTCCCCCACCTTATTTATTTACATTCTGCTTTTGATGACACAATGAGAAACTATAAATATAAGGTTTTTTTTTTTAAGGCAGGAAATCTGGTGAGCAGGTTGATATTTTTTAAAAACCACCAGACTGAGGATAAAAGTCCAACACCATCATCCCACCAGTTTTAAATAATTCATTTCCATGACATTCAGGGTACCATTGCAGATGTGCTGGAACTGGAATGAAATTTCACCTTCAAATATTCTCTTCCTCTGCAGTTTTCTGTCTCTTTCTTTTTCTCCAGAAATATATAATGGTCTTAAATTAAGGTGACCTCATATTCAATATGAAAGAATTTTAGCCTGGTAATAACAGCCGAGATATGATGAGCAATTGCTAAGCCTTTGTTCAGAGCTTCCTAATCTCGTTCAAGGTCTTCTCAACTACAAGGTCAGTTCTGTGACAGCTTGGAGGGGGCAGTGATGGGAATAGAGCACAGACGTCTGACCCCCGAGTTTTACCACCACGCCACACTGGGCATCAAGGTGTCTCTCCTCTCCCTGGATCTTAATGACTACATTTCTTAACTGCTGCTTGGACCCAGCCATAAAACAGTTTTCTTCCTCTGAAATTTTCACGTCATCCAACTTAAGCTCAAGTTTATATTTATAAGATAGACGGCTCCAAATCCACAGCTCCTTCCCAAAAAACAAAAACAAAATATACCCTGTTCCCTCCATTGTCTTTTCTGTCTCCATCTTTCCAGTATACCAGGCCAAAAACATTGAGGTTAATCTTAACTTCTCATTTTCTCAGAGCTCACATCCAGTTCTTTAAAAAAAAATACTGTTATTATCTTGGCTCTAATTTCAAAATACATCTCTTTTGTCCTTCGAGGTAGTTATGCTCTATAAAGTTATCAGGAGTGTTGAATTAGTGAAGTACAGAATCTGCCCCATTGGGGAAGTATGGGGTTAGGTTCCTGCGAGCTTCTGTTCACAACATTTTTGCCAGTCGATCAATACATTCCTTATGATAGGTGTGTTTCTGCTTCAAGACACTGTGTTTAATATATATTGTTGATTCCTGACATCGAACTCATGGCCTACAGCAATGCAACTCACGCCGACATGAAGCTTATCCAACACACCTTTTTCCTCTGTAAGGCACACCACAGCCTTCTTGCACTCGGAAACATGAGACAGCACTTCAGCATTATGCTTGGAGGTCATATTGAACAGCAAAATCATCAATAAAAAAACCAAAATGTGAAGAGTATGACTCTAAATGTATTGTGAAAAGGCACTTATTTACAGGTGAGAGCTGAAACAAGAAGGCAGAACATGCCCTTGTTCAACTCAACTAGGAGTATGTGTTTGGGCCGCTCAGATTTCTAATCACTTTGCTCATGTCTGTAAATGTCTGTGAAAGTGCCATGAGTACTTATTTTGAGGTTACAAATAAAATTTAGCAAATCAAAAATATGGAAGCCGTGAATAATAAGAACCAATCATATATTCAAATTCCCACCACTCCACCACCACCCCCGACCCTTCCTGTTTCCATTGTGTATTAGCTTGCTAGGGTTGCTGTAGCAAAGTACCACAGACTGAGTGCTTCAAAAACAGAAATGTCTCAGTTCTGGGGCTAGAAATCCCAGATCAAAGTGTCGGTGGGGTTAGCTCCTTCTGAGGGTTGTGAGAGAGAACCTCTTCCATGCTTCTCTTCCTCTGGCAGCCTCGGGCATTCCTTAGCCTGTAGACAACATTCTCCCTGTGTTTTCATATCACCTCCACTTTATATGTGTCTCTTTCTGTGCCCAAATTTCTCCTTCACCATCCTATGGGATCAGGGCCCACCCAACAACCTCATCTTAATCTGATCATCTGCAAAACCTTATTTTCAAGTACCATCACATTCATAGGTACTAAGGATTCAAACTTTAACATTTTGGGGAGGGGATACAATTCAAGCCATAACATGCTGCCACCACCCTGGTTATGCTACCGTCATCTCTTATCTGGATTATTACAACAGCCTAATCGGTCTCCCTGCTTCTAGCACTGCCCTAGCCTCCGGAATCTTCCCAGCACAGCAGATGGAATGAGCTTTTCAGACTGAAAATCAGATCATGTCACTACTCTGCTACAAATATTCACAGCATCCCACCTCCCCTGCATTAAAGCCAAAGCCCTTACGAGAGCCGACAAGCCCTGCACAGTTTACCCACTGCCTCTCTGACCTCACCTTCTCCTGCTCTCCCTCTTGGTTGGGCTACACCAGCCTCTTTGCCATTCCTAGAACATACCAGATATGCTTCTACCTCAGGGCATTTACTCCTGCTATTCCCACTGCCTGGAAGTCTCTTCCTCAGGTATCTTTATGGCTCTCCCCTCATCGCCTTCCATTCTTCACTGTAACATCACCTTGTCATCAAGGTGTGCCCCTCCCACCCTATTTTATATTGCAACCCTCTTTAGCACTCCGTATCCCCTTTCTTGGCTTTATGTTGTTTCCATAGCATTTACCACTCTCTAATATATTTTCTAATTGACTTATTTACCACATCTGTCTCCCCAGCAAGCATGCTTCATAGAATAACAAATCTCTGTCCCTTTTATGCAGTTTTGTATCTGTGTGTCTAGAATAGTCCCTGGCACATACTAGATGTTCAATAAATATTTGTTGAATGAATGAATGTATGAATGACAGAAAGAGAGGTATATAGGACTAGATCTTACTCATTTTGTTTCGTCATAGTCTTCACAGTCCCAGGCACATATCAATTACATGTTCTACAAAAAGTTGATGACCAAGGGCCACAACAGTATCAGAATATTTTGAAGAAAACAAATCAGTGCTCTCAGTTCAAGTGTGTAGGGAGGTACTGCCTATCTCACCAAACTTTTGTCTATATAGTAAGACCTTCCAACTTCTCAGTAAGATGGAGCTGATATGTAGGTAGAATTGATGAAGAGAAATCAAAATGTGTCTCATCTTCCATACTGGGCAAAGTGACTTGAAGTTACCTGGTTAGTTCCTGTAGGAACTAACCCTGATTCCAGCCCTAAAATGGTCTTCTTTTATCTTTATTTTTGGAGGGGAGAGTATATGTGAGGAATGCCTTAGAACAATAAATATACAACACATATTTGGGGGCACCTAAAAATGGCCAGAAATGTCATCTAACTCAGTGAGAAATATTTACTCATCTCTTATGGCCTCAAAGTTCCATCAACCAACTTTCTGTCTCTGGCTTTTTTTTTATTTCTTTGTTTTTTCCACTTATTCTTTCATTTGCTGGACTTAGTTCTGGCCCAGAATTAGCTCCATGAAGAATGCAGACACGTTAAAAAATGTAAAGCCTGGAATTAAAGATGTTTTAATTAAGTACTTAAGTTTACTCAATATCTGCCCACACCAAAGAGGGCAAACCTGGGCTTATATTCTGGTCACAGAGAATCTTTCCTTTTTTTTTTTGGTGATCCAGGAAATAGCAAAAGGCTTGAAGACTGAAGCATGAAGCACATATTAGCAGTTAATGTGCTGATTATGTACAGAGAAGGAGCTAGGGGAATAGAGATGCCTGTCCCATCTGACTTTGTGTTTTGTCACCTAACCTCATCTGTACTTGGAGGTGGTAATTATAATTCCATAAACACTGACACTAAAGTAAAGGCTAGAAGCTTGTTCCTGCAGCCTTACCTAAGACAGGCTATATAGGGAACATGAAGATTAAATAAAAGACTTGGTCTCTTGGATGAAAGATATTATATAAATATGATTGCTATTTGTTCTGCTTCACTTATACTCTGAAAATAGACTTCTTGGCAGCTCCTTATGTGCAGCTGTGTGTCAAAATGTTTATTGCAAATACTGTTATTTTCTCACAGGATTTTCTTGGTTCCTATCTATTTTATTGTGCCTTCTTTTCTTTGAAATTAGTTGCCTGTCTTTGGGGAGTGGATTTGTCTTGAAGGACACTAATTATACCTGTCACATAACTCCTCAGAGAGGAAATTGTGGTAAGAGCTCATCTCCTAGTTCTAGATGTTCAGCTTGGTTTCTGGGTAATATTGTTAATGAAAAAGAAAATGTGTGGGATTGTTGATGATCCTATTTAGGAAACAGAGTTTTAGGCTTTAAAAATGAATGGTTACGCTCATGCCTTAGTTGAACCTTACTAGTATTTTCCATCATGAATGTAGTCTCCATCAAGTCTGCTTTCCAACCTCAGTGAATATTTAGAATGTTTAGTACTTTATGACACATACTGTTGGTCCTCATTTTCTTTTCTTTTTAAAAAATATATATGTATGTATTTATTTATTTGGCTGCACTGGGTCTTAGTTGTGGCATGCGGGATCTTTTTTTTTTTTAGTTGCAGCACGCGGGATCTTCGTTGTGGCATGCAGGATCTTTAGTTGTGGCATTCAGGCTCTTAGTTCCAGCATGCAGGATCTATTTCCCTGACCAGGGATCGAACCCCGGCCCCCTGCATTGGAAGCGTGGACTCTTAACCACTGGACCACCAAGGAAGTCCTGGTCCTCATTTTCTAATTGTCCAGTCAGCAAATAATATGCACTCAGCCACTGCACTGTGAAATGAGTAAAGGCCAAATCTTCTCAGTCTAAATTGATACAACCCCAGTTTAATTTTACCTATTTCTAAATCTATGGCACTATTTGCCTAATGTGGGGTTCCCAGTCTAGCTGGAGGGTTCTGGAGCCCTATTTGTTCATTTAATGTTGGGATGGCCTTGGTTATTTATCTCTGCAGTCCAGTTGATTGAGATAATTATCCTCATTATCAGTTGTAAACCAACCCCCCTACACACCCACTCCTTAAAAACTAATAGACATTGAAGGAAACTATTCTAAAGAGAAAATTAGAAAAATAGCACAATATTAGTTATGGGAGGATTATGTTTTGTCACCAAAGAAGATAGGTCATGGTGTATGATGACTGATGCCATTAAATTTAGACAGAGCCCCATATTAAGTACTGCCATGTACATTTTCCTTCCCATAGTATCAATTTCCAAAACAAGAGCAAGAATTATGGTGTAAGTAAAAGGAGTTACAAGCAGCCCAACCATGCCACACTCTCCATGCCCTCAGTCTCGTGTTCTTTAGTCACAGAATACCCTTTAGAAAAGTTCTCATTTATTTTTTTTCTCATTGTAGTTCCTTCTTTATTTTTTTAAAATTTTTATTGGAGTATAGTTGATTTACAATGTTGTGTTAGTTTCAGGTGTACAGCAAAGCGAATCAGCTATACATATACATATATCCACTATTTTTTTAGATCCTTTTTCCATATACAGAGCATTGAGTAGTGTTTCCTGTGCTATACAGTAGGTCCTTATTAGTTATCTATTTTATATATAGTAGTGTGTATATGTCAATCCCAATTTACCAATTTATTCCTCCCCACTTCTCTCTCCCTTGGCAACTATAAGTTTGTTTTCTACATCTGTGACTCTATTTCTGTCTTGTAAATAAGTTCATTTGTACCATTTTTTTAAATTCCACATATAAGCGATATCATACGATATTTGCCCTTCTCTGTCTGACTTACTTCATTCAGTATGACAATCTCTAGGTCCGTCCATGTTGCTGCAAAAGTTCTCATTTAAAGTCTATTGTATCCTGTAATCCAAATGTAATTTGTATATATCAAATGAATTTTTTTTATAGTTTTCCTTCCCATAGCATACTGAAAGCAACAGCTACTGGATGGCAGGTGAGGGAAGAGATGCGTCAAGGCCTGAGTGGTGTCCTAGGTGGTTTTCAAACTTTTTATGAACAAAATACTTAGAGCCATTAAAAGTTTTTGAGTAGTCATTCCAATATATGTCTACCCAGAGTTAGCCAAGGTTAAGGGCACCGTCCTCCTCAAGATTGGACTCACTTCAGATACTACATATCTGTTTGGCATCCATAGGACCACTCTCACTTCTGACCAACAGGCTGCAAATACAGGGTTTCCCACGACTACTTTTAGGTTTGATAATTCACTAGCATGACTTACAAAATTCAGGAAAGTGCTATACTTACAATGATAGTTTTATTATAACAAAAGGATTCAAATCAGAGCCAGCCAAAGAGAGAAATGCATAGAGCAAGATCTGGGAGGGTTCCACATGCAAAGCTTCTGTTGTCCTTAGGGACACATCACCATCCAGGCACATTGATATATGACAACGTGCAGGAGATTGCCAGCCAGGGAAGTTCACCTAAGCTTTCGTGTCCAGAGTTTTTTGTTAGGGGTTTATTACATCGGCATGACTGGTTGAATCATTGCCCATATTGTTGAACTCAATTTCCAACCCACCTCACCTCCTCAGAGGATGGCCTGATATCACCTGACTCAAAATGCCAACCATCTAATCACACAGTTGGTCTTTTGGGCATGGCCCCCCTCTCATCCTGAGTTATCTCACTAGCATTAACTATCTGATTTGCTCTAAAGGGCCCACCATGAATAACAAAGACACTCCAGTCACTTGAGAAATACCAAGGTCACCTCTCAGGAGTTGGGGACAAAAACCAGCCAAATTCTTTTATTACACAACATCTATTTATTTATTCATAAATAATAAGCATATACCATTGTGCCAATCTATAATGCACATTACAAAACAAACACAGAAAAGTAGATGCTAAAAAAGGATGAGTTAAATATAAATAGAGCTTCTAATATTGTCTTCCAACACCCTTGTGAAAGACCACGTTGTAGAAAGCTGCCCTAAACAAGCCCACCAAGGAGCCCTGTAAGGCTGACAAAAGTGGTGCATGCCAGTTTCAGCAACACCAGCTGGTCTCCCCTGGGCCTCCCACTATTCTTATTTGCATCTCACTTTCCCCTTGTCATTTCTTCCCACTCTTGCCCTTGTTGGCTCCCTAAATTTTGTTATTCACATCAGTTTCATTGCCACTGAGGTGAAACGTGGTGATAAGGCCAGTATGACAGGGTCATGTTGATAGAGCCCTCATCAAAGCGCCCATGTCAAAGCATTCTTCTTTTTATGAGCAATAGTAGAACAACAAATATTTTTACCTCCAGTTCCATCCCTAACCCCACTTTTGATCAAACCCCTTCCCTCAGCCTCATGCCTTCTCTAAATTCCAGTGGGCTTAATCCTGAACAAGACATTTTTGAAAGCTTTGTTATGGCATTCAAGGAGTTAAGTATAGTAAAATCTAGCTGTGGTCCCACTGACCCAGCACTTCCTAAATGCATATCAGATATTTAAACAACATGAAAAAAAATGGATGCTCTGCTATAATTGAAATTATTTCCTTATCTTTCTGTTTTGGATAAGCTGTGAACTTTAAATATGAATATTAATATGGTAATTTATGTAAATCTTTGCTTTCATCGTTTATATGCTGGAGCTGAGTCTTTTCTGAATTGCTAGAGCACAGAATTTTATATCCTATGACCTATAAAAGTACCAAGAATGACTTAATTTATATAGCTGAATAGAAGGAGAAGTTGTCTTATTTTTTAGGAGAAGTTGTCTTAAGCTGAGAGGAAAAGTTGCCTTTTTAAAAAAATTCCCTCCATTTAAAACCAACGGAGATAGGGATCTGAGAGGGAATGAGAAAGGTAGAAAGAAGGGAGCAGAATTCTTGGTTAAAGATCTATTTTGAAAAGGGCAAGAGACACCAAGCTGAGAATTCTGAGGCTGGTGAGGGGAGCTGTAAAGGCTTTGCAGACCATTAATTGAAGTCTCCTGCCTCAAAGTTAGACAAATCCAACAAACCAAAGACTGTATAACCTTAGAAACTTGACAGTATCTAACCTTTCTCAGCCTTCGTGACTATCTTTAAAAGAGAGAAAGAATTCCTAACTTACAAGGTGATTGTAGGAATAGAGGAGACAATGTAATGTACCTGGCATGCTGTAGAAACTAAAGGACTTTATCTTGCCCTTAGGTCTATGTAAGACAGTAGGGCTCAATCCAGATTCCTCATTAGAATCACTTGGACATCTTTTCAAGACACGGTTGTCCCTTAGTATCCAAGGGAAATTGATTCCAGAACAAAATCCATCGACGCTCCAGTCCCTTATATATGTGTGTGTGTGTTTATATATGAATATACACACACACACATATATATATTTTTTAAAACCTGGATATGAAGCCCACAATATGCTGAATATAGCTTACAAGATTCAATTCGACCAACACGTGTTTTTTGAGGGGGAGGGGTCACTTGGTTGGTTGGTTGGTTGGTTTTTGCAATTGAAATGTCTCTGCATGGCAATCACTGTGAAAGTCACCAGGCCACTATTACAGAATCCACCTTTGTCTCTAAGATTGCCTTTTTGGTCAGTCTCTCTGCCCTTGCCTCCCCTCTGTCCCTTCCATGGGGCCAGGGCTTTTATGCAGCCACCCTCTGATTTCCAAAGCCCCCATTCTTCCAGGCCTACTGTTTCAGAAGTAGATGAGGTGTCATAACCGCATGCACCTTTCTTCACTCTGACCACACCAGACCACGGGCCATACTCACATGTGTGGTGCATCTTGATCCCTCTGTTTTTCTATAGAACAGAACGAGGGGTTCCTGTCCCGACTGCAGACCTCTGGAGTCTTCCTTGTCTTCTAAAGCTCACCTTGAATATCCCCCTTTTTAATAATGCGGGTAGTGTCCTAACTGAGGCCTAACTGACACCAGCCACGGGGCAGGAATTCATTAAGTGTTAGTTCTCTTCCCTTCCTCCTGATCAGGATCAGTTGTTCCTCACTCAGGGGCTCCCCCTGTACTGTCCCTTATAGATCTCATAAGCACTTAGCTCATCCTGCCTTGTATGTTCATCGTTTACCTGTTTATTTCCTCCACTATGCTATGAAGTTCTTGATGTTCAAATATGTATTAGACTTATTTATCCCTACGCTACCCAAGCATCTCTCAAAGAATCTTATACTTAGTAAGGGCTCAACTAATATGCAACTGATGAGTGAATGAATGAGAACACAAATGCCCAGGCCCAACCTTCGCCTACATAACTCCCCTTCCACAGGGTTTTTTCCCTGTCCAAACAACTCCTATTAGCTGATTGGTTTGATGCTTTCCAGGGCCAATTCAGGTTAAAACAATTTACAGAATGTGTATAAATTGTTATTTGCTTTGCTAGGGTATATGGGAACATTTTCACTTTAGGAAGAGTTTTATATCCCTAAACTGATCTCCAACTTCTAAGGGATTTGTGATGAATATAAATAGGAGGGTCTTTTTGTTCATTGCTGAGGCTAGGAAAAAACAAAAAGCAAACCAACACCAAACATCCTCTCATTCTAGACAGTCACCATCCTCCCTGTAACTAGTTTGTCAGGGATTCAACACAAGGAGCCAGCATCATTCTCTGGCATTCTCAGGCAGGCTTGTAAAGAGCTCCCAGATATATGGGGCTTAAGAGAAACAAAGACATCTCAAAGGGAAGAGAGGCTGGGTTATATGCTGAATATTTAAACTGGGCATCCGGAAGCAGCTAACTTCCTGAGAGTCAGAGTCATTGCACATGTATGCACACACACGTTGCCATCCTTGTGATATTTCAAGAGAATGGCCCATTGTAGCCTGAGCTTAACATTAAGGACTTGGACTTATGACTTCTCATTAGCAGCCTCTACACACCAATGTGATTCCATACCATCTTGCGTAATAATGAGCTCATCCATAAAGTACATGTTTGGCAGCTAGAATGAAAAGCCATATTTTTTTCATGCTTCTTCCGCAGCTGTGGAGAGGATGCAAACAATTTCCCTGAAATCAAGAATCTGGTGTAGATCTTCCTGAAGCAGAAAAAGTATTTCACAAAGTTGGTTTGCAAATCAAATGTGTTTATGGATTCTGAAAGCATCCTAAAACTGTAACACTCTGCAAATTTATTATTTTAATAATTACTATTGATATTTATGTCACTGATTCCTGTTTTTAGATCAGAAAACTGCTTGATTGGTTCTTTGAGCTTGATACTTAATTTGTCTATCTGGACACACATACAAAAGCTAGCAAAAGGCCAATGGAAGCTAAAACTGAAGCCGTGGACTTATTTCACATATTTCACTTTCACATTCTTTGTTATTCTGACAGCAGCTTCAAGCCCTCTCACTTCCCTCAGAAATCAAAACATACGATGAGTAGATACAGCTTTTGTTGATCCACCACTTACAATGAAATCCTCTACATTTCTTCTAACATTATTTCTGACCAAATTTGTTTTTAATGAGATTTTTAGGCAACAGTAGACATGTATTATGATAACATTCGAAGGTTCCTTACTAGAACTTTTAATAGGGTTGCTGAATGTAGCAATGAAAGTGTAAACTGTCTAGTTAAATTTGAATTTCAGATAAATAATGCATAAATTTTTAGTATAAGTATTCCCATGCTATATTTAGGACATACTTATACTAAGAAATATTTTATCATTTATCTGAAATTGATACCTAACTGGGCATCCACTAGTTTATCTGGTAATGCTATTCTTTAGAGACTTATAGACAACCTGGGTATAGTAGAAAGTTTTAAAAACACTCACGTTCTAACATTTCTCTATTGAACTTCCCTTTCACTGCTTTCTGCCATCTGCCTCTCCCATTTTTCTGGAGGTCACAGCTGGTAGCCAAAAGCATGTTATTATTTAGTCAAAATATTTATTAT
Organism: Neophocaena asiaeorientalis asiaeorientalis; assembly: GCF_003031525.2. Taxonomy (NCBI): domain Eukaryota; kingdom Metazoa; phylum Chordata; class Mammalia; order Artiodactyla; family Phocoenidae; genus Neophocaena; species Neophocaena asiaeorientalis. The sequence continues at coordinate 4,572,470 of NW_020175221.1, read as the reverse complement.
GTCTGAGCTTCCAGAGGCTGAGGTGAGAAATGCTCACAAAGAAAACAGCGTAATGTGTGTTGATTGGTACTCATTCCACAGCCCCCAGCCAACCCTATTTCCATGTTATTTTGTATATATACATATATATATATATATATATATATCATCTCATTGTTTAAATATTCTTTTTGTTCATCAACAGAATTATTCTTTAGCTTGGAACAACATAATGTAACAGTCTGTCAGTCTAATGATATTTAGCACCAAATCATTTACTTTGTAAATACTCAGGAAATATTTATTTTAGATCGCAGCAAGCATTACAATGAAGACCTTAAAAAAAAAAGTTCTAGGTCTTAAATGGCTCCAAATGAGATTTGATATTGCCTATGCCCAATCCTCCTACTTATTAAATAAACCCTTTCATTCTTTCAGGCATTTAAATAGTACACTTAGAATAATCTTTGAACAACTACAGAAAAGAGCTTTTAGTGTTACTACATGGCCTTAAGGTAACAGCCTTATGAACGAATGACAGATAGAGCAACAATAACAAAACATGCTTTAAGAAAGTAGAGAACTTTCCCCCTACCTTTGCTATCCCTGCCCTCACTCTTGTTAATATAGTGGAGATTAGGAAATTCTTTAATAGGCACATAGGCTATTCCACAATATTTAGAAAGAATTTCATGGGTGAAATGATGTAGCCATCCAGACAGAATGCTGGGAAAACACTAAGGATAAGAAAGATAATTGACCCTTTTAAGCATTAAAATCTGCACAGATTTTGTCATTCTTTAGCCTTGACGTTAAAATTACCTGCTCTTATGTCTTTCTTTCCCCTAGGCTGATTGTTCCTGTGAGGTGATAAGAGGTTGAAATTGTCTAGCATAGTGACTGGTTCATAGTGTGTGGCAGTAATTATTTCAAAAAGTATGAGAACTATTGCTGTGAAGTAGGATGTAATTGCAGTGAGAGAGTTAGGTAAAACTCCTCAACATTCTGATTTGGGGAAGAATCATACCTCTAACTGTGTTGGCTTGCTTGTAGCACCAGCCTTTCATTTCTTAAAACCTTCAAGTAGCGTGTGTGTGTGTGTGTGTGTGTGTGTGTGTGTGTGTATCTTTCAGAAATTAAATCTACATAGATAAAGAAACATATGTATACATACGTGTATGTGTATATGTAGATATTCATTTACAAAGTATTTAAAAGAAGGTATAGGAAATCTTTATGGGGAGAGATGGCTCCACCAAATTTATGCACCCTCTTCTATAGTACTACTTACTGGGAAGAAGTTGCAGTCAGGGGCTATGTTTCCCAGCTTCTCTTGCAGCTAGGTGAGCCATGTGATTAGTTCTCATCAACAGAATGTCAGCCAAAGTAATGTCTGCCACTACCAGACCTTGGTGATGTGAATTTACTTTCTCCATCCCTGTTATCCTCTTTTAATGGGCTCCATGCAGAATCTTGGAGACCACGGGGTGAAGATAGTAGAGCCCAAAGATGGAAAGAGAATGGGTTTCTAGAAATCACTCCTGGAAAGAGAGCTCCCCTCCACCCCCTGAATCAGGAACACTTATTGTATATATTATGTATACAAGGAATAAACTTCTATCATGTCTGAGCTGTAGGCATGTTTGCTCCAGAAAATAGCCTCACTACTAACATAATTTACTAGTAGGATTTTACTTAACACCTATTCAGGTGCTTTTTCTGTTCTCTCCAGAAGCAGATGTTTAGACTATATAGTCTTATAGTTTTCCCTTCCCCATCTTTCCTTTCTAGTGCTTAGAAAAGTCCCAGTATTGAGGAAATAGGATTCTTAAAGAATTCCAAAGTGATTGGTTCTGTGTGAATTTTCTTTTCACTTAATAAACATTAATCTAGCAGTCATTATATAGATCATGCATTCTGCTAAGCCTGGGGAATAAAAAGATAGTTAACTGATTAATTAGCTAAAGAAAAAGACATATAAAGGATAAATTACAAGGGAATGCAATTTTTAAAAAAGTTATAGCATTATGAATAAGTCTCTGGGAGCCAGTAGTGCTACTTGGAGGAGAAGGCTTCACAGAGAATGTGACGTTGAGTTAGGTCTTGGAGAAAGAATGTGAGATCTGTCAAAGGGTATGAGTCGTTGTTTACATCTTGTAACCATTTGTACAATGAAAAGAGGATACTGCTTTTTATAAAACTATATTGGTTTGTCATATCAAAATTGGTCACATTCATCAGGAATAACTATCCCTTTGTCCTACTTTTAGTAGTTTGCTGAATAAAATTTTCAGTTATTAACTTTACCATTAATAATTTATCTTTTTGCTTCAATCACCACAATCTCATTCACAATTTTTTTAGCATGAGAGCTTTTTAACTCAAATTCTTTAGTCCTTCTGGGATTTATGGTTATATATGATAACAAATAAATTATTTCTTCATTATTAATCCATTTTTATTAATCACTACTTATTTGTCCATTATTTTGTTTTCCATGGTATTGTAATTTATTAAACTTATAGGCTTAGCTCCATTCTAAGCATCTCTATTTTGTTCCATCATTCTAGTCTTCTATTTTTTTTTTATGGTACACGGGCCTCTCACTGTTGTGGCCTCTCCCGTTGCAGAGCACAGGCTCCGGACGTGCAAGCTCCGGACGCGCAGGCTCAGCAGCCATGGCTCACGGGCCCAGCCACTCCGTGGCATGTTGGATCTTCCCGGACCGGGGCACGAACCCGCGTCCCCTGAATCGGCAGGCGGACTCTCAACCACTGCGCCACCAGGGAAGCCCTCTAGTCTTCTATTTTTAACTTGCATCACACAGTTTTAACACCTGGTGTTTTATAAACATTTTTATGTACAATAGAGCAAGATCCTCAATGTTAGCTTTCCCTCCTACTCAAATTTATACAATTTTCACTCTGGCAAGGGACTGATTTCCAACGGCCAGAAGTTTAGAAACTGATAAAATGAACAAGAAGCAATGGAAAGGTTTAGGAAAAAAAAGGAAATAGTAAGCTATGTAGTTGGTGCTGCTTACTTCTTGCTACTATGAATGCTTCAAGGAAAGAGATCTCCTTACTCTTTGTGACTCTGTTTAAGACCTTGGAAAATAGATGCATGATATATGTGTTGAATCACTGCTTGGCCTTGACTAGTTTCTTTTGCAAGTCAGTAACTCAATTCACAGATACGTTGGGGAAGAGTTGAATTCAGCAATTCTCTGTAATAGATACAAAAACTCAAGAAATTTATTAGAAAACACTGAAACTTTTAGGTTATAAAGGCTTTGAAAAAGAAAAAGAGAAGAAATTAAGTCTCTGACTCTTGAAAGCAATTAACTGGGTATCAGATTTCACTCTGGGTTCCTTTAATATATATGGAAATTATTTCCTCAGTCAGTAGAGTCTTTGTAATCAGATTGCAAAACGTTCACTCTTTACCTTATGAAGCTCATTATGACTCATAGCTTCATTTTAAAACCAAGACTTAAAACTAGGTTAGATTTAGAAAGGGTGCTTTGCTTATAAAAATAAAAACTGGTCCCATCATATATAGATCTTGACCATTATCCTGTTTGCGGGTCTGCTAAAAGGTCCAGATCATAGTTGAGACAGGAAACCAAAGGTATAATTGAGGAGTGTCTATTTTGTTTGCCACCATATCTCCAGTTACCAGAACAGTGCTTGAAGACACATAGTAGGCATTCAATAAACATTTTTTGAATGACTCGGTGTCAAACGTGAGTCACAGCCAGCAAGATAGCTCACTGAAGGAGTAATTTTAGATCTAAGTCAGGGAGGCTGAGAGGAGGTCAGGAAGCAGAACACAAGATAGATTAACTCAAGAGGTTTGGACAGAAGCCACAAATGGAGGTACGTGGGGAAGAAGGAGAGAGACCGTCTGGCATTAGGTATAGTATGTTAATGAAGAGCTTATTTGACTGACCTGACCTTGTGTTTGTAGAACATTTAATTGTTTTTCAGAATGCTGAATTGAAACTGCTATTTCTGTATTTTTAAATAGAACTGTGAATTAATGATTTAAATGTAGGTCAGAGGTGTAATTATTGATTTTCCTTAATTTGAAGCCTCTCAAACATTGCCTTTTCAGTTATACCTCAAAACAAAATAGCAGATTTAAGCATAATAAAGTGTAAAAGAAAATATGGAAATCAGCTTTCAGACTCAGTATGATTACTTTGATTTCTGACTTAGGGAAATGTTAAATGTATTTAGAACTCTAGACTTTTCTTAAACTGGTAATAAAATTATTTCAGAGATTCAAAAAAAACCCATGTTTCTTTAACTCAAACTAGGGCTTGTAAATGAAATTCAACATAACTACATACTGAAATCACTTCCTGAGCCTACTTAATAACTTTGTATTTCCATAATTCTGGAAATATTTAGCAACAAATCTGTCATCTAAGTAGTATCCCTAGCAGAAGAAATAACAACCCAGTTCACAAAATACTACTGCTGTAACTTAATGGTAGAACTGCAATTCAGTTCTAGGAAAAGACCAAGATATTAGGACCTAATGATCTATCAGGGATTTAAGAACTCAGCCAAGTGAAAACTCCCAAGAGGACTGTGTCCCAAAGGAATATCCTTGAAAAGAAGATCTGGGATTGCTTTGGATAGAAGAGGTCCAGAATCACAGTACAAAAAACTCATTGAACCAACTGCAGAAAAAGATTTTTGCAAAGGAAAATGCATATATTCTGTGTTGAACATTTACATATGTTCATCTTAAACTCTTAATCTTTAAGGTTTTCTGAGGTATCAGCAGTGATTCCAGTCAGTGAGAATTCTCAATAGTTGTCTCTTTGCTTGATTCCAAATGGGAAATGATTGCTGATGGACTTTCTCCAGCTATTAAGTGAAGTATCAAACAAGAAAGAGGTATTACAGCTTCGGGGGAAAGGATAGAGCACTGAAATTCCTTTACTCTACTTTGCTCAATTTTATTACTTCTCAACTACCTAAAATGCAGATTTATTCATCATTTTAAAATATAGTATGTTATTTGAATAATGTAATCATATACCAGCTTCCCCAAAGATTAAATTATGGAAATTCACTCTCAATCTGAAAATAGTTGTTGATGACTTAACTCCATGTAAGGAATTAGGCTAAACTCTTTATGTCAGTTGAGATGAGGGAGCCATCATTTTAGGATCCCAGGCAGAGTCAGTTTTAACTTGGACCTTAAAGAGTGAAAAGGGATCGTTAAAAAAAATGACATTCCTATTAGAAAAGTAGTTAATAGGGTGTTTTGAGCATGCTTAAACTTCCTCCAGTATTCATAAATATTCATTGACTCAATTAGTTATTTGAAGCTTGATGTTTTGCTGCTGAACGAAAATAATTATCTGCTAAGGTGGGTGTCCTGTCTGGAGGCTGCATTTATTTTAAAATGTGTGAAGGAAACTAGTGGGGATTATCAGTTTGATCTATGTAGAGGCATCTTTCAACTGAACTATAGGATTAACTTTCTCTGACCCAAAAGAAACAAGAATTTTTTTTTAAGGAAAGAGATCTCACATGCTTTTCCTCATTCCTGAATCATGGATTTTAAGCAGTCATTTCTTAAAATAAAGTTCTCATCCATTTATAGAGTAAAACCCTCAACTACCCATTATCTAGTTTTCCAGAACCTCTAGTTTTCCTGAAATTTTTCAGATCCGGATATAATCCTTCACCCTCAACTATCCCCTTTACCTCCAATAGGCTTTTAAGGCAGGAAGGAACTCCTGAGCATCTGGAAAGGGCAGCAATCAGAACTGAGGCTGACCACTGTTCTCATGAAATGCCATGGGGTTAGTTCAGTATCTGGTGTACCCGGGAAGAGAAGCAGAAGGCCAGGAGGGAAGGGGGCACCCTCACTGACTGACCCTGTCCAGAGAAGGCATCAAGGCCAGAAGCGGGAGGGGAGTGATGAGACAAGAATTAAGAAACAGAACGAAGAAGAGCAGTGGTACTGGTAGTGTCAGGGCTGCAATGACCATTGTGGGGCTGGTGGACGGACACCTGGAGAGGGAGCACAGACACCCCCTGCTCATTGGTGGGACCCCTGGCTTCCCTTCTCCCCAGTCTGTAGCCATTTAAATATTTCCACATTGAAAGGTTTTATTTTCTCTGTTGAAGAGAGGGGAAGAATAATTCTTGCCAACAGTAGTGGGCCAAAATTTGTCAGATGCTGGATTCCAGCTTGCTGGGGAGAGATGGGGGAGGGCTAGAGGTTGGGGGAGGGGTATGTAGAGCTGGGACAGGTAGATTCTTCAGTTTGAGAGAGGAGAGAGTATGCAAGATATTTGGGGAAGCGTTCCATCATGAAAGATTAAAATCTGGCACTTACAGGGTTAACCTTCATCTCTGTGTTGTGCGGAGTGAACTGTACAATATACTCTGTATCTCCCTGGTTGGGACTTGCACTTTACAACACAATTATTATACTGTCCATGTTATTATCAAAGGTCCTGTAGAAACACACTAAATTTATGTAACCAAAGCAGTTTAACAATTGTGATCTAGATAACATTGTCAGGGAGGTGAGCTTTTTATTGTAGGACTGAGCCTTATGTCTTATGATTTCGAGTTCAACCTTTCCCAACTCAGGTACCTTCCACGTGGCAGTTATTAGAAAAAGGCTTGCCGAAGTGAAAAGAGGTCAGGGTCAATGTCACGCTCAGCATGAATAGGTGTATAGCCCAAACCCAATTTAATAAGGAAGACACAAAGCAGAGGTAACCTTTGTCTTTTGCAGCGGGCAACACACACCCCGCCCAACACACTGACAGTGGTAACTACCCCCGGCCAAGGATAAACAGGACATTCATACAACTGTGCCAGCCTCGAAGAGGGACAGCAGCAAAGGGCAACCGGAAATAATTGTTTATAAGATGATGTTCAATGTATTGACACTGTGTTCCTTCTTGAAAGACAAGAAACTGAGGCACAAAATCCAGAATAATAAATTGCATAGATATAACATCCTGTCTAGTATTTGTTGCACTGAGCACTGCCTGTGACCACCTCCATCTTGGGTCACCCAGCAAAATCCAGAATGCTAAATCTAAATCTCCTTGCGTATTTTCTTGACGTGTCTCTCTCTCTCTCTCCCTCCCTCCCTCCCTCCTTCCCTCCTTCCCTCCCTCTCTCTCTCTCTCTCTCTCTCCTTCCCCTGCACAAATCAGTAAAACCTCTTCTGTCAGCCCAAGTTAAACTCCAAGCAACATAGGCAAGGAAACCAAAAAAGGAAGAAAAAAAGTGAGAAGAAAAATCTGATTGGCTCTAACATGCAGAATATAAAACATACAATTTGAGCTGACAGCTGACACGTTATTGACTAGAAATCATTCTCTAATCACTTACACAACAACCCCAAAAGCATGGCAGCCACACAGAGCTGTGACAAAGAGGGCTATATTCCTGAGGATAACAGAAGGGCACAGGCGAATAATTTCCAGAGAACCTGAGTGACAGTGCTGGTTTCTAACTTATTATTCTAGGGCCCTGCCTTTTGATGTCCTGATTTAATGTGGTTGTAAGCCTGAACTAATCTGACATAATAAAAGCTTAATTGGCTACTTCCAATTAACACTTCCCTTTTAGTCTGGCTATTTGTTTTCATCTGGTCAATTGCTGTTCCTCAGGGCAGGATGCACTTGGTGTGTTGTGCATTCTGAAATGATGTTTGTGTTTTGGGTACTATTGTAAAGTGTAAGTCACCCCTAGTAATTGCGTGTCTGAGCGCTGAAGTGGCTGTATCAATGTGAGCTGCTACCAAGCTGGACAGAACTAGACATCAGGATTTGGGAGCAGGCAGGATGGGCATCCGGAGCTGGGAGCATCCGGATGATTGCAACGTTCAGGAGGGCAATGCCTACTGCCAGGGCTTGTGCTTCTCCTTGGTGATGGTCTTGTCAGGCAGGGGCAGCTAGGAGGCTCCAATTTTGAAAATTCCCAGTAGGCAGCATTTCAGAACCCAAAGAACTTCTAAGTCTGGGGACTGCTGAGTGCTACGAGTTAGTATGCAAACTTTCACATCATCACTGATTTTATTATGCTTTCCCTTTTGAAGTTAAACCATTTTTTAGCATGCAAAATAAGAAGGTTTGAGAACTTATAATTCAAATCAATGTGGTATTCATAAACCCACACAAGTATTTAATGAAATAATTTTTATTTATTTGATTATTGATACTTCATGACATATTTCTATCTTCCTTTACTTTTTTTTTTTTTTTGCTCTTTATTTGGAAATAATTTCAATCTTATGGATAAGCTGTAAATATAAAAATAGTGCATCCTGGGCTTGAAATCCTCAGTATGTCTACCGAATAAAACATAACTCTCAAAAAAAAAAAAAAAAGTGCAAAGAACACCAATACACTCATATACCCTTTACCCACCATCACTTATTGTTAACATTTTACACAGTTGACTTTGTGTGCACTCTTTCCCTCTCTGGCTCTTCCTTTCTATAGGTATTATATACATATTATTATACACATAATATTTTTCTGAAGGAATTGGGGATAAGTCACATACTTCATGGCCCTTTATCCAAACCTCAGTGCATATTTCCTAAGAATGTGGATATTCTCTTACCCAGTAGAGTAAGCAACTTCAGGGCATTCAACATTGATAGAATTCTTTAATCTATCTTTTATATTTTAGTTTTATCAATTGACCCAATAATGTGCTTTATAGCTTTTTCCCATCTAGTATAAGATCAAATCTAGGGGCAGGTATCACATTTGCTTGCCATGTCTCTTTAACCTCTTTCAATATGGAATAGTTCTACAGTCTTCTTTGTCTTCTCTAATATTAACGTTTTGGAGGCATAGAGAATCGCCACCCCTCCCCCTTTCAAAATAGAACATTCCTCGCTTGCCTGATAGCACCCCTGTGATTACAATCAGGTTACACGTTCTCATTTGGAATGCTGCCCAGGTGATGGTGTGTCCCTCTCAGGGTATCATATTTGGAGGGATACTGTGTCCATCTGTCACTCTGTGGTGATGTTAACTCTCATCACCCAGTTGAGTGTTTTTTTGATTTCTCCACTAGGTAATTACTGTTTCATTTTCTCCCCCGTAACTAATAAGCAGCCTGTTGGGGACACTTTAAAGCCATGCTAATAGCTAGTTCCTCATCAAGATTTCCTTCTAGATTTAGCATCCATTGATGACTCTTGCATGATCCAGTCTTTAATAAAATGTGTACAAAATTAAGATTTTCCAATTTCTGCACTCCCTCCACACTTGCCACCAGCTCTCAGCATTCTACTTCAAGCAAAATTCTCCCATTTATTTATTTACTTATCTGTTTATCATCAGTGTGGACCTATGAATTCCAATTTTTTCCCAATGGTTTATAAATTTGAAATAGAATTTTAATTGAATGGCTTATTTACTCATTTATTCAGTGATTATTCATTGAGTGCCTACAATATGCCAGGCACTCTGATACATGGTGGGGATACAACTATGAGCGAAACAGACAGATGCAACACGTCCTTTCCCATTCTTACAGACATACTGTTTCTATAAGTACATCCAGAGGTTTGAGGACAGCTATAGCCTAGAAGAAACTTTTATCAAACACCTATGTGTTTAGAACTGTCCTAGGAGCTGAGGGTACTGATTGAGTCCCTACCCTCAGGGAGTCTAATGGGGGAAGATATCAACAAACAAGTACATAATAAATAAGGTGCCAAAAGAGTTACTGGTTTTGAAAAGGGCTGTGAGAGAAAAAAGAAAACAGGAACTAGGATAATGGATGATTACCAAGGTAACGTAGAGACCAGCCATGGTTAAACAGAAATGCGGGAGGACAGCTTCATGATGATGTCTCATGAATGTTTGAGTGGTGCTTCTCTGGGCAGATGTTCAGTGCATTTTTTTCTTCTTTTGGTGTTTTTCCATGATCTTCTTCTAGCTTCTTTGCAGCAGCCTCTGAAGGAGGACCAGGGCATACTCCTGCTGTAGCCCCCTTCCTGCGTCCAGCCTTTAGATTAGAAATTCCCCAACTGGTGACTGCATGTCAGTAACTTTTATACCATGACACAAAAATGACCAAATAGCCAAACCAAGACAGTTTATACAAAATACCACCTACCTCAAATATTTAACAGATATTTAATAAGAATGCACTATGTGCCGGACCATGGAAAACAATGGTGGACAAGATAGACAGTACCTCTTCTCAGTGGAATGGAGATTTCAACGAAGGATACAAACAAGCAAGTAGGCAAGGTGCTGTAACCACAATGCTAAGTATAGGTCCCTGGGGGAGGTTAAACAAGAGAATTCTAGTCCAGACTGGGCAAGTAGGAAGAAAGCGCTTTTTAGAGGAAGTGAAGCCTATACTTAAAGACTGGTACAAGTTCGCCAGAGACCAATAGCTGTTCCCTGCATCCAGGTGGCAGGAACAGCATTTGTAATGTCACAAAGAAAGTGGGCACATACACCCTGATTCCCTAGTTCCCCACTATACTCTCAGTGTTTGGCACATAGTAGATACTCAATAACTATTTTGCAAAGAGTGAGGGGGTACATGCATAAGAGATATTTTGTCCTCAGAAGTAAAGATAACCTTGATAAAATTCAACATAAAATTCTTTATAATATTTAGCATATTTGATTCTACTTTCTATAGTACCAACTTTACATCCATACTGTAGCTTTAACTACATAATGAAGAGGAAGATGGAACAGTTTTAGAGTCTGCTGCTATTAAACTATTTCTGCTGATGCCTTTAAGCAGATGGGGTGTAAAGCACGTTTATACCGAGAAGAACTGACTTCGCTCATGCATTTAATTTTTCCAATTAACTGAAAGCCAGGTTGACTTGGCTTTGGTTTGCTCTTTGTGGTCAAAATTTAGCATCACAATACTGATTAATTAGTGATGAGTCATTTAGCTTAAAATATCATAAAGTACACGTTGGCAAATTTAGAGGATGAAAATTGGGCCACAGAGTAGCAATGCATTCAAGAGATGCTCTTTGTTATTAAAAATATCACTGCCAGAATGGAACTGATAGAAGCAGCAAAGATTAGGGTTTCTTTCTCCCTCTTTTGTGTCTCTGACCTAGATAAGAGACCTTATCTGATCCTAACTCCTAACCCCTTCACCCTTTACTTGGGACCTTCCCACTCAGCCTCCTTGCCATTCACTTGGTTGTGATGAGTGGGCATCATTATGAGTAAGATAAATGGCATCATTATCAAAATAAATGTGCAATGGATTTATGTGTCAATAAGATTTTGGTGTTTATTTGTATGAAAAATTTAGCCAGTTGCTTGTTGTCCACCATAACTATATGGAAAAGTCATGAAAGTTAGAGGTTGAGGGCTTCCCTGGTGGCACAGTGGTTGAGAGTCCGCCTGCCGATGCAGGGGACACGGGTTCGTGCCCCGGTCCGGGAGGATCCCACATGCCGCAGAGCGGCTGGGCCCGTGAGCCATGGCCGCTGAGCCTGCGCGTCCGGAGCCTGTGCTCCGCAACGGGAGAGGCCACAACAGTGAGAGGCCCGCGTACCGCAAAAAAAAAAAAAAAAAAGTTAGAGGTTGAGAGTATGGGTCCTGAAGTTAGAAGCTTGGATGCAGTCCCCAGCACCACTACTTAACACTTTGCATCAGATTCCTCATTGTAAAGTGGGAATGTTAAAAGTACCTACACTATGGGTTACTATATGTAAAGCACTTTAGTGTGGTGATCCACTAATGCTCTCTAAGGCTCCTTTCAGAATTATGAGTCTCAAGAATGGGATGGCCAGAAGCCTAGAATATCACCCCTGCTGGGATGTGAGCAATTATTATTAACCAAGCAATTTGCCTGTTCTTCCTTCTTGTCTGGTGTTCAGGATCTTGTATAATCAGTTAATATTCACAAGAAATACCTATTATTGAAAACGTATTTTTGAGAGCCCATTGTGGACCTAGCTCTATGCTAGAATCCATGGTGCATTTAGATACAACTCGATTCTGCCCTCAGGGATCTTCCAATTTAGTTACTAGAGGCATGGCGTGGATACATGTCTAACAACGTCAGTACAAGTCCAGTACTTAGTACTGGACTTGTACTGACAGGTGGAGGCTGTCAGTGAAGAGTCCTAGAGAGATAGGAGTATTACTTATATATCTTAATTTTCCAAAGAAAGACATTATGTATGCTTTTACAAAACAGTTTTTATAACATGAGTTATATGATCCCATTCTCTCCCCCTTCTCTCTCTCACACACACACACACAAACACACACACACATACACACACACAGCAAGAACACATTTAGCAGGACATATGTCAAACTGCTAACTGTGAACATCTCTAACAAATGGATTGGGTCTGGGAGCAGAGGTTACATTCTACTTTTTTTTAATTCCTTATATATTGATTGAATATTTTTTTACAATAAGCATTTTATATTTTTTAATCAGAAAAACCAGTGTAATATTTTATTTTAGTAAAAATATATCAAAGGTAAGTCCCTGAAAAAGTTCAATTTATCTCTCACGACTTTTAACCTGATAGTCGTATAACTTGTTCTTTCATTACAAATGAAAATTATGCAATTAATTAATGTATGCATTTGCAATACCCACAAACACTTTTTAAATTTCACTTTGGAATGACAAACACCTTAAATCCATATTCTGCTTGCTCTAAAAAAAATAGATCAGTTTCAGGATCTTGTTTGATATAAGACTTTATACTGTTTCCAAGGCAACCAGTCATATCTCTAGAAAGGTTAGCCAAGCTTGTACCTCCTTCTTCATTTTGAATGCTCAGCTCTTTTCATTTCCTCATGAAAACCTTAAACTTTCACACACACACACACACACACACACACACTCGTGCGCACACACACACACACACACACACACTCTTAGGATTTTACTTGCTTTCCATCAAGGACAAAAGGTACAACAAAACTAAATATATGCTTATTGATCTTTAAACTGTTTACTGCAGGCAGCTGTTTCATGATCTCTTCTGTCTTTATATATCGTAAATGATGACTGACAAACTTTAGGCGATTATTCATAGAGGAAGCATATTAATTTTTTATGAATTCCCAGGTAACTGCTCTTCAATTTATGACCTTTCTTCTTGTTTTGTTTTTCTCCTACATAGATATTGAAACCCAAGAATATGCCAATAATGTATAGCAAAATAACATTAAATTTGTGGTTTAATTCTCTGTACCAGAATTATCCAATAGCCACATATGTAATTTTTATTTCCCTATTAGTCACATTGAAATAGCAAAAAGAAATGGGTAAAATTAGTTTTTAAAAATATTTTATTTAACCCAAGTTATCTAAGATATTACCATTTTGACACATAATCAATATAAAGATTACTCATGAGATCTTTTACATTCTTTTTTTTTTTTTTTTGGTACTAAATCTTCAAAATACAGTGTTCATTTTACACATACAGCACATCTCAATTTGGAGAAGCCAGGCTGCAAACCCTCAGTAGGCTTTTGTGGCTGAAGGCTGCCATATCAAACAGTGGAGATCGAGATGGTTTGTTTACTTCCTTAAAACTGCTGTTATTTTATTACTGAGATATTTAAAGATATAAGATGTTTTGCGGGATTTTTTTTCCTTCCTGAAATTTGGCTCATAAACATGTCAAATTGTCTTCCTTAATGGAAAATATTTTATTTTCACTTTTCATCACTATTTATTTCTCCTTTTGATGGATCTTTCTTTCCAGTAACGAGCCTTCTGAGGAAGCTACAATATGAACATTTCTTAGTTAGTATCTGTTAAAAGATAATTTTCAGCAAAAGGTAAAGGCATGACTTTCAGACAGATATAAAATGAACACATATTGAAAAAGTTAGTTTACTCATATGGTATGAGGGAACCAGGCAGGTGTTATAACTGTTTCAAAGGAAAAGTCAAAAGAATATAAATTCATATGGAGGTAAGCAATGGTGAGATGAGTTGCCAATGGGAATATAACTGTTTTTCCCACAAGAGGGAAGTCAATTAAATCACTACCAGGTAGGACAGAGCTCACATATCTATCACTTACCTACCACTTACAAAGAGTTGCAAATTAGCTCAAAGACATGAGTAGGACTGGAATCTGGTAAATCTGATAACCCAAGACGGTATACTGTACATAATGCAGTTATCCATTGAAACACAAAATGTTTTTTACATATCAAATCTCAGCGGCCATGGCTCACGGGCCCAGCCGCACCGCGGCATGTGGAACCTTCCCGGACCGGGGCACGAACCCGTGTCCCCTGCATCGGCAGGCGGACTCTCAACCACTGCGCCACCAGGGAAGCCCCAAAATAATAAATCTTGATATGTTACTTTTGTTGACTATATTTTGTTGAAATATGGCTATAACATATCATGAATATACAGAATATATCTCCTGTGACTAGAGCCTATCAGCATTTACTACATTTTATGTCTATTCACATTAAATTAGATTTATTAAATTATTCTGATTTGAACTTCTAAGCACATTAAAAGTTTGTATATCTACATCTAATTTTCCGTAGTAATGGAAATGGAAATGGGGTAATTTTTTAAAATTAAATTTTCTAATTACCTCCTCCTGACGTTAGGTTTACCATCTACTTCTGTAAAACCTTTCCTCACACCTGATAAGAGGTTGATATTTTAACTAAGCTGAGGTTGGCTTCCTCCACCTTTGGAACAACTTGCGTTAATAAACTAAGAGTTGAGAGGGGGAAATAGCAAGGAAAAAAGAGAAAAAATTGTAGACCCAGAGAACCCACATTATAAAATATTATAACTAATAAGTACCTGTATTTATGCCTTTGAATCTGATAATCCATTTAAAACCACCTAAGCGTCAAGTCCCAGCTCTGCCCCCAAATTGTAAACTTAGGCACGTTTGAAAGATTATGCTTCATTTTTCTCATTGATGAATCAAGGAGTGATATTAGATGTTTGCTAACCTTGCTTCCAGCAATATGATTCTTTGAAAGGAAGATCTCCAAAAGTGCATTTTCACCGGCGCACCTTCCCCCATAGGTACTAAAACAATGGGAAACAGAAGCAGGTCCCGTCCTGAAACCAGTCTTCCAGCACTAGATAAGTAGTTTGGGCTCTTTCCAAGCAGTCTCCCTGCCCTCCTGATGAAGGCATCCAACCCATATTATAAGAGTTTGCGGGCTGTCACAAAGGAACAGATGACCAAGCTTTTCGCACATTCTGGAGACTTATCACTCTGTTTCCACTTCCACTGAAGAAGAAGTTTCCACCTTTCTGGTTCACAAGGTAGGCATTTAATAAAAATTTGCCTTCCCATGACTTAGAAAATAAAGCACAGTGATTTAGAGAAAAAGCCATTTTCTTTTGCCAAGCAAGCAGAAATAGCAATAAAGTAAAACAAATGTGTCAATGCAGAGAGAAATGGCTGATGGCATCCTAACAGGGACACATGGGAGTGTTTGGAAATTCCTTGTGGCACTGGGTGATAGAATGGAAGAGCAAGGGGTGGGAAGTCAGGAGGCACAGAGGCTGCACCCAGCTCTGCCAATTTTTATTCATCCTTGGGGAGTCTCGTTCAGCTTATCCCAAGTGTGGTCATGTCTCTCTGATTGGATAAGGTTTAATTTTTAATTATTTTCCTTAAAAGTAAGACAAATAACAATGAACGGCATTAAAATAAACCAGCATATTTTTTTGGCATACATCAAACTTTGAGATCCCTTTGTAGAACCCAACTCACAAATTTGTACTGTACTGATATAGGAATACAGGGTCAAACTTCAGAGAGGAGGACAATCCCCTTCAGTTACTCCTTCAACCCGAGGACTAGGAATCTCCCCTCCAGGTAAATTTACAAAGGACTAGTTCCTGAAGATGGTTCTGAATCTAGCCTGCATCCTGTGTGGCCATGGTCAAGGCCTGTAGGTCAAAATGCAGGATGGTATGTGCAGCTGGGCCATGACATTTAGAAAGCAGCTGCCCTGTACTTATATTTGGGGCTATCCATTGGGAGGCTTTCAAGATGACTATTTCCATGGAATGGTTTTATCAGCTATTTCTCTTTTCAACCATTCCTATTATCTGTTATGACCATTACCCTAACAGAAGGAAGCGTTAAGGAGAATATTGGCCTTAAGAGTTTCTTTTCTTCCATGCATATCATAGTTAATGTTTTCAAGCACTAACTTTTTTGATAAAATATATTTTTGAAATATTGTATTTTGCAATTCAATTGACTTTCTTCAAAACTGTCAAGAAAACCAACTAAAAAGAGGGAAAATTCTTTTTAAAAAATGAAAAAAAGAGAATCTGATTAAAAAACTAAGGATTATGCACTGCTTGGGACAAGTAAAGTCAGTAGGAAACAGACCCCTAACTTTCTAGGTACAGTAAGCTGCATTCACGGCCAGTACCTTCTGCTCCTACAGTGGGGTCAGGCCCAGAGGTCCAGCCTGCCTTTGGAGGCCTGGACTGTTAAACTATCACTGACACAGGTTTTCCATTTCCACCTCCCTCAGCTAACATTTTCCTTTCACTTGCTTTACTGCAGATCAGAGAAGAAATGGTCGTGTAATGGGTCTGTACCATAAGTTTTATCTTTCTTTCCTCTTTTTAATGGGGTTGTCTATTTACTGAGATAGCAGTTACTCATTTTAGAAAATGTAAACGATGCATCATCATGGATAAAGAAGAAAGCACAGATGCTCGTAATCTTACCTCCACTGATATTTCTTGAAAAAAATCCCATGCTACCTTTATAGAGAGGTATATAATTTGATGTGAATGGCATGATACTGAACATATTATTTTGCAAGCCTATATTGTTATTCAAAAATATACCATGGAGATCTTTCCATGTCAATCTAGTCATGCGTCATCCTTTTTGTGGCCATAAAATATTTCACTCCGTGGATACATCATCTAGCATTTATCTAATCAGCCACTTATTGATGAACATGATAGCAAGAGATAAAACTGAAATGAAGTCCAGAAATAAGACTGTAGGTCCATGGCAGGAGTCCAGAGACAAAGCTGCCCTATGGCGCCAAGTGGAAATATGAGAAGATAAATGCCAAATCCAAGGCAGCAAATGATCAACTGAGGAGATGGAATACCCAGAGGTTCTGGCATTTTTAGATTCTTCTAAAATTATTGTATAATTGTCATGAACATGATACCGAAGCTCCAGTATGAACCAGAGATTATTGGTGGGGTTCAGAGTCTAGGAAGTAAACGTAGCTCAGCTAAAGGAATAGTCAGAGCTTTCAGACGAGATAAAGGCTTGGTACAAAGGTACAAAGGCAGTAAGACATACCTGTTAGGGTATACACACTAGTATAGGCCAGGATGTACAGCCAGGAGACACAGGCAGGAGCTAATTCCAAACATCCAGGTGAGGGACCTAGGTACCACGGGGTCTGAGGAAGAAGTAGGGAGTAGACCTCAGGGGACTGAAGACAGCATCTCTGAATCTGATGCGTGAACACAGGACCACAGAACCCAGGAGGAGACCCAGGACAAGGATTATCATCACTTTGCCCTGGAAATCAGACAAGAGAGGGCCAATATGTGTGCTCTGGCTTTCAGGGGAAGCGAAATTCTGCCGGTGCTGCCAGTTTAAGAGAAAGCCAAGTTATCTGTGATGTCTTCACAGATTTCATAACAGACCAACACGTTGTAAAGAGGGTGAGCAGTTTTCTAGTGAATTGAAGGGATGCGGGCCGCCAAACCTCAGAAATCAGGCCAGAATACTTCACTTGACAATCCTCAACTCCGAAAGGTGGGCTGAGACATTGCCAAGCGGTCTAGCTTTATCCCATTCTACACTTCTGGCGGGCACCCAGCCACCAGATCCTTAGCTTTATTCTAAACATTTATTTTATTCATTCATTCTTTCAATACATATTCATTGAGCACCTGCTGTGCGTCAGATACTCTGCTCTGTGCTGCAAATAAAACACAGCCCTTGCTCATTTCAAAGAAGAAGAGAAATTATACTGTGCAACATCTGCGAGAGTCGGTAGAGAAGTTTGGGTTAAAAGAGAAACTTGTTTTATGCAAAAAAAAGAGACTAACATCACTTTACAAATCAATAGGTGACTTGGGGGTGGGGGAAATAAGCATTCTGCTAATATTTCAACTAACACTTCTTATGTATTCAGTGGATTTAAGGAGCCAAGATAGAGTCATACTCACATTCAGCAAATGTTTACTAATCACCTACTATATGCCAGGCATTGTTCCAGGCCCTGGGGATACAGTAGGAACAAGAGAGACATTGGAATTTATAGCCTGGTGGAAGGGGAAGAAAATAAAGAAGAAAAATACCAGTGATAAGGGCTATGCAAAGAATTAAATTATAATGATGTGAGAGGCTGCTATATGCTCAGCAGTCATAGATGGCTCTTTGAGGAATTGACGTTGAAGCTGAACTCTGAATGGCAAGATGGAGCCAGCCCTGGGACAGAGGATTCCAGCACCCATTAGTACAAGATCTCCAAGTCTGGAACATATGTGGTGAGCCTGCAGGAACAGCAAGAAAATGCTGTGACTGGAATAGAGGGGGCAAGGGGCAGGGTGGCAGGAGGAGAGGTTATTGTGAAGGCAGGGACCTGTCATGCACATGACTTTGAAGCCTGTAGGACATCCAGGGCAGAGCTATGGACTAAGCAGGCAGCACCTCCAGTCACCTTGGTGCTCAAAACAAAAGTAGAAAGACTCTTGATCTGAGTACTTCTTACCCTATAACAATCATGTTGGCACCACTGAGAAGAGTTTAAATTCCACTTTGTCAGAACCTGATTTTATAAATGCATTTCCTGTATTTCCATACAGTAGGGTGGATCGGTTAGTCATTCATTTAACACAAAATTGTTGAGTGCCTACTAGGTGTCAGCCACAGACAGGTCTAGCTGCGGAGATAGATGACAAATAAATAAGGATACAGGTAACAAACAATAATACGGTATTGGATGGTGATACATGCTATGGAGAAAATAAAGTTGAGTAACGGGATATCACCCCGGGACTTTTAGATCAGGTGCTCTGAGGAGTGACAGTTGAGCAGAGATGTGAATGATAAGAAGAGGCCAACCATGTGAAGACTGTGGGGTGCTGCGGGGAGCAGTCCAGCCAGAGGAGGGAACGGCAAGTGGGAGAAGGGCAGCCAGGAGCTCGCTGAGTCCAGAAGGGACTAGGAGGCCTGTGTGGCTGGGACCCAGAGAGCAAGGGTGAGAGTGTCAGAGGTACAAGACCCTACTCAGAGGGCTCCTTAGGCAGCGGCTATTCTATGCGTAATGGGAAGCCAAGGTAGTGTCTTAATACTTGCCTTTTGAAAAGATCGCTCCCACTGCTGTGTAGAGCTTAGAGTGAAGGAATCCAAGAAAGGAAAACCCAGAGACCCATGTAGAGGCTGTGACCACAGTCCGTGCAAGATGTGATGTCCACATGGGCCAAGGCAGTGGCACTGGGGGAAGCGAGAGTGAGCAAATTCAGAATCGATATTGAAAGGAAGCCAGGCAGGGCGTAACAATGACAGGAGAGAGCAAAAGGAACCACGAGTGGCTCCTGAGTTTGGGTCCTGAGCTCCTGAGTAGACGGTGGTGGCAGTAAGTGGTGGAGAAGACCTCGAGAGGTTGGCTTTAGGCAGCAGTGGGGATCAGGGGAGGGTTGAGGTAGCAGTGTATGGGCTACATCTTGCATCACTCATATTTGTAATTTCTACCAGACGCCCAAGCAGAGATATTGAGTTGGCAGTTAGATATTTGAGCGTGGGGTTCAGGAAAGAGTTCAGGGTTAGAGATGTATGCAAGTGGTCCCAGCATTAAAACATTAAAGTACGTGCACACTGGTCCTTCCTTCCTAGCACAGACGGGTAGGGGATGCTGAACACGTGCTGCTCGTTTCCTCACGCTCCTTCTTCTCTGGGAGAGTAAATGGTATTAGGAAACTACCTCTGCTTAAAAAAATAAAGAGAATCCAGACTGCCACATCATTAACAATAAAAGAAAAGGAGCATTGTCAGAGTTCGATTTGATTTGAGGAAGCTTCTGAAATTCTGACTTAATCTTGCAGTGCCTAATTTCATTAGATTTGGACCTTTTATTTCTTTCTGCTTTTATGAACTTGCATTTCAGCGGCATCTTCATATGTAACTTCTGCCAAGAGGTGAAATCCTTTATGCATGTTTCTTTGAGAGAAATGTAATCGTCTGTAAGATTCTTCAAGATATGAATTTACATTTAATATACTCCACCAAGGAATACTAGTCATGTAAAGTATTTAGATCAGATAATTTCTGATAAAATATGAAGCTCTGAAGGGTGTTAATGAAAAACAGTAGCTAAATCACATGTAAGATGTTCTTATACCTTAAAATCACGTCCTGTGAAAATACATCTAGGCACATCTAGCTTAGAAAAATGTAATGTATGGACAACGATGCTGATATTCTTTCCATAATGATAATTATAATGATCTTTGCTAGGTTTCTATGTCATTTAATTATTCACTTCAACACAATAATATTATTAAAGAATAAAGATGGTAATTATTAATAGGTTCTGCCCTGGGGTGAGAGTAGGATGTTTAATTAATGAAGCACCCTTTTTCCTACCTGTGGATGACTCATTGATAAGATGTGTGAAATATAGCGGGCTGTTAGGTGTTTTCTCCTGCTAATGGATTATTCAAATCATTTTCTCAACCAGAGTGGAAAAGAAGTCACTGTCTGTAACCCAGAAATGATATTGGCAAAGAAGCTGTATAATCAGCAGAACAGCTTGGAAGAGTGTTTGTTCTGGACGACTGACAAAATACAAAGAGGAAATCTTCTTTAGGGCTTGATGTGAGGCTGAACCCAGTTCAGGTTTTCTTGGAAGTGGCCTACTTCTTTGCCTAAGATGTTTCATATTTTTTAATGTTTCTAAAAGATAAAGTTCCCAAATGTATTATAAGAAGAGGTCTTTAGTAAAAGGCATTTTATTATAGTTTTCCTTCTTTAAAGACCATGGATCTTTTCAGACCTTCAGCAGGAAGACGTAAAGTTGGAAAAGCTACCACAAATTGTATCCTACTCCACAGCCTAGCCCAAATGTGGGTTTATAATTAATATTCATTACGATTCAGCATAATAATTCTTTTTGACCTTAAATATGTCATTTTAAATGAAATTCATGTGAAGTGGTTAAAGACAAAACCAAATAGTTTGGGAATAGATTAGATTCTGAAAGACACACTCTCACATATGCTTCACACACACAAAAGCATACATATCACAAGGTAATTAATACATCCACATTTTTTAATTAAAGAATGATCCAAAATATTTAATGAATACTCCAAGTGTTTTATAAAAGACTAAAAATTTTTTGCTACATATGTAATCTGGCCCATAGAGCAATGAAAATGTTTCCTTATTATGGGATCTGACCATATAGGGGCCAAACTCCCAACTTCGGTATCAACAGCTCCTGCTCTGACAAGATCAATTAGGCAATGTGCCCATGTCTTCATAAGGACCAAAATCATGAGTAAGCTACTAAAAAATCACTCAGCAATTGCTTGTTGGAAAAAGCATAATGCTAGATACCGGTTAAGTAATTATGATGAAGTATGAATATATATTTAATAATTTATGTAAATATAGGTATACATATGTAATTGGTCCTGCTTTAAAAGAGATTCCAATTTGTCAAGGGAGAAATAAATATTTAACTAAATACTAGTGATGTAAATGAGACGAAATCTCTCAAAACTCTTGTTTTGATAACATAATCTGTCAGAATCATAGGCTTATTATTCTTTAATGAATGTAAAGAGAAGTAAAAAACTCAAAAAGCTCCTTTTCTTGGTTGCTAAAAAATTTACAAGTATTTATACCGTGTGAAAAATATTATCCAGCAACAAATTTATAGACAAGGGAAACAGACATTCAAAGTTTCAGAAGGTAAAGGTTAGAATCTCAGGATATAACAACCATCTCTAGAGTACAGGTGTCCTCAGTAACTCTTTTTATAAATAACACTTTCAAGGACAGGTTTTCAAGTAGCAGAAATCAGAAAAGAATAGCTGTAGTTACATAAGTCTCTACTTATGTGGAGAGTTTAATTGATACTCTTGTGAATGTTCTCACGTTCAGAATTCTTTCTTTTCATTTAATTTTTATCTTATATTGGAGTATAGTTGATTTACAATATTGTGTTAGTTTCAGGTATACAGCAAAGTGATTCAGTTATATATATACCTATATCCATTCTTTTGCAGATTCTTTTCCCATATAGGTTATTACAGAATAATGAGTAGAATTCCCTGTGCTGTACAGTAGGTCCTTGTTGATTATCTGTTTTACATATAGTAGTGTGTATGTGTTAATCCCAAACTCCTAATTTATCCCTCCCCTCCACCTTTTCCCTTTATTAGCCATAAGCTTGTTTTTGAACAAATTCTTTTTTATGAAGCAAAATAGTGTCTGAATATCTGTGTCTGAAAGGGAAGTGGAAACATCTATCTTTTTCTGAGATTCTTTTTACTGGAAGATGTTAATGGAGGAATTGGTATCTCAAGGCTAAACACTGTAATCTTATTTGTTAGCATCAAGAGAAAAGGGAAGCTTTAAGAAACTCAAACTTATACTGCAATATGGAACTAGAAAAGAGTAATCATGGAATATTACTTGTAGAGCAGAGACATGTGATAGACTGTTGCATTGGTAACGCCTGATAAACAGCACCTCCGGTATTTACACCCTTATATGGTCCCCTCACACTGATTCTTGGCCATGTTGATTACGTTGGGTAATGGGACATTAGCAAGCATGATGCAAGCCTAAGCTTGATAAATGCAGCCTTGAATGGCAGGATCAAGGGAATTCACTGTATTTGGTTAACAAAAGGGAATTAGTGAAGGTTTTTAAACAAAGGACTGACAGGTTCAAAGTAGTGCTTCAAGAATATGAACTTGATTGTGGTGTGTAAACTAGAGTCACGGTGGAGAAGCTTGGTTGGTGATCAGGGTAAGGAGAACATTTGAAAGATTATCATTATCTAAGTTGGCTTCTGCATTAGAATAGAAGAGCAAACAATCAACACTGATATATTCTCTGTTTATTAAGAAAAGGCAATTATGTCTCCTGCCTTGTGTTTATTCCTCAGGATTGCTTTGGCAATTCTGGGTCTTTTATGGTTCCATATAAATTTTTGGATTATTTGTTCTAGTTCTGTGAAAAATGTCATGGGTATTTTGATAGGGATCACATTAAATCTGTAGATTGCTTGGGTAGTATTGCCATTTTAACAATATTAATTCTTCCAATCCAAGAGCATGGGATAGCTTTCCATTTCTTTGACTCCTCTTTAATTTCCTTTATTAGTGTTTCTATAGTTCTGAGCATATGCCAAGTCTTTCACCTCCTTGGTCAGGTTTATTCCTAGGTATTTTATTTATTTATTTATTTATTTTTGGTACTGTTTTAAAAGATATTATTTATTTTGGTAGTTCTTTCGCTTTTAATTTTAAGTAGAACAGAATAGCATTGAAGTTGAAAGGATTATAGGTTAATGCTTTTAGAGTGAAAATGAGGAAAAAATTTCTGAGTAGTGAGGAAAAAAATCACTTTTCCAGTTTTTTAATCTTCATTTTTAGTTGGATCAATGTATATACTATAAACTAATTAAGGGAACTTGCAGAACCATACTGACAGTGTTTTCTTTTTTAACATCTTTATTGGAGTATAATTGCTTTACATTGTTGTGTTAGTTTCTGCTTTATAACAGTGAATCAACTATACATATACATATATCCCCATATCCCCTCCCTCGTGAGCCTCCCTCCCATCCTCTCTATCCCACCCCTCTAGATCTTCACAAAGCATAGAGCTGATCTCCCTGTGCTATGCAGCTGCTTTCCACTAGCTATCTATTTTACATTTGGTAGTGTATATATGTCAATGCCACTCTCTCACTTCATCCCAGCTTACCCTTCCCCCATCCATGTCCTCAAGTCCATTCTCTATGTCTGCATCTTAAAAGGTATTGTTTAAATGTAAGTTGGTGCAGTATGGAAAACAGTGTGGAGGTTCCTCAGAAAACTAAAAATAGAATTACCATACGATCCAACAATCCCACTCCTGGGCATATACCTGGACCAAACTATAATTCAAAAAGATATATGCACCCCTATGTTCATAGCACCACTATTTGCAATAGCCAAGACATGGAAACAATCTAAATGTCCATCAATAGATGAATGGATAAAGAAGATGTGGTACATACATACAATGGAATACTACTCAGCCATAAAAAAATGAAATAATGCCATTTGTAGCAACATGGATGGACCTAGAGATTATCATACTAAGTGAAGTGAGTCAGAAAGAGAAAGACAAATACCATATGATATCACTTGTATGTGGAATCTAAAATACTGCACAAATGAACCTATCTATGAACAGAAACAGACCCACTGTATAGCACAGGGAACTATATTCAATATCCTGTGATAATCCATAATGGAAAAGAATATTTAAAAAAGAATGTCTATACGCATACAGCAATCACTTTGCTGTACAGCAGAGATTGGCACTGCATTGTAAATCAACTATACTTCAATTAAAAAATAAATTTAAAAAAAAGTGGAAATATTAAAAAAAAAAAAAGGACAGACAGCAAGACGGGACTAAAGCACCATGGTGATGCAGTAGCTCTCTGGGACCACTAGGGGTGTACAGCTCTAGCCAAGTCCCTGCCGAATGTTCTCCAGGATAGATACGTCCTTTCATTGTCATGAGAACAAAAAAGAGAAGAGGACAAGCCCATGGTGTTTGTCTTTTGGTTTTATCTCCTTTCCTGGCATCCCATAAAGGCACACTCCAACTCATTCCCAAGACCTCCAGGCATTTCTAACTATCCTGGATGGCTCACTTCCAACATAATGATCTAAATTCACATTCTCCTGATTGCCAGAATTCATAGCTCAAAAATCCTAAATTGCTCCGACTTTACACATAAGGTAAGGAAATCATACTTCTCTTGTATAGAAAACCCTACAAAGAGTAGAGAAGTAAAATATTTTTAAGTGACAGAGTAAAATCATGATGCGTTCACAGGACCATGAAGCCAAGGCTGAGTGTCAAGTTACAGGTAGGAAGGCGGGGCAGTCAGCAGAAAAAGGCATTGAATGCTTTGTATGTATCATTTGACCTCTGGAAGTTACATAAAGAAGTTGTCCCAAGAGACCAGCAGATTCATTCTATGTATCTGGGGGAAGTGAGTCATTATAAAGATTTCAGATAAACTCGGAAGAGGGACAGGCCAACAGTGGGGTGAGCCAACCTCCTCAGGTTGAACAGAATTGGTGAGCCTGGGACCAAGGGACTAACCAGCTATAAGTCTGGCCTACAATAGAGTACATACTGGTCCTAATTCGTGTCCGAAATTACGGCAAATGGAGGCTTGTGTCGAGGAGGATGTTGGAGAAAGTCACCTCCATTCGTAGAAGCATGTCCTTGGGAACTCACATAAGGGACCCTCCTAAGTTGACCTGGAATCAGATTAGAGTCATCCTCCCTCAAAGGACTGCAGCTGCCTGCTTCAGAAGCTAAATAAGTAAGGACTCACCACAGAGTGGGCCCGGAGTGTCTGTTGGGTACTGAGGATCAGTTTTCAAAGCATCATTGCGTGGAAGTCAGATAGGTACCCCTTTTGGATAATTCATGGGGAGTGAGGAGAGAAGAGCCCCCAGAAATATGTATCAACGTTTTCGTTATTCAAAGTTTGTGGAGTAATTAATACTGGGTACACTTGATTGAGGCCAGTACTGACTCCTGGGGGGAAGAGGGCAGGGCTGTTAATCAGTGTCATTCTTCCAAATTAGGTGAGCAACCCCAGGGTGACGGAAGAGGCAGTGGGCAGTTGGGGTTACAGGCCGATCGGTTGATTCCCCCCAACTCTCCCGTCCTCCCACGACACCCCCTCCTAGCAATCCCAGGACCCATTTATTCCAATCATCTGCTTATCTCGGCTTCTGCTCCTAGGCTGCAAATGATGCTGGAGAAATCAGATACCTGGGCCAGTTGGCACCAGGACAGCCTCGGCCGGGCCCTCCATACTACTCGGCAGTCCTTTCACGTGTCCTGACCACTTTCTATTTACAGTGCCTGAAGCAGCTGTTCCAAAGCCTTTCATTCTCCTCAAACAGCATATATCTCTTCCCTCTCCTCATTCTCAACTACTGTCTCTGCTCCTACCTCAATGAGGAAACAGAGGGCGTCGCCTCTGCACCCCTGGTCCCTAATGTAGTATCCCAAACACAGTAGGAATGCAATAAATGAATGTGTGAATTCATGAGCGAATGGTAATTGGTAGATGTCAGTTTCGCTTCCTTCCTCGCCTGGTATCAGGACCTATCCTTGCTTTCTTCATGCCTACCTGAGAGAGAGAGAATTCTCTTTCTGCTTTTTCAAGGCCAGGCCCTCCACCGAGGCTCCCAGTTCTATCTGCCCACATCTTTCCCAGGATTAGGCTCTATCATTGACATCCTCCACCTACTGTATCTCTTTTCATCCTCTACATTTCAGCCCACACATGTACTTAAGTCTCTGGTTCAGTCTCATCCACCTACTATGTGCTGCATACCTACTGCCTGTGAGGCACTGCCCTTAGCACTAGAGAGATATTAGTGGGGAAGAAAACAGAAAAAAAATCTCCTGCCCTTTAATGGATGCAAGGCAGATCATATATTAATGAAGGAAACAAACAAGTTAAAAATAGATGTGTATAAATGCTTTGGGGAAATATATGCAGGAATGGGGCATTGAGTACTAGGGAGGGAGTGGGGATGCTCCTTTAAATGGAGCTGTCAGGAATGGGTGACACCGAGCCAAGATCCAAAGGCAGGGAAGGAGTAAGCCATGTGGAAGCTCTGCATTCCATTCAAAGCAGAGGGCAAGCCAGGTGAAGGTCCTGCAGCAGGGTGGGAGCGTTCTTAGTGTAAATTGGGATCGACACGGGAAACTGTGATTGGACCAGCATGGGGAGGGGACTGGAGCGGGATATGAGGCCAGGGGTCCAGGTCCTGAGGGCCTTGGGGGGCATTGCGGATCAGGACTCTGGCTTTTACTCTGGATGAACTGGGAAGCTCATAGGAAGGTTTCGAGTAAAGGGATGATGTGAGTTGACGTATTTAAAGGATCCCTCTGGCTGCTGTGTTGTGAATTCAGGGGGCAGAGGTAGAAACAGGAAGCCTGGGCAAGTTCACCCAGGGCCGCCATACCCTCCATCTTCACTCACTCCCATCTGTTTTAGGCTCCCACTGGTCTTCTGAAAATACCCTTGGCTAAGGTCACAAATGACCTAAGTACCAAGTGCCAGGCCCTGGAGTTTCTGCTAAGTGTCTGTGCTCCTTTATGAAAGCTCAGGGCCAAAGCAAGCCCAACTGTGCCCTTACCTATTACAAGTACTGCAGAGTCAGAAGACCGCTCCTGGCTGGTGTAGTGGAATCACGACAGCCATTGAGGCCTGACTTTCCCTTTCCTATCTCCTTAGAACAGTGTTTGCAGACTGAAATCCTACGAAAGCTGACAGGTGATGGGAATGGAATGACCCCTCCAAGATGGCAAACTTCTCACCTCCCCACAATAGGTGTCACATAGGCAAGTGGTTCAGAGCTGCCAGACATTCTAAGTTTCCCAGAGAATCCTGAAAACTGAAGTTTTGTGTCAGCTGTCAACATTTTTAAATCTTGGTAATGAACTTAAATTTTGAAAAACATTTTATGGACCAAACAAAATGTATCTGTAAGTCACATGCAGCCAGCAGGGTACCAGTTTGCAAAGCTTCTTAGAGGAATTGCTGAGCTGAGTGTCATGAGGGAGTACGCTGGCCTGGCACCCTAACCGCTGAGTCAGTGCCGACTGGAAGGTCATTCATTGTTTCCCCAGTTTGCAGCCTTAAACTCCTACATGCAGCTCTAGGTTTTGCCATTTCCCTTATTCAGATCTTGTTTTCTCTTGAGTTCCTGGCAGCCCCTTGCCTGCTGGACAACCTTGCATGTTGCATCACACACCAACCTTGTTTCTGCTGCTTGCTCCCTGGCTCTGACCACACCCTGGTCTGTTCTGCTCGCCCCATCTGCCACCAGACACATCAGGATCTTTCCTGGTTCTCTCTGCAGCAACTCACACCCTCAGCCACCATTTAGGTCTATTCCACTTTTCTGGAGCTGACTGGTCTAGATTCAAAGCCCTGCTCTCTAGCTTATGAGCTGTAGAAACTTAAGGACGTCATGTAACCTCTGTATGCCTCCGTCTTTTAATTCACAAATTGAGAAGTGCCCATCTCACTGGATCTTTGAGGAATGTACCTGGTCAATTATATTTTTTAAAAACCTAATATGCTGTTTTTCAGGAAGTAACTAAAATGTCTCTCCCTTTCTCTCTTAACCCCACCATTCTTTTCCCAAACTCTTTTGATGAACCTCTCCTTTCCACACCTTAAATACTGGTGTTGCCCCCAGAGTTCTGCTTCCTCATCTCAACCTATATGCATCAAGACTGGTTCTTTACACTTCTTTGACTTCAAAGAATATCTATAGGCCAGTAACCTCCAAATATAACAAGGCTAACCTGAGCCTCTTTCTTAAGCTTTAAGCCCATTTTTCTCCTGATCTCTTGAACACTTGGGTGCCCTGGCACCTCTCAAAGTCAACATAGGTGAAACTAAGGCCATTGTCGTCTTCTCAATCTCCTACTTTATTCACACCACTCCTCCTTTCTCTCCTCAGTATTACTAAGGTAGTAACACTAGCTGCTGAAAGAGAGAAATCACAAAACCTTCATGCCTTGCTACAGTAAAATTGGATTGCTTGCTCCCAGCCTAATGCATATCATGGTCCAGTGCAGCCCTGCAGGGGTGGGGTGGCGGAGAAGTTCTGCTCCAAGCACTTTTCAGAGCCGACCTCCTTTCATCCTGTCATGTGGCATCTTCAACACCTTGCCTAGAAGGTTACCGCTGATGGAGGAGAGAGAGAATGCACAGGTCTGGAAGTGGTGTGTGTATCACGCCTGCCCGCACTCCACTGTGCAAAATGCAGATGCATGACCCCAGCTAACTGCAAGAGTTCTGGGCGGTGGACTTGGCTGTGTGGCCAGGAAGAAGAGTAGCTCCTGCAACGAAGAGTAGCCCCCCGCTCGCCCCAACTAGAGAAGGCCTGCGTGCAGCAACAAAGACGCAACTCAGCCAAAAATAAATAAATAAATTTATTTTATTTGGGGCATCGCTAGGATCCTCAGCCATGCTGCCCGGGCTTCCAAGATAGAAACGGGAGAAACAACTTCCATTTCATTGGTTGAATCTTAGTAGTTCCACCTCAGCAAAGTCTCACCTCCTCTGCTCTTTGCAATCCTCAACCGCATCACTTCTTGCTGGAACTTTTGACTCAGGCCCCAGTCTTCGCTGGCTCTAACCTACCTTTTCAGTTTCCTCCTTTAATCCTTTCTGCAACTCCCTCTATGCCCTGCACCAAACTTCCTTACTTCTTTCTTCAGTAAGCTGCCAAGGCTGTATGTATGTGTGTGTGCCAGGGGTGTTTCTTTGTTCTAGGATGTCCAGCCCTTCCTTCACGACTTCAAAAATCTTCTTTGAGCCTCAAGACCCATCTCAAACATCACTTTTTCTTAGAAGCCTTCCCAAGTCCCACAGTCAGACATAATTTGTTTATGTGTCCAACAAAACAATTCATATTACACTATAGCATTTTAGCACATTTACTTATAACTGTTTTTATGTGTCTCTGTCTCCCATAAGACTGGGGATTTCTTAAGGAGGAGGACTGTGTTTTATGTATAATTCCTTCAGCCAGATTCGTCGTCCCTAAATCTTGTTCAGAGCTGGCACACTGGATGCTCAGCTGATTCTTGATGAATGAATGAATCTTTTTGTAGTTATATCATAATGCAAATTAGAACTCTACATTTTTATTTTTAGACTAATCCAGCCCAGTATTTTTCTTCACTTCAGAGTTTTATTATTTGTGCTGTAGGAGCTAGTAGCCATCTAAATCTCATAGGATTTTGGATGAAAATTTAGTAAAAGCAGCATCCCTCACCAGCCAAGTTAGCCAACTTTTCTCTGAAGATTGTGTAGAATACTATAGTAAGTTCTTGGCTACATCTCAACAAGAGGTAGGGCCTTCCAGGATTCTACCATTTTTACAAATTGCAAATCCTAGACTCATTAAAGTATAGGTGAAGGAGAGCAGGCATTTGTTGGTTTTCTGGGAGCTGGTTATTTCTTCCACTTCCACTTACTTAGAGTCACTTCCAATAAAGAAGGGAATGCAGACAGGGCAAAGGTGTGAATCTCAATTATCCAGTTCTGCCTGACTTTAAAGCCTGGATAAAGGCTAGAATGGGCTTTGATACTGCCTAGTAATTGCAGATTGCCTTGCTTTTCTTGTAGGAGTGAGTGATAAGGAGTGAGCGTCATCATTAAATGAGACATGCCAAGAACACTAACTTGCTTGCCCACGTCTCTGCCTTTCATACCCAAGCTGAATGTCAAGGTAGTGCACTAAAATTATTCATACCCCTGGCCTCATCTATCATGTCTATGTGAATGACACCCAAACATATGTCTTGAGTGTGGACATCTCTTCCAAGTTCCCTATATCTGGCTGACTCTGGGCATTTCCACTCAGATGAGTCAGGAGAATTTCTAATTCAGCATGTCGAAAGCTGAATTAATCACCCTCACTCCCCAGCCTACTGCAGCTCCTACCGTTTCTTGCTCAATTAATAATATCGTCATTCTCCCAGTCAGACAGGACTGAGAGCACAAGGTCATCTTTGAGGGACTATGCATCTCATCAACAATCATTTCTTAAGCCACATTCATTCTGTCTCTGCTCAACCATTATGATAAGATCTCACTCTATTTTTTCTATTTTCGAATACAGGCAGCCCAGAGCTGAACCCTCATAATGTCAGTCTCAGAATGAAGAGGACAAGCCAGTGCTAACAGAGCAGAGTCACAAAGACAAACTGACCACATCCAAGTTCTCACTCTGGCTCTTAATTTCTGACTGTCTTGACCACCAGGTCCAAGTATATTTATATAACAAAACCTGGAAGGTGATCTTTAACTCAGAATTTTGTGACGTCAACAACTACAAAAAATGAACTTGTTGATTTGTCAAGAACGAACCCGTGACAGATAGTCAGAAAGATAGATATATATGACTTAAAGAGGGTGTTTTAGAGGAGCTGGAACTGAATCACTGGAAGATTGTCTGTGTGTGCAGGGCCACCCAGCTTCCTAATTATTACAATGAGCTTGGGAGAGTTTAAGGGTGTGGAATATTTAGGAAACACCAAATAGGTGCTTCTTCACATTTTTTAAAGTGCATGGTACCAACAGGCCATGAGGAAAATAACTTGAACTTAGCCCACAGTCAGGATCAGATATAGAGAGATACGTGTCTGGTGGTACTTTGCACAGAGGAAGGGAGACACTGTGGGGAAAAAGATGACAACTCTAAGGGCCCGAACCCCCTGGTGTGCGAACGTCCTCTCAAATAAGTGGTCACGAACCGCATAAAGGTATTTCCTGCTGGCCTAAGAGCACTGAGGGGCAGAGAAACAGAGGAGGTCAGCAGTGTCATGGATGTACTATTGGCAGGAAATTGGGGGCAGTGGAGCAACGGCTTACTGTCAGAGAGCAAACTGACGGTACGGCCTGTGGATTCCAAAACACGGAACTGCAGATGTGCAGGTAGCAGCTCTGATTAAGTGAGACAGCCCATCTCTCCTCAAGGGACACTGAATAATTTAGAGGGAGCTTCTGAATTTCGTTTCCTGAGAATCAAAGCACCGATATTTGGAAGAGCTCTAAAAGGTAATACATTTATCCTCACTGATCTGAGACACCTGGGGCTTAACAGTTTATGTACCGAAGTACAGCAATCTATTAAGAATGCTCCTTGGGTACCAATATCTCTCTAAGTCCTTTTCCCTAAGAAAATAATGTTGGTCTGGTCTGGATCCTTCTTTGTAACTTACATATGCTCTCCGTCTCCAAATCATCTAAGTCTGGATATCTTGTTTCTTACTCCAGGGTCCTTAGTAACTAGCTTTTGCTCTTTGCTTATGTACTTGCTCAGAGTATTCCCTTTATGAACTGAGTGCTTGTCAGTTGATTTTCAGTGAAATCTTTGCTTCCTTCCGATATAGTCAGCGAAATGCAGATAGTGGCTGTGTGACGCTGCAGCTTTCTGTCTCCTTAGTCGGAATAAGCCTGTGTCTGTTTCAGGTCTCTTTGGTGGACGGGTTAGAGCTGGTATAATCAGCATTCTGGGATCCCCTGGAGTCTTAGGTGGACCTTTTAAAACACTCCGTTGAAAGGTAGAGTTGTTTATTGTTTAATGAATGGGCTGAAAATAGGTACCCTACCCAAGGATATGTGACTAACATGATATATCTAATATTTTATTATTAATCATCTATCTCATAGTTTTCAACTATATACTGGCTGTAATTTAACTCAGATCTTCATTTATCTCTAGAATTCCAAATGTGTTTTTTTCCTAAATTACACTCCAGCACTATCTTTAAAACTCTCTCTTCTCCAGCAAGGAGAAATCTCCCTAAAAATCAATCAATCAAATAAAAAATTTAAAAAACCTCCAGCCTAAAGTACTCACAGCTGCTCATCAGATTCACACTCAACTCCACACAAGTGTGACCTTCTAGTGTTTACTGTTAACACGTATCCTTTTGGCCAGGAGAATAGTCCTCTGGGTAGATATGATGTGATTAAAATCAGTACTTACATATCTCTCCCTTTGCTATCATCTTAGTTTATTTCTTTCATTTGAACTCATAAGAGTCGCCTAATTTGGTCTCTGTATTTCCAATCACTTCCTTTCTTTCTTAATCTGAATATGATTTGAGAAACTGTTTTCTCAGTTCTCCCCAGTATGGTCCTTAACTAGTATCATTCTAGATACATAGGAGAGAAGTTACTTTGTTACATACTATCCACACTTTTAAGGCATCAGGACTCAATTCTCAGTTGCCAGAGGGGGGAGTGGAAACTCTCAGCAAGTTAATCTTAAAAATCACTCTTCTGTTCATGTCATCACCCTTCTTAGAATCTTTCAGTGGCTCCCAAGAACGATAAAGTCCTTTAGCATGTAGGGCCTCCTATGATCTGGACCCAACCTACAGCCAGGCTCACTGGCATCTCTCCAGTTCTCCAACCCATCCTGGGCCACACCAGAAAGTACTCTTCCAACTTTCCCCTCCATTTCCACCACCCCAGTTTCTGACTCCCCCCTCTGTATGTCTCCATTCATTTTTCAAGGCCAAGCTCAGATGTCACCTTCTACATGAAACATTTCCTGATCTCACTTCTGGCTAATCTCTACCAGATCTTACTTTTTTATTTTGTGGAACTTACTACCGTCCACTTTTTATTTGAGGGCTTCTCCTATCAACCTCTTTGGCCTGAAAGCTCCCAAGGGAGGAACAGTGCATCCTCTTTCACCCCTTATCCTCATGATTAAGAGGTATAATGTCAGTAAAGCTTTGGTAAAAGCATGAACGAATGAATGAATGGGAATGGGAGTACTTTGCCACCTGTCTATTGGCACACCACTGGGTTAATTTCAACTGGTTAAGCAGGCTAGGCTTGGAAGAGGAAAGCATCCCGAGAGTGAGTGAGCCTCATCCCTCTACACGCTCGTGTGTGCCATGCAATGCCATGATGCCTTAACTCCCTTCAAAAATCTACATGGCCTCTGCTTCCTCTAATAGCGCCAGCCCAAATCTTCTATCTAGGCTGTACCCAGAATTTCTTAGTGCACTCTTTAACACCTTGGATGCAGTATTTAAGTAACAACTCCAACTGTGAATAATCATTGTGTCCACTGTTATTCCACGTACAATTGCTAGTCTTTGTGACCGTCAATGCAAATGTTTTCTCCAGCACTTCTACATAGTATGTTCCTTTGCAGTGACTGCTACATACGACTTTATCTGAAAGCAGCCCAGACATGAAAACTAAGCTTTTTTTTCCTGCTCAGAAATCATCTCGACAATAACAACGATTTTTAAAATGTTGCCTTTCTGAAGTACATTATATTTGAGAATTCTAATGTACTGTTGGAACATCAGTCATGCCAAGGTGTGGTTCAGTCAGAATTTTACTCAGAGTATTAGTGTTACCCCTAGAAAACACTCATAGCCTTCAGCACCTGAACAGAACATAGAAGGGTAAGAATTATTTCTCAGGAGCCCAGTTCTAGGACCACATTTGCCTTTCAGATTTAAAATGTGAAGGGTTTTTGTTGCTGTTGTTTTCCAACAGACTTCGGTTGTATTATGCCCTGTACTGTGATTTATTTCAGTTGTTTCACTTCTTTCCTGGTAGGAAACTACCATACAATTCCTCTTGATTTCCATAACACTGCATATTCATAGCTATTCCTTTTGGCTTCAGGAAGTTGTTTTTGTCATCAGTGTAGTGCTGGTATTGTCAGAATATATGTTTTTACACTTATTCCACCCTCTCTTTTTAAGAAACTAGTAAGAGCCCAACACAAATGCATATACTTTTATAAAGCGAAAATATCCCCCAAATTGCACCTGTAACAGAGATAAGATTTTTAAGAAATTGCCATATGACATGCCCATCAAGAGAACTTTTTTCAGATTAAAGGCTGTAAAATACCTTCACCTCCAGCTTGGCAGTATGTTAGTTTGTACGGTGAAAAAATTCAAATTGACACTTTTAAGTCTTTCAGAATAGTGAATATCTGAAATGCAGGAATAAAGACAACATGTGTGAATCATTCAGAACAAAATGATTTTCTCCAGTGCCCATTACACCAAAATGAATTTATGTTTCCTTCCAAAGAAGCATAATCTTTATATTAGGATGTTTCAGATAAATGATTTTTTGTTTTTACTGAAACTCATAGGAAACCATTATTTGTTTTTTTAAGTAGGTCTCCCACAAAGTATGAGAAAGTAGAGGCAAAGTGTTTTCCACATGGCACTTGCTTTAGATGAAATACTTTTAAAGTGAACGCTTTCGTAAGGCTGCTGTGTTCCCTTGAAGGGTTTATTCTGTGGGTCTCTTTGGGCAGGTGGCCAGACGTGCCCTGGAAGCGAACTGGGGGACTCAACTTTTCAAAATTTGCCTTTCTTCTGTCCTCCCTCTGTATCCTCTAAAAACAATTTCCTTCAGTTTTCCAAAGCAAACCAGGAACCCGGAGAAGCTATTGTTTAGCACTTAAATTGTGGCTGAGTTCAATCCATTCATAGTAAACAGAGCGTGTTGGTGTCACTCTGGAGACTAGAAATGGGAACTCGATTCTGTTGTGCGTGAGGAGTCTGTGCGGAACCGTGAGGCAGCACTTTCCTTAGCAACCCTGGGATGTACCTGGTTCTCATCTCAAGCTGAGGGATGTAGAAGGTCCAGAGTGACAGGCAGACCATCCTTGATAGGGTGAAGGTCTGCTTTTCCTTCTCTTGTTTGAAAAACTGTCTTCAAAATGAATGGCTGAGAACACCTCTCCCAACTCAAATGTGAGGAATACAATACATAATTGTATTTTTACTTTAGAGGGACTGGCTTTACATGTAGGGCTGCTTTTCATCAAAGAAAAACAATTGTGTTACAAACCAATAAATGACCTTACTCTTATTACCAGATAGTCTAAATATGTTCCTTAAGTAGAGAATGCTGGAAGGGAGTCAAAAAGACTAAAGGGGGAGTGTAAAGAAGGAGAGACCGTCTACTTTTGCCCTTCTTCCCCTTACCTCATTAGCTTGCTGGGAAAGGGTCTACGGGCCTTTAAGGACCATTAGCAAACTTTCACAGGCTGTGTGAGATGCAGTTGAACATATTTAAGAATGTATCTGACATATATACACTAATATGTATAAAATAGATAACTAATAAGAACCTACTGTATAGGGCTTCCCTGGTGGCACAGTGGTTGAGAGTCCGCCTGCCGATGCAGGGGACACGGGTTCGTGCGCCGGTCCGGGAAGATCCCACATGCCGCGGAGCGGCTGGGCCCGTGAGCCATGGCCGCTGAGCCTGCGCGTCCGGAGTCTGTGCTCCGCAACGGGAGAGGCCGTAACAGTGAGAGGCCCGCGTACCGCAAAAAAAAAAAAAACCTACTGTATAAAGAAAATAAAATAAAAATTTAAAAAAAAGAATGTATCTCAGTTCTAAAGGACAGCGGTTATCTGTCTGACTCACACATTCTAGGAGTGCCTCCCAATGGAAACGGGGTTGGGGGAGGGGGAGTAAGGGTGGAAAACTAGAGCCAACTCTTTTTCTGCCGCAGCTTGAGGTGGTCTGGATTTTGTATCTGTAAACGAGGATGACCAATGTCCCAGTTTGCCCAGGACTATTTTGGTTTTAAAACTGAAGGTCTCGTGTCCCAAGAGACTTTCAGTATTAAACCCAAAATAGTCCTGGGCAAACTGGGACATTGGTCATCCTCAAAAAACGCAATTTAGACTCTCTTCACCATTGAAAGTCTTCTAAATCCCAGACGTTTAAAGCTGGCTGCACACTGGAAACATCTGGGGAGTTGTAAAAGCCACTGGTATTGGTGTCCTGCCCCTAGAGAATCTGATTTCTTTGATCTGGGGTGCAGCGTGGCCTTTGGGATTTCCTGAAGCTCAGGTGATTCTAATGCATTAGGACCCAGTTTGGAAACCCCTGCACTAAATGATTTTGCCAAGTTATTTGACCTTTCTGAGCTTCAGTTTTTCTTTTAGTAAAAATTTGCCCTGCTTTTTCGCATTCTTACTTTTACAGTGATATTCAAGCTTCCACAATTCGGGATGTACTGAATCAGTGCGTAGGAATCACCTGGGGATCTTGAGGAAGTGCAGATTCTGATTCGGGAGGTCTGGCAAGAGGCTCGAGAGTTTGCATTTCTAACCAGCTCCCAGGTGATTGTGATGCTGCTATCCACGGATCACGCTTTGCATAGGAGAATATGGAACATCAAAGGGGGAGAAGAATTACTCAAAATAACCTTCTTTCCTTTGAAGATTAGTGGACGTTATCAAGGCATTTGTTATTAAGGGAAGCAGGAAGGGATGGATACATGGAAAAGGTGGCTGCAGTGGGTAGAAACTCAGGTATATACATTTGGGTATGTGGTAGGTAGAAAAATGCCTCCACCTCTAAGATGTCCACATACTAATCCCTGGAACCTGTGAGTATGTTATATGGCAAAGGTTGCTGATGGAATTAAGATTGCTAATCAGCTGACTTCAAACTAGGGAGAGTACCCGTGATTATCCAGGTGGATCCAGTATAATCACAAAGGGTCCTTAAAAGTGGGAGAAGCCTGTAGAAGAAGAGTCAGTGCCGAGGAGCTGTGACGGGAGAGAGGATGCACTGGCCACTCCTGGCCATTGCTGGCTTTGAGCGTTGGAAGGAGGCCCTGAGCCAAGGAATGTGGCCAGCCTCTAGATGCTGGAAAAAGGGCAGAGAAACAGATGTTCCCTGAGAGCCTCCAGAAAAGAACTCACCCCTGTGGATGACATGCTGATTTTAGCCCAGTGTGACTTGAGGCCAACTTCTGACCTACAGAATTGTAAGATGATGAGTTTGTGTTCTTTTAAGTATTTATTGTAATTTGTTTTGGCAGCAGTAGGAGAGCACTACAAGTATGATATTAGTCCACAACTTGGGTAAGAAGCACAGTTATATTCTTGATAAGTCAGTTTCTTACTCTGAGGCCCCTTTCTCCCAGCCCTGAAGCTCAGCCTTTCATGGGGTTTTGAGCCCCCGTCCACACCCTCGGGTTTGGCCGCAGTTCTGGAGTCCAGAGTTTAGAGATGTGTTGGGAGAAGGAAGCGCTGGCCAGTCCTTCTTTTCCCCAATGCCCATTGGTAGGTCGGGTCTTGGCAGGACAGCCTGTGGTAGCCCGTCTACAAGCAGCAGTTGACCACACGCTCTCTGTGGGTCCTGGCATCTCCCAGACATGCAGAGGAGGGTGGTCCTCCCTTCTCTCCATCCCCCCTCTGCCCCCCAGCCCAGGAGGATCTTAGCTTTTCTCTCTCCACACTTCTTCAAGGCACTCTGTATATACCTCTATGAAGTCCTTAAATTCACCCAGAAGTTTGGGCTTTGGAAAACAGTTCAGAAAAAAGACCGAGCAGGTTATCTTTATTTTCTGCGAGACCACAAGTCTCCCCTGGGGCTCTGAGCCCAGCTGGCTTTGCAGCACAGGGGACAGGACAAGGCAAGCAAAAAGGGAACAGAGCCCATCCAGGAAGAAAAGAACATGAGTTCATTTGTCAAAATATTAACCATCTACTTGTGTGTGAGAAGAAAACAGAATGAGGTTTATTTTATGGTTCCCCTCCCCACTCCCCAACAAAGAAGAAAGATCCTCGCTGCTATTAACATGTTATATCTGCCTGGCACGTACAGAGGTAGAAAAGTATGGGGGCTTTTTGAGGATGTTAGAGGCAAGCTGAGAGGAAGTGAAGAAACCCAAGGGGCGGGCGGTCAGCTTAGAGGTAAAGCAGCAAATGCCAGAAAGTCCTGAGCATAATTTCAGGATCTGAAGTTCCGGAAACTAGACTCTTTCTAAGCCCTCGGGGGTGACGTGAGTGGCCACTGCAAGCAGTCCCCTAATCCCCAGCACTCATGCCTAGTGGACCTGAGCTCTGCATGCCCGTGGGTGCCTCACACCTGCCCCACGGGAAAGCCCTGGGGGCTCAGGGTTAAAAACCTACCCCCCTGCGCTGCAGCCAGGCTGGCGCCGGAGTCTTTTCTGAACTTTACAACTTAGAGTTCTTTACGGTTTCCGCAGCAAAAAAAAGTAGCCTCTATGTAAATTGTTGGCATTTTCTATACAGATTTAAGTTATTATAGTGCCTTTGTAGGTGACAACCAAGTAGATTATAGTAAAATCCGGTTTTATCAGGAGGCTGAGACTTGGGGACTGCCTAAAAAGTCCCTGGAGAAGGGTAGATGGAAAAAATAGTCATGTTGGTTAATCTGGGAGTGTAACTAAGAGTGGTTTGGGTTTTATGTTCATCTGTATTTTCTCGGAGAACGTTTGGTTTGTACAACTTATTAAAGGTAAGCAGAAGCATTGTGGAGGGGACAGT
This sequence comes from Neophocaena asiaeorientalis asiaeorientalis, assembly GCF_003031525.2. Taxonomy (NCBI): domain Eukaryota; kingdom Metazoa; phylum Chordata; class Mammalia; order Artiodactyla; family Phocoenidae; genus Neophocaena; species Neophocaena asiaeorientalis. The sequence goes on along the minus strand of NW_020175221.1, from coordinate 4,533,329 downwards.
GCTGAGAAGCAGGCGGAGGGCTCATCCTCAGCTGTGCGTGGTGACCTGCTCAGCCCTCCTGCTGCAAGGCCAGGACCTCTGTGGGCAGGCGCGCTGGGGCTGTGGGCTCCCGCATTACTGCTTGGGAGAGTATGGCCCTCCTGCATCCCACTGTCTATGCACCGCCTAACGAACAAGTCAGTGGTGTCTTCAGACCCTCTGTTGTGGTCCTGACCTTGAGCTTGCCCCTGTCTGGAAGTCACCAGCTTCCTGTTGATATAAATTGCAAACAGACCTGAATGCAAAGTCGAATGTGTGTTAATCAATTGGCACATGTCCCTTTGTACCAATATGGGGACAAAAAAAAGAGCTCCCTCTTCCTTTGAGCTTGGGATTTGAATTTGACTAAGCAAGGAAAAGGTTAGGGGTAGCTCTGGAGAGTGGCGGCCCTTGGGCGAGGGGACCTCTGCGATGGGAAAGCACGGTTCACAGCAGGTGGGGTAGACAGGAATGTGGGTGTTGCTCCCGCCTGGAGCTCCTCCCCCACTGCCCACAGCCCCCAGAGGAGTGGGGAAGAGGATGCCAGACAGAGAAAGGGGCCTTGTGGGTAACCACACTCTGGAAAGGACTGTGATGGTAGGTGATGAAAAGCCTAGAGGGGGTTTTCTAGGGGCCTTTCCCCCTGGCCACCTCCTTAAAGAGCCTCAGGCCCTGCTGCTTATGTGGCTGCTGCATCTCCCCCTCCCTCCCAAGAGGCAGCTCCCCGCTTTGCTGTGTGCCCCTATGGAAAGGTGTGAATAAAGCCTGTGACCTGGGCAGGGTGGGGTGGGACCTACCACCACTACGACTCTGAGTGAGCTGGCACATTTCTGTAAATCTTTTTTTTTTTGTACATCTTTATTGGAGTATAATTGCTTTACAATGGTGTGTTAGTTTCTGCTTTATAACAAAGTGAATCAGTTATACATATACATATGTTCCCATATCTCTTCCCACTTGCGTCTCCCTCCCTTCCACCCTCCCTATCCCACCTAGACTGGCACAAAAACAGAAATATAGATCAATGGAACAGGATAGAAAGCTCAGAGATAAACCCACGCACATATGGTCACCTTATCTTTGATAAAGGAGGCAGGAATGTACAGTGGAGAAAGGACAGCCTCTTCAATAAGTGGTGCTGGGAAAACTGGACAGGTACATTTCTGTAAATCTTGAATCCCCAGGGCAGACCTACCCTCCTAAGGAGAGTGCGGTGGACTGCACGGGTGACGGCTGGGGAAAAACTATTTCTTTAAATCTGGAACTCCCAGCGGAACACCTGCCACCCTCACTGGGCGGGGACTAGAATTGCCCTCAGATATTATGAATACTAATCACGGTTACAATAAGTCTAATGATACCGACAGTTGACGTGCGTGAGCCCACTTGCATCTGAAGATTGTTGAGTTCTGTGGCTGGGCAGGTGGGGCTTCTTCCCTTGTTCCTCAGGTGATGAGGATAATCAGAGCCTGTGCTAGAAAATTCTCATTTTCCAACTCTTTGCCAGGGGTGCTGAACACTCCCCTCTGCTGTGGTCAGTCGGGGACTCCAGGCCAAATAGAGATCAAACCTTTCCTTTTCTGCACAAGAGAAGGTGCTAGAGATAAATCCCCAGGTAAAGAGAAAAAGGCAAGTGAAATGCAGGTTGGGGAGGAGAGAGCCGAGCTGCTGTCACCTTGCCTTCCGCCAGGCCCCATGCCACCCAGGTCACTGTTTGTTTCTTCACCCAGCCTGCTATTAGCAGTTGGCCAGAAAGCTCTGAACTTAACTGATGTACATAAAGCAAGCTGTTCATTTAATCTGCACATTTAATTCAGCGGCTCTGTGTGCTGCTCCAGGCTGGCTCCTTGCCATATAAGGCATTCACAGGAGCTTTCTGCTTCCCCCCCCCCCCCCCCCCCCCC
>NW_020175221.1:4346336-4531170 GCF_003031525.2 Neophocaena asiaeorientalis asiaeorientalis | reverse complement strand
CTGTCTTGAAAAGCAGCCACAGATGGCTTTGCGCTTGACGCATATGCTGTAGGCCGAAAATCTCGTGGCACTGCCACCACCTTGCCTGCCAGGTAGGTCCTGTGTGGTCCACTTCTGTTTCTCCTGCAAATGAGAACATGCTGAATTCTAGCATTTCGGTCTTTTTGAGGTGAATGAATGGAAAGAAAATCAGTTTTAGTTTTGCTTGTCGATCAGATTATATCAGGAACAAATGCATGCATTTGTATATAATTGCCTGGTTGTGAAAATGTTGCTGGACTTGGCTTTAGTGTCTTAAGACAGGTTTGATAAAAGCTTCAAGCATCCTTTCAGTAAAATGTGCATTCCAAACGCATGAATAAGGTTCCTAGGGATGAACGGTGTGTGGTAGGCAAAGGAGGGACGTTTTCTCCTGTAGAATGTTCTCTTCTGAATACTATGAAAATATGTGTATAATTAGAATTGTATTGAAAGGTGCCAAGAGATTAAATAGATGGTTGCATTTTGGTATTATCCCAAATAAGCAATATTTGCTACAGAAATCTCACATTTGGGATAATGACATGTAAATGTGTCCTAGTCCCATTTCCCTAAGTGGTTTCCATGGTTTAATGACTGTCAAATTTGTGAAATATCTGCAAAACCAGATGATGCCACCGGTGTGAGGGGGAGAGTTAGGAGATTAAAAAAAAAAAATAGAGGCTAGCTTTAGTGATCTTTGCTAAGGAAGAGGGGGCAGGCACGGAGGGGTGGCGTGGGGTATGTAAGCGTGCGACCTGGGGAAACAAATAGTAAGGGAAAGGCATGAGAGAAAATATGCATTATAATTATAAAACTGGGGTGGAAAGAAAATGAAATTTAGCGGTAAACCGGGCCTTGGTACGGATGGGCGGGGGAAATAAGGAGCCACTGGCTTACTTGGTCAGGCCTTATCACCAATGTCTGCTTTGAGCACCAGCTGCCTCATTTAGGGTCTGTTCTCACAGCATTAACCAAGGTGAACCTGTTACAAAACCCTGACAGTGAATGACAAGATCTTGAGATGCGGTGTGTAGACAGGATGGCTGCAGACCTCAAACCAGATGCGCTTACAACTATGACCTGCAGAGCAACAGAAATCTGCTCCTGTCATTATGCAAATGAACTATGTACCTTCTTTCAGCTGTTACCAATCTATCGAACAGCTATAAAGTAGCTGGCCCTTTGTTTATGGTCTCTCTTGAATTCTCTTGTTACCTACGGTCTTCTGAAAGTTAGTACTTACAAATAAGAAAAATTAAGTCTCAAGGAAGTGAAGTGTCTCAGCCAGGGTCAGCAGGCTAACAAGTGGAGAAGGTCGAATTTGCAGTCAGATCTTCCAACCTGGGAAAGTTCATGTTCTTTTATGCAGCCTCTCGATTTAATTTCCAATTGTTACAGGAAAAACAGTAAGCAGAAAAAGGGACATACAAATAAAACCATTTTCCTGGGAAGGTTGGAACTATACCTTAAGTCAATAATTAAATCTACAAGTGTTTTTATTTGTCGCCTGAATTTTCCAGTGGTTCAAATGTGTTGAAATTAGCCAGACACACGGGGCATTGTTTCCCAATGTTGGTTATACATTGTACTAACTTGGAGAGCTTTATAAATCCTGATGCCTGGTTTCCACACTAGAGATTCTGATTTAATTGGCCTGAGATGCAGCCAAGGTATCATGGGTTTTAAAAGCTCTCCAGTGATTCTAATGCAAAGCCAAATAGCTCTTTCCCTCTTAGACTTGAAGTCTAGAACCATTCATGCCACTAATTCTTAGCTATCTTTGCTTTAGTATCCCACAGGCATCTCAAACTCACCATGTCCAAACCAGAATTGTCCTTCCACTTAAACCTGACTATCCTCTTCCTACATCTTTTTTTTTTTAACACTAGTTATAGTATTGAGTAGAATAGGCCTCCTATTCTGAGGGACTCCTATCTTTAGGTAAACATAATCCTGAGATTAAAATAGACATGCCAGACCACCAGCTGGCTGCTGTATAAATTTATAGAGCTTCCGTGGAATTTAAAAGTCTAGCGAATTCAGGCACTGACTACTGGGAATGTTGTGATCGTTCCCTCCTGGATGCCAAGGAAGAATAAAGCTCAAATGTTTTACATCAAAGTTAACTGAAATGAACATGTGGGTCTTATTGTCCATAAGAAAATCACCTTTCAAATTTCAGGTGGCCAAGGGGATTTGGTTGGCTAGGTTTTTACCATGGACTCACCTGGAATGAAGGGAGACTTGGTCCACTCAAACCACGTGGTGTTCACAGTGGAAGAGGGGTGAATCCCCAGGGAAAAACGTGGGTCCTGTTAAAAGAAGAGTCAGAAGTTGGGCTGGACATAGAAATCCCCGATGCAATCTCTGCAGGTGCAAAGGGAAAGACATCTCATCCATCTGGAGAGACAGGAAGTTGAAAGGGACGGTACAATTGGGATGAGTCTGGGAAGATGGGCAGAGTAGGAGAAGATATAAAAGAAATTTCAGGTATTGCCAATGATTATACTGTTGCTGAAACAATTCGTGTTCCCCAATATTCCCCTCCACTATTGTGAATCTAAAAAGCCACTTAATCATCTGCTCAAATCAAATGTTTAGGTTCCTTGAAGATTCTATGTACAAGGAAAGAGAACACATCATTCATGTACTCAGAAGTTACGATGCAGTCTTTTAAAGTGAGAGCCTCCTAAATTTGAGTTTTTTTCTTTACATGAGACAGATACTTTCATGAAACTATAAACAGTGAGAACTCACTAGGCTTAAACTCTTTTATAGAAAATGAGTGAGCTACTTTTACTAGATAATAAACTTCTCCAGCACAGAGACCATCCCTGTCGTATGAGTTCCTTTGTATCTTTAACTACAAAATCAGAATGAAAAGAAATATTCACTACATTCTGCTTACCAAAGAGCTAGACCTATCTTGCTATAATAGAAAGAAAAGATTGGCAGTGATACTTAGAAAAAGTTTCCCCTGACATCATACTGCTTCTTTCTGCCACTGGCCTTCCATGTAACTTTAGGCAAGCCGTTCAAATGACTTATGTCTAAAACGGTGACGATATTGGCTGATAGTTACAATGACTGATGATCAGACTGTTTTAAATATCGGATGGAATAAGTAAATGAAATAGCTTTGTAAATAGCAAGCACTATACAACTGTGAGATGACGGTGGTGTACGTTTTTGGTTTTGGCACGAAGGGATGCGGAGGGAAGCAGCAACATACCTAGTATATTTGACACCAGAGCAGACCCATTACGCCATTATCAGATCCGCAATCGATCCCATTATCTTGAGCCCTCAGGAGCTCTGCTGGTACCACACCAAAAGAGACTGCTTTCAGAATTCAGTTATAGGAAAGTTTTCTCTTGTGTTTCCTACTATAAATATTTCTATTATGAGAATTACCGACTTCATCTTTGTAATTTTTTGCTTGGGCAGACAGAATTCAGAATAACTATACCCACATGCCCCAACCCCCTACTACCACCCCTGGTCTCTCTGGCCTCCCCCTGGCTTCTCGTCTTCTCTGCGACACTCTCTCCCCTCTTTCTTTCTCTCTCACGTATACACACACATATAACACTATAGTGTACATTAGTTGTTCCCAAATATGAGGAGCTTTTAAAAGTCCAGTTTCTGGGCCTCACCTCTGAAGAGGCTGAATCAGTATGTCTCGGATGGGCCCTGCTCTACAGACTTTAAAAGCATCTCATGTGTTTTTGATGGTCACTCAAGTGAGGGAATCATTTACTAGTGACTGGATTTGTATTTTTCTAATTCTATGCTCATAAAATTCTATAATTCACTATGGTCCTGATTTTACATTTCTATTTTGCCATTTTATTGTCTGTATCCTTATTTCATCTTGGAGATCACCTCAATATAGAATTGGAATTTAATTCTTAAAAGGTGGAAGAAATCTTTGCTTTTTCCCCTTTACGAAACCATGAATTCTTACAATTGTGCGTGCAGAATGCAAAGTTGCAGGTTTGAAGGGTCATAAATCAGCTGCAAGTTTCTCAGCAGGATATATATTAAAATGCATGACCCTCTGTTCTTAGAGCAGACCACTAAAGAACTTTCCATACCATAAAACGCAGTGAAAAAGCACAGTGCTTTTCATACCCCCATGTGTAGTATATTACTCGAGTCTCCCTCAGAAATGTATAAAACTATTTTCTCTACTTAATACCGTTTTTTGGTCCTTCAGACAAAATTTACAATTGTAAAAGAAAGAGAAAAAAAGCAGGCAAAAATACAACAAAACACAGAAGCTTCTGAGAAGCATGGTAACTTATTACTTGCTTTTTGTACCTGCAGGATTATATGAAACAGGAAAAAGCAATATTAGAAGCAATAACTTCTAATGGTTTCTCAGCTGATATGCATGAACCAACTTGTAGTCCAGGTTGCATCACTGGTTATGCTTTTAAAAATTATTTTGTCTATGTCTTTACTAGATGCTGAATGCCAGTCATTGTGACGATTAACTGGTCAACTCAGTTTTTTCATAGGTGAATCATCAGTTTTAATTAGTTGCTATAAACAAGCATTGACTGAGTATTAAAGTATTCCAGACAGACAGAACTAAATAATGTGTTAATTTTTATAATACCCCTATGAAAGAGGTATCCTTCCCAGATGAGGGAAGTGAGGCTCAGGGAAGTTTAGTTAAGTTTCTCAAATTATTCAGCTAGTAAATTACAGAGCTGAAATTAAAATCCCGATCTGCAAGCTCAGAAACCTAGATCTGTAGCCAGAATGCTGGTGGTTTTTGTACTTTGGTGTACATAATAATCTCCTCTGAGAACTTGTTTGAAATGCCGGTTTCTCCCCCGAGATTCCCCTTCAGTAGGCCTGAGAGAGCCCAGAAGTCTGCATTTGAACAAGCCATCGGGCGATCCTGACCACGCTCAGGAAAGGCTTGCACTGTGGCTGGCTTGCTCGGGAAGACGTGTCTGAGTTAGGGAGATGAAGGAACTCCCTAACCCTGTGCTATGTTCATCCCTTGGGTTTTGTCCCTTCAGAGCTCAGGCCACAGGAAGGCACACCCCAACCTACCCACCCTGGTCTGCTGGGTATTTGTCAACCAGAAATTTTAACGATCATATTTTTAAATGGGAATCCTGAAAATGTGTGTTCAACATTCTTTAAGGTAAAAGGCCACAAGAGCCTTGTGAAAATGATTGAGAAAATGAAAGCTAAAAGACTCAGAGGTGAGAAGATGGGTGCAGCTTTTTCTAGCTCGTTAGGTCTCCATTCCCTGATAATGGGGGTTGCCATCAAAGAACAGCACACTCAGCAGGAACTGAGGCAGCCTTAGGACCAAAAGAAAAACTCCACAGCAGTGAAAGAAAGAAGGTAGGATAGAAATGTTGGCGTAAGATGTAAAAGATCAGGGAAAAAGCAGGAAGAGAAAAGGTGGAAAACTATGGAAATGTGAGGCTCTTACAACCAGAGCAAACCATGGTTAAGCTTAACAGTGCATCGGTCCACTCGTCCAAGTGTTCAACTGCCTTCCTTTTACAATTCCTGGGGCACCTGCAAATGACTAGCTCCGCTAAACTTACTCTCCTCGGATCTGTATCTCCACCAGTCAGGTTCACTTATGTAATGGGTTTGCCCGGCAGATGGCCTTTCCTGTGAACCTGAGGTAACATGGTTGCAAGGAGAAAAATAACAGTCCAACAGGGTCCAGGAACTCCAAAGCCTTCCCTATTAGCTCTTAGTGTTTGCTCCAAGGGGCATAAATACTTTAAGGCAACGCCTCACCTATGTCATTAAAAACTTTCTGGACCATATTGGAAGAAGGTGCTTGGCAGGTTTTAGAAGCATTGCGTGTGGTATTGGAGAAATGGTAACTCGTGCTCGCCTCCAACACCTAGTAGTTGTATGATGCTTGGCATATCAAGTAATTTCACCGGGTGTCAGTTTACCGAGCTAAAACATGTTGGTCATAGTGCAACTATACCGGGTGGTTGAGAGGGTTAAGTGAATAATCATTTAGACAGGTCCTGGCAGGTAACAGTTGTAGCAGGGTCCTGCCAGGAAAAAGAACCCATCCATGATGGTTCAAAGATAACTTCCTTGAAGAGGTGATTTACAAGGGTGTTAGCAGGGATAAGAAAATGAGGTGGTAGGTACCTGGAGACTGTCACAGCAGGAATCCATTACTACCCTTAGAGCGGAAGGCACAGAAGACGGAGTGTTAGCTATTCTGCAGTGAGAGCAGGAGCTGTGAAGAAGTCTGTAAGACCTACAGTGTGGAGCGACCAGCTATTGCCAGAGAATCAGGGAAGGGGTGGCTTCTTTCTCCTCCTGCCATCTGTGCTCCTACTAGAGCCTCCCATTGCCAGACCCAATTGAAAGCCACATGGGACGGATGCCCAGATGACATAGTTCATGGGGTCAGCTTCCCTCAGCACAGAGCAAGGGAGAGATAAGCATAGGATCAATGGGGGAGGAGAAAGGGGGCCAGGAGATTTTTCAATGAATTCATTTCCATGTCTCAACCTTAATGTACTACATAGACACCCACAGCTTCGTATTTCCAAACAAAACTGCATGAATAGGGTTGAGGGAAGCAGTTCGTATTTCACCAGTAATCCTATTAACGATAGTGTGCCAAGTCCAGCAATGAATCCAAGATAAACATTGCTCTTCCTTTTCTCAAAACCTCAGGACCACTCGGTTATATACTTGGAAAGACACTAACGCTTGGACCCAAATCCTGTCTCTAAGATACATAAATATCCTTTCTCTCCCTGGGAAAGCTAGTGTGCTTCCCTAAAGAACTTACTTACTGCTAATGAGTATTTGGCACCAAGGGCATCAGACTCTCTAGAAGACCGAATTAAAAAAGCAAGCAACTCATATACTGCTGCAGTTACACTTCCTTACAGTTCTTCCCCAAGACTGATTCTTTAAATAGTGGCAAACTTCTCGACAAGCTACAGCTGTCTCCACTTGAAAGTATGAGTCTTCCCCGCTCCCTCCATAGAGGTAGGGGATAGTCAGCTTGCTGGAGTTGCTGGACCTGTTGGCCTCTGGCAGCGATCAGAGAAGGAGGTATCCATGAAATGCTGAAGATGGAAGCAGAGGTGTGACTGGGACACGAGCAGCTGTCAATCATTTGGCCAGTCTATAGGTACCATGCAGATCTACAAGAGGAAAACCTTTTAACCACAGGCCTAGAGGACTTCTGGAAATTCTTGGTCAGGTAGCCCCATCACAATTTCTCCCATGGACAAGATAAGATCTGGTGACCAGTTTGTACTCTGACATTAACTTGACATTTTAGCTTCTGCACTTAGAATAAAATTATCATAAAAGCTACCACTTGTCAAATGCCCAGTATGCTCCAGATATGTACCAAGAGTTTGATACTTTTGTTCTAATTATCGCAACTCTTATGTATTAGATTGTGACACATTAAATTTAAAATAGTCCCTATGGGGAGTTCTCTGGAGGTCCAGTGAGGAGAACTTGGCACTTTCGCTGCTGGGGTCCCGAGTTTGATCCCTTGTTGGGGAACTAAGATCCCACAAGCCGTGTGGCATGGCCAAAATAAATAAATAAAATCCCTAATGGTACTCAAAAGTGTGGCAGGGGTGGAATATCTTTGTAGAAGAATGTCAGTTAATACAAGGAAAAAGAAAAACAGAATGGGAAAATCAGAATTTTTCAACCATGAATGTAGTAATTGATTTAAGCAAGTCATTAACGGATGCTAAAATGTTAAGCAGATAGAATGTGCATCCTGCCCCAGGTTAGTTATTAATTACAAAGAGATAAACAATACCTTTACAATAGAAAAACTTGGTGATACATTAAGCATGTGAGCAAAGTTAACATCACCAGTAATGGGACAAACTGATATTATGTGCCTTGTGTTAGTCTGTAATGGGAAGTGTTCTCATTGAAGTGTTTAACCTGAATCTAGTCATCAGGAAACAGACAAATTCAGATTTAGGGACGTTCTTCACCTGGCCACAAATGGCCTGAATTCTTCAAAATCGTCAGTGTCATGAAAGAAAAAGAAAGAGAGTGATCTAAACTAAGACTACAGAGATGACAGCTGAAAATATAATGTGTGATCTTTTAGGATCCTGGATGGGTAAAAATCAGGTACAAAGTTATGTACTGGAATAACTGGGGAAAGTTGAATGTGGTCTACATATTAGATGGTAATGATAGTATTAGGTCAGATTTCTTGGTTGACTTGATGGAGCTGTGGTTAGGGAGGAAACTGTCTTTTAGTCTTAGAAATCTGTGAAGTATTTGTGTCATCACGTTTGTAATTTACTTTTAAATAGTTCAGCAACAACTTAAGTGTTATGTGGAGCGAAAGCAAATGTGGCAAAATGTCAACAATTCATGAACTTTTGTGAAAGCTGGCTGTATGACAACTGTAGGCTTGAACTTTTAAAAAATAGCGTTGGGAGAACACACAGTATTACTGATACCACTTTTTCAAAAATGGAAACTAAGGTTGAGATCCCCCTGCTAGTACACATGCTAGAGCTAATATTCAAACCTAGGTCTTTCTGACTTTACAAACTTTTCAGTACATTTTGGCCCTGGTATAGTCCGTGTGACCACAATCAGTGTGAGATGGTCTTGAAAAAGAATGTCACTTATTTCCCTCAGTTCTTCATGACCAGGCCAGTTAAGGATCTCCCCTGAGAGCTGAGGACCTGGGCTTGGTGTGCAAGTGTGCTGCTGGCCTCCTCCCCCAACCCCTTGTGAAAGAGGCAGGCATTTCCTTCTCCTACGAATATTACAAACAGTGGTTTCGAATTCGCTCAATGTCAGTTATTAAGGCCCAAAATGCAAACTCTTGTGGAATGCTGGGATCTAAATTAACTCTGACTTTTCATCATCTCAGGACACAAAACCTAGCAGACAGCAGAAGGCAACTTTGAAGACAGCTCTAATAGAGGTGAACATAATGCACAGTTCTTGCAGACTCATTTTACACTGATGACATCTGAACAAAGGAAGGGCTCAGGAAAGGGCTCAAATCCATTGGCCCCCTTTCTTCAAAGAATTTATCAGCCATTTATGAAATCTATGATCTATCTGGTGTATATGAGGTGATTAATCATGCAATAATGTATTCAATTGAATTTGAAAACATCCATCTCAGGATAATATCTGCTCCACATTCATGTATTTAGATAAATCGGCTCAGGCTTTGTAGTGAATGGCATTAGAAGTTTAAATTTTCTTTTAATACCTTATGTTGTTCCATAATAACATTCTTATGGCATGTGAATAAATCCTCATTATATGTTTTCAATTAATATAACCAGGTAAAAGGGAAACTCATTCTTTGGTGGTATGTAGGCAGTAGCCCCACTTCTCCCTTACGTGGGTGCCCTCTAGTTTTACCCTACATCTAGTTTTTGGATTCTGTGAATTGCTGACAGGAGCCAGATCTTTTTTTCGAAAAGTGTTTTGTGCAGACAGGAGGGAAAAGCTCACAGTAGGTTAGTGGTGCCATTAGCAATTTTGTTCTGTGAGAGCAGGAAAATATAATCCAAGGGTTTGAAGCTACTCTATATAGGCTGGTACTTCTCTCCCACTAGGAGATGCTTATTTTCTCCACCCCTAAAAATGGGTATTTTTTAATGTTTAAGTAAATCCCTGAAGTGTCTTTGTGTAATGAAAGAGCTGTGCTTCAGTGCCTCCTGTGGAGAATACATCAGAGTACAGCCATGTGCTGTGTTTCACCTGCCACACGTGGAGGGGAAGGGCAGGGGAAATCACATTTTGTGGGGAACCTTCCACATTTTTTGAATGGAATTCTTTAGTAAGTTTGAGGAAAAGAAAAAAATTAGAGAATGTAGGAGACTGGATCCTTAAATACTGGCTTAGCTCTGAGAGACCTTCGATCTGGCCTTTCATCCTCTTGTGTAACTAAATGCCACTAAATGATTTTTCAGGCCCTGTCTAGTCATTCCTAGTGAAAATACGGCTTTACCACATGAATTCAGTCACTTCCTTCCCACATGGAATGATTGCCATTTTTCTTACAGTCAATGTATTTAGCAGCCTAACTACATTTGCCCTGGGTACATTCCTGAGCGTCCAGGTAGACAGGGGAATATCAACAGGGCTGCAAAAGCCCCTGCAGAGGCTTGAGACTGGCACCTCCTTGAGGAATATGCCTGTATGTCTCTTGGCCACAGAACTCGCTACTCTCACGCTGGAATACTATCTCTCTCTCTGGGTCTAAAGGGTTTCTAGCAAAGAAATATACAAGCCCATGTTTGAAATAAGAAGCAGCAAGGGTAAGACCAAACGTCTCAGTTAGAGTTCCAAGGATCAGTCCTACAGACCTGGGCAAGGCCAAGATTGCATGCAACGGTGAACCAGTGGGGTAAGGAATTAGAGCAACATGCAGAATTCCATCATGGTGTAATCTAGGAAACTGGTGGTGATGCATGAGAGAGTAGCCTATGCGATTCCAGTCTGACATGAGAACCAATGGGAACCAGCAACATGTGAGTGTCTGGGGAAGTTCAGAGGCTAGGTTAAAATTCAAATCCAGCCAATCACTGAAGATTGAATTCCTCCAAGGATTTTGGAATTCGAAACTCCTGACATTCTTTCTCATTGTGCTACAGCACGGCATCATCTCATACTCATGGTAGAGATAATTATGAAAGTTAAGAAATTTGAAATTAATATCTCAATCCCAGAAAGGGGATCTTTTCTGGTCAGAGGTCAACCCTCTGGAGATGTAATGAGACCAGCAGATCCTGGGACTTCCATTGCTTTGCACAAAGCTGACCCTTTAAATGGTGCAATGTGACAACTTGTCATAATACCCAAACTACTTCATGGGAATCTGCAAAACGTAGCTAGGGATATAGAAAATCTGCTCCTTAGGTAAATGTGAAAAATTTAATGGCCTTTGAGCTCTTAGCTTTCTAGCTATCACACCCTTAGTGATTATTACTGGAGTCACGCAACAGTGAAGAAACCATGGAGCTGCATTCTTTTCTATTCTCCATAAGACCATGCATTAATATGGGATGTTTGAAATTTTACCTTTTGAGTGAAGCATTAGACAGAAGTTTTTCTCTATGAATCATTAGAAATATATAACTAAGAGAAATATAAATTTGGAAGATTTTTAAACCTGAGGTATGAAAAACCTGTTTTGAAAATTTTTTTAAATTGCATTTAGTTACAGTAAATCAATCTGACTTTTTGAGTGTATGTCTTCTTGTAAGAGAAATGCAAATAAAAACAATGAGAGGTCTCCTCAGACTTGTTAGAAAGTTATCAGAAAGGTGAAAGATAACAAGTGTTGGCAAAGGATATGGAGAAAAGGGAGCCCTCATATACTGTTGGTGGGAATGAAAGTTGGTACAGCCATTATGAAAAACATTATGGAGATTCTACAAAAAATTAAAAATAGAACTACTTTATGATCCAGCTATCTCTCTCCTGGTAATATATGCAAAGGAAATGAAACCACTATCTCAAGGAGATACCTACACTCCCATGTTCATTATACCATTATTCACAATAGTCAAGATATGGACTAGTCAAGATATGGAATAGTCAGGATATGGAAACATCCATTGATGGATGAATGGATAAAGAAAATGTGATATATCTATGTGTATCTCATGCACATATACCATGGAATATTATTCATAAAAGAAGGAAATCCTGCCATTTGTGACAACATAGATGAAGTTGGAGGACATTATGCTAAGTGGAATAAGCCAGATACAGAAAAACAAATCCTGTATGATCTCACCTACATGTAGAATCTAAATAGTCAAACTGATAGAACAGAATAGACTGGTGGTTGCTGGGGACAGGGGGAAAGGGGGACATGTTGGTCAAGGGATACAAAGTTTCAGTTATACAACATGAATAAGTTCTAGAGATCTAATGTAGAGCAATGTGACTATAGTAAACAATATTGTAGACTAGAAATTTGCTAAGAGGGTTGATCTTAAGTACTCTCACCAAAAAACAAGAAAAAATGAAAATAGTAACTATGAGGTAATGGATATATTAATTAGCTTGATTAATTAGCTTTGATACATATATCAAATCACCAAGTTGTACACCTTAAATATATACAATTTTTAATTGTCACTTCAATGAAGCTGGAAAAAATATTCAGAATTAGCTTCTTTTTTCTCATTTGTAATGGAACCCATTTTCCTTACTAGTGGACTAGCACACTTTAATTTCAGGTAAAGGGATAACAAATAAGCACTCTGCCAGGCATCTTTGGTGTTTGTACTTATGAGAAAATGCATTTATAGTGCAATGGTTGTCTGTGCACACTCCCCGATGACAGGGAAATGATGCAGAAACCTCATAGAGAGCGTTTACAGGAAGAAATGTCAGCTCACATGTAATGGCCCTGGCTGCTGACATTGGCAAGGTTATAACTAGACTGGTAAATTTTAGAAATTACAACTTTTCTTATAAATAAGCGATCAATGACTTGATTGTATCTGCTGCCAAAAATAGGTCCTGAAAAGTTTTCCAGCTTTCTGTGATGGACTAAGAATCTATACAAAGGAATTGATTGTTCCAGATGAAAGGGATATGGCAATAGGTGGGTGCACATAAGGGTATGGGCTGAATTTATACAAGTTTAGACAAAGAATTGGGTATTAGAATTGGGTATGATAAAGGCTAAGCCGCTGTCACCAAAAGTCCCTAAAATACAAGGCTAAATGTTACAAGACACTGCTTTCTGTTTCATTTAAGAAACACAGCTGGACTAAGCTTGAAGGACATCCATGTTCCACAAGGTCATTCAGGGACACGGGCTTCTTCCAACTTGCCACAGTCTTCCTGCAGCATGAATGTCATCTGCATGATGGAAGCTGGGTCATAGCTTCACCCAGATTCCTACGAATGGGACATGTGAGATGGTCCAGGGCAAGCGTTTGTGTTTTGAGGGAACAAGGCAAAACTGCACCCATCCATTCTGATCTCATTGCAGTAACCAGAACTCAGTCATTGTATTAGGATTCTCCAGAGAAACAACCAATAAGATATGTATATATTATATGTATTATCTAGATAGATAGATAGATAGAGGTAGCCACATTAAAAGGAATCAGCTCATGAAGTTATGGAGACGAAGTCCCATGATGTGCCATCTGCAAGCTGGAGACTCAGGAAGGCCAGTGGTGTAGGTTAGAAGCCTGATAGCCATAGACCGGATGGTGTAGAGTTCAGCTTGGGTCTGAAGGCCAAGAACCAGGAGTGCTGACAGCAAGAGAAGATCGATGTCCTAGCTCAGCAGTCAGGCGGACAACAAATCCAACCTTCCTCTGTCCTTTTGTTCAGGCCCTCAACACATTGGATGATGCCCACCAACATCAGGAAGGGCCCTCAGTCCCCCAATTCAAATGCAAATCTCTCCTGGATGCACCCAGAAATAATGTCTAACAGCCATCTGGGCATCCTTTGGCCCAGTCAAGTTGCCACATAAAATTAACCATCACAGGTGTATAGCAATAGCTAGCTATAAGGATGTCTCTAGCTGGTGGCCCTGTCCCAAGAAGGAAACTGATTTGGAAGTGACAAATAGCAATTTACTGCCTGGCTAGCACTTCTCACTGTTAAGGTTGTTATTCTCCATAACCAAGCCCTGTTTCTAAGAGGATCATGTTAATACATAATTGAGCTGTCTGAGGAATAATTCAGATTTTTGTCGATTTAATAAAGTGCCGGGACAGTAAAGTCTTATCACCACGTTAAAGTGTTAACTCTTTCATATACAGTTTTCTGGTATTAAGTGCCTGCTCAGAGCAGACCAGTCACCAAGTGGCGCCTTTGTTGTCTCCCTCCTGTTAGTATTATTTCCAGTTGGGCTTCTGATACCAGAAGAACTATGCAGGCAAGCTCCATTTCTGGCAAAAGTTGTAAATGAAGAAAGACAAGTTCACTGCATTAGGTTTCTCTGAGATCATGCATGCTTTTTTTTTTTTGAGGTACGCGGGCCTCTCACTGCTGTGGCCTCTCCCGCTGCGGAGCACAGGCTCTGGATGCGCAGGCTCAGCGGCCATGGCTCACGGGCCCAGCCGCTCCACGGCATGTGGGATCTTCCCGGACCGGGGCATGAACCCGTGTCCCCTGCATCAGCAGGCGGACTCTCAACCACGGCGCCACCAGGGAAGCCCATGCATGCCTTTTTATTTCAGAGACTGTCACAAGTCAAAGGTGGCTTCTGGTATCCATTGTATTGCCACGGAGGTGCGCAAGACTTACCAGATAAACCTCTGCTGTTCAATATCAGAAGCAAATTAATTGTCTTCCAAAACCAGCTTTATGGGTGTGAAAAGAAGGACAGATTTTGATCATCTATGTCAGCCCATTTTCTCCTGAGCAACTGGCCTTCTGCAAATGATCCAGAAGTATCTGCTGCACAGTCTCAGCTGGGGTGACTTATCGTGTGCAGATTGAAAGGCGTAAATCCTCCGTAGAAGATGGTTAGGAGACCAGGAAGATAAAGGCGTTCAGAACAATAAGCTTTAAAGGAATTCAGCTGGTTCTCTGGGCTTTGTGAAAATAGGAAATTGTTACAAACTGTCGGGATCTTTCGTTAGTTGTTCTTTCTCTAAATCCAGTTATCTGACAGGAAATTTCTTCAACAGAAATTACTGGTGACATATCTTAACCAACATTTTTTTCCCTTTCCTTTTTTGGAAGGCTGGTAAAAAGCGGTTGACCTACCATTTTTCTTGTCTTCCTCTGCATTCAAGTACCAAGAGCCCCATGGTTTTTAATTGGGGTTTTCAATCAGAATTTTTCCTCGCTTGTGTGCTTTTACGCTCCTGTTACTCTCACGGAGCCCTCAGGACTTGCCTTTGTTCCATCCGGGTTTCTCCCTCCCCAGGCAAACTCTCAACCAGGGAAGGGGAATGAGCAAGGGGTTCAGGGCTTCGCATGAATCATATGGCTTCACAGTTGCTTTCTTCTTCCCACAGAGGTATCTGTCTTATTTAGCGCCGTTGCTAGCGCATCGTTACCACTTTATTTGCAGTAAAGACAAATTTAGGAAAGAATATTACTCTAAAGCTAGTTTGGCTGAATGCCACAGGAGGAAAAGAAATAAAATCACTGCACACAGTGGGGTATGTGTGTGTGTGTAGGTGTGTTGCATATTCCAGAAGTATATACATGTTTCTGCAGAGAAGCGTTCACACACGAGCACTCAAACTAACATCCCCTTCTTGCAGAAGGCACTAATAAGAACGCCTACAGTATGTAAGCTATGACTTCTCTACTAAAAGATTTGCAATTAAGATTTTTCACATTTTGGTGCTCATAAAGGCCTAAAGATAGTGGTTTTGTTGTTTCCCTATTTTTATTCGCAACATCCATTGACCTGCACTGGATGTTTTATATGATTTTTATATGCTGGGGATTGCAATAATGGAAGTCAGAATTGGGAAGGGATAAAGGTATGCTTTATTTAGGTTTTAATTTATCCAGATATTTAGAGTGAGTTTCAGAAATAGAGTGGTCCAATTCCACCAAACTGAAATCATTTATTCAGTCAGTTACTAAATACATATTGGGACTGTTCAATACATTGGAGAATACAAGGTGGTCTAAGGTTCTATTTTCAAGAATCCAACTCTGTAACTCAGAAGAAGGACTCATGTATAATGCTTTTATAACAACACAAAGTAATACGGAAGAGAATTAAGAGCCAGGTGAGCAGTATAAATAGCAAGTACTATAAGGACCAAGAATACAGGAAAAAGAGCTTGAAGGGAGAACTCGTCCTGGAGTTGAAAGATGGACAGGCTTTGAGTACGTAGAAAGGAAGGAGATGGTATTCCCGGCAGGGAACATAGAAAAATGTGCTCAGATGATGAGTTGGGCTTGCTTGAGGAAGAGTGAGTAACACTTGGGAACAGAAGTAGCAAGAAATACTCCTACAAAGATACCATGAGCCCTCAGCCTGGGTGGGCAAAGGTGCGAAGGGCAGACATGGAGCGCTGCAAAGCCCTTCTCCCCCCAAAATGACTCTACCGTGAGAGAGCGTGGAAGGGGGTATGGTGGGGGGTGGAGGTGGTGTCTGATATCAAGTCCGTATATGACCAGGGGCTGACCTTGTTCCGTTTAATTTCAAAAACGTGTGTTTGGATTTCTATTAAATAGGTTATCTAGCTCCCTTATTTTTTTTCCCTGTCGTTTTAAGCAACCTGATTGTAGGTGGGTTCATATCTAACAGAAATTGTAAGAGGAGGAAGGAACATGTATCTGGGGAGAGAGAGAGGGAATATTTAATCTTCTGGGCCAGACGTTAGCATAGAAGCGAAGGATGCTAACTCTGGAGCCTATCCCCTAGGTTTGTTTCCCCACACCTCCATTTATTAGCTGTGCAATTCCAGGCAGATGCTTCAACTCCCTCTACCTCATTTCACTCACCTGTTAAATGGGGATAATATCAGTCCCAACTCCTGGGGTAATTTTGGGTATTAAATGAGATCGAACATGTAAAATCATTTTGAAAGCTCCTAGCACACTGCAAGTGTTCAATAAATGCTAGCTATTGTGATCATAGAAAGAAAGCACAGGCAACCATTGCCTCAGTTTTAGAGGGGGGAAGAGGATGAAGAGACTGAATGAGAATCTGATTGTCTTGGATATGTTTAGTGACGTAAGGATATTGAAAACTCTGGTCAACCCCAGGAAGGAGATTCAAAGTTTAAACCTATTCTAACTAGTCACAGATCTTGTGGTCCCAGGAAAACAGAAGGTTAGCACGTTGTTGAATATGAAAAAGGCCACCCCCTCACAAAGAATCATTCTACTTAGAAAGACTATTCTCTGTGGCATTTTTCATTTTTCCAATAAAGCAATAAGCGTTATAAGCATTCAGGTGTTGCTTGTTGCTCGTTTGTGCTTCTTCAAAGCAACCTAAGTAGCTAGCTTGAATTCATTTGAACTAATCAGACTCGACTACTCCGCTTCATACTAAAGTAAAGCACAAGCTCCCTAGATAAGTGATTATTTAAGGAAATAAATCCCTTGGTCTGTTAAAACAGGGTTTCTCTACCATGACACCCTTGAAAATTTGTGCCAGATAATTCTATTAGGGAAGGGGGGCAGACGTCCTGTGCATTGAAGGATATTTAGCAATGCCTCTGGCCTCTATTCACTAGGTGCCAGTGGCACCGCCTTCCTCCAGTCATGACAATAAAAAAATGTGCCCAGACAGTGCCAGATATCACCAAGGGGACAAAATCATCCCTACTCAAGAACCTCTGTTAGACTCATTGGGTGGAAACCCATGGCCTGTGTTTTTCAAACAGGAGAGTGCGGCCACAATGGATACTGGTTCCTTTGGCCCATGTTCACTCAAATAAACCCAGGCTTTCGTCTCAGTGGACTCACTGGGCAGAAACCAACCACTTCAGGAGCCAGTATCAGTGGCAGTTGGGTGGTGGGGTGAAGAGGTACGAAGAGAGAGGAAAAATCAGAGATGCACGGATGACTTAGCAAGATCTGAATGCTGGTAGCATCTGCCAACCAAGCAGAAGGGCTTGGTAGTGATGTCATCACCTCGCTTCTTCTGCAGAATGGGAAAATAAAGTACTTGGCTGTTAGAGGAGCCATTTTTCTTTCACAAATAATTACTTTGTTTTTTATCTCAAATTCTCCTGTGTAATAGGACTGTGAATCTACCAGATATGTTCTGCTTCTTGCTTTCTCTGATATGATAGGCGTTTGAAGGCAGCATGCCAAGCTGAAAGGGTTGTCTGGATGGTTACTGTAGTTGGGAAGCAGAACCTTTCTCACTGATTGGTGACCTATCTCCTCCTAGAAAGTTCACAGCCACAGACTGACACTCATTTTCAAGTTTCAATTCAGTTTGGGGTGAATATGAATTGGGGGTTTCTATAGTGTCTTATATTGCTCATCTCTAACTATCACTAACTTAGAAAAATGGTAAGATTCAAGGGTCATATATTTCTAATTTTTAATTTGTGTTTCTATGATGCTTTTTTTCCTGACAAAAGAGATTTCCTGACAAAAAAAAACTAGGACCTTCTCTTTTATCAAAGTTCTGCCTCCAAAACACTTCAGGTACAAATTCTTCAGTGATATTTTGAAGTCAAAAGCACCTTTTTCAGGGAGAACCACAGTCCTCGAGGGATATCCCTCTATTCTTATCTGAGAAGAAACAACTTGTGGTTAAAATGAAATAATTTCAAACTCAAAAGAAATCATTACACCCCACGGAATTTAATATTCCCTTCCATTCATACATAGCATTCCAGGGACACTGGGTTATTAACATTCCCTGGGCACATCACATACTTTCATTTTGCTGGATTTTTGCCCTTACTCTTCTTTATGCCAGGACCTTTTGCTAGAGAAGCTGGCAACATTATCTTCTCGTAGAAAAGCAAGTGCATGGAGAGTAGAGGAAAACCATGACCACCAAATATGGTACCTGAAATTTCAAATGTTTACTCTTGCAAATAGGATTTTCATGAACCTGATTGCTGAAATGCTGAGTCCAGAAAGCAGGAGATTGAATGATGTTGCTAATACTAAAGGAAACTCTAGCACCCTCTGTGGTTATGGCTATCATATGGCTATGATATTTTGAAATATCTTAGTAGTCCAAATAAAAGCAGACCACAGTGAACAAGTAGAGAGTCCATCATGCGGCAGAAAATAATTCAGTGAACAAAATGCTTTTTAAGATGGTTATTTTAAGTCTGAATCAAATACAAATTAAATGAGTAGAAATTCTTTAAAGTAATGCTATTATTCATGTCATTCTGAATTACTTAATTGAATTACAGGTCAAATTAAAAATTCAAAAGAACTTTCGAGATGCTTGCTTTGCCACTTACCAGCATAAAATTTGCCTTATGGGTTTACTTGTCAGATCAATCAAAAATAATGAGGAGGGGGAGAGGAATACTTCAGTCAACTGATTGAAAGTATTAACTTTATTTCCTGAGACAAAGATCTAGTTTTCTTGTCATTAACTTCACCTTTCAGCTCTTGGTTTTCTCCTTTGGAGTCAGGCAAGAATATTTATTCTTTCAACAGCTTTTCCTCTGTGTCAAATTCTCAAGAAACGCTGTGTCAAATTCTCAAGAAACGCTGTGTCATGTTTTGTTATTTTACAATTCTTTTTCTTTTTGTTTTTTTTGTTTTTTGCCAGAAGCCAGCTAAAGTTATTTCAAATAGCTCAGTAAACACTAGGGTTTTAGAATTTTTGACTAAATGGCTTTTTCTTAACATAGCCTGTATTTTCTACATTTACTATTATTTCTCTGTATAGATAATTTTATTTTTCTCTTCTTTTTTATTTTATTGGATAGTGCCCGCTGCATAGTAACTAAAACCTGGTGTATAGCCTTCAGTCTTCTCACAGCTGACAATATATAATCCATTTAGCCTAATTTGGTCTTTCTGGAGTTGATAAATTATGATGAGAAAACCTCTAGTTATGTTAACTTTATTGTTTACTGTTCTTCCTTTCCAAAGTCTGTGTGCCAGAGGAAGCCTCCGCAATAGTTGGAAAAATAAGGTAGCCTAGACTTTTGAGCTACAAAATAGTGTCCTGTTTTGTTTCCTGAATAAAAAACTATTCAAATGTTAACATAGTGTGTCAGTGAGGATCCAGCCCAGGAAACAGACATTGGCCAGGTCATTCGATAGGGAGAATCTAATCCCAGATAAATAGGGTCAATGAGACAATCCAGAGATTATCAACCACTGGGTTTTAAAGTGGGGTTTCTAGAGTCCACAGACTGGGGGCACCACCTGCCAAGAGCTGGAACTGTCCGTAGAGCTGCCGCCTCTTTTAGAGAGGCCGCTCAAAGCAGAAGCCGGGGTGGGGGGGAGCCCTGAGTTCTGCCCTCCTCCCTCTCCAGTCTCCTGTCCAAGTGTCCCATTGGAAACCAGCTGGCAAGGCAGCCTGGGAAACACTCGCGCAAGGGTCATCCTCCTGCCATACAGAGCGCAGCATGGGAAGGGAAAGAAACAGACCGAAGAACAAATAGGCAAATGACTGATGCATCTAGAAAGACCTGGACAAGAAACAAAAGTGCTTCTGTTGGTACAGAAGTCTTCTTTGTGTGTGCTTTCTCTGTGTGTGTATTAGAATTAGTTGTTTTGTTTTAATTCGAGATGTGATGATTACTACCTAATACGACCTTCTCCAGAAGCATGGTGATGTTGGGCAGTTTCTTCTAAAGCAGGAGTACAGGGGCCGATGTGTATTTCAAGAACACGTGCTAATATGCACGAGCTGCGTCTTCTTTTAGTTGATGTATTGCTCTTGCACGACAGTTGTAGCTTGCCCTTCTCACTTGCATGATGGTGTACTTCTAGAATTTTCCCCCACCAAACTTGTGCCACCAAGGTCTTGTTTGCCTCCAAGGGCTGTGGTATGGACATGGATTATTCTGATCCTACAGAGGCACGATGAGACCAGGACTTCATCTGAGCATCCAAGCTGAGCACAGGTTCTGTGAACCACGTCTTTACTGCACGACCTTACTCTTCTTTATGGCAGAATGCCTTTTGCTAGAGAAGGACTGCGGTTCATATGCACAGCCTGCAACTGGACCCCTTACCCCGTGCCTTGTTTGAAGTGTCATCTAAAAAACCGAATACCAGTTGTCTGCAGCCTGGGCGGATGGCGACTGTGGAGCTCAGCCTTTTCATATTTTCTGGATTCCTGAGGCCAGAGTTCTCCCCAATGGCAAAACCTCTTTGCTCTTGTTCATTTGAAAAACACTGTCATTTCAATGAAGAGAGAAAGAGAGGCGATCTTACAGTGATTTTTATAGCAAACAATAGAACAATGCTTCAGACATGTTGAATGAGAGGGGTTAAAAGGCAAATGGGTTGGAAGAGAGTGGACAGTTCCTGGCTCTTCCAAATCTGTTTTACCAGAACCTAAGGCCTACGGAAGGGGCCAGAGCCCCCAGTAAAGTCTGTTCCTTGGCCCTGAGGATAATCTTTCTTTGTTTCCCGTTTATCATTTTCTCTTCCTCCCCACTGCCCTTCCCTCTCCCCAAGACACGAAGCTATCTGGGATGGCCCCTTCCCCACACCCCCGCTGTCTCTCACTGTACAGGGGGCAGTCTGAGCTGAATTCACGTCAGTGAACCACTGAAGTGGTGAATCCCCAGATCACCCTCCCCCCCTTGCCCCACGCATCCCCACCACCACTGCCAGCATGGGACCCCCAAGCAGCCTTATCTCCTCAGGCCCCTCTGAAGGCCTCCTCCAGCTCTTCACCCCAGAGACCCCAACCCCATCCTAGTACCGTGATCCTCTGTTTCAGTCTATGTGTTTCTCTGACTTGGAGATTAAATCTTAGACTTATGAATACCTAAAAGACCCATGATTATCCTTCTGAAGGGGCAATGTGCTAGCTCCTATCCTGCATCTGTCACACCCCTCCTCTACTTCCCAGAGGTCCAGCCTCCACTCCTTTTTTTTTTCCCCCCGGTCCATCATCCCCCAAGCTGCTGGAACAATCACCACAGCCTTCCCACTGGCAGGGCCCCCCCACTTACCCTGCCCATTTGACCATTAACTTTTCAAACTAGACTCTTCTCTCGAGTGAGTGTAACAGCCTGAAGACAGGGGCCAAATCCTACTTCTTTCTCTGCCCCACTACAGTGATGCGCAAAGTGTGCTTGCACCACCTGAGTGCTTGTTAGAAATGCAGAATCTCAGGCCCTGCCTCAGCCCTCCTAAAGCAGATTATCTAGGGGTGGAACTCAGAAGGTGGGAGCAAACCTTCCAGGTGATTCCACTGCCCGCTAAGTTTCGAAAAGCGGCACCCTGTGTTGTAGACACTAGTGTCTCATGCACAGTAGGTGATGAATAAACACCTGCTGATTTGAGTGTATTTGTGAGATCACAGTATGAGGTCAGGCCACAGCTCCCTGAGAGCACAGCCCATATCTTTCTTTACTGCTGGGTCCCCAGCTCCTCAAGTAATACCTGACAATGCATTTGTAAGGTTGAAAGAGAATTAGTATTTTTGTGGTTGTTTTCCTCCCACTTTAACCTTTTCTAATTAAAGGTCACAAAACAGCAAAGGAAATCACAATGAGGATTGTTTAGAGAATGATTTGAGATAACATATCGATGCCATATGGAAAATTAATATCATTTGCCGGTAAGAATAATACCTTCCATTCATAGAGCACTCTCTGGCTTTCAAAACTCCTTCATGGACATCTCCTCATTGGTCTTCTTGAAAACCTAGTGAAAATATTAGTAGGGTTTGTTCTCCCCTCTCGGCAGAGATTCAAGAAAGCTAAGAGAATAGTTCTGGGTTCTCTGAATAAGGTACAAAAATTAGAACCCACCACTTTGAGCTCCTACTCCCATGGAAAGATTTGCAGTCCAATTGCATTATATTAGCTGAGGGTTTCTGGTAACTTACCCTCAACAGGTGTTCATTTTACAATTTCTTCATCTGCAAAATGGGGAAAACAATAGTATCTACCCACAGTGTTATCAGAATTAAATGAGATAATAATAAATGTAAAGCACTTAGCACATTGCCTGACATAAAGGGTTAAATTAATGATGTTACTGTTTTATTATTATTGTTTTATGTTTAAATATTATGTATTATTTATATGTACATAAATATGTATTAGTTATTTTTTATCATACCACCAGAGTGACCAGTACTTTACATGTGGGGTAACAAGGGCTAGGGTCTTCCCCATCTCAGAGGGTGTTCCTTGCTAAATTTAGGGGGCATTTAAGGCATTCAGTCCAACTCACGTGACTGGGATTGTTTCTCACTGCTGCCCTCCCTTGAGTCTACTGCTGATTCCTGTGGTCATTACACCTAATAATCCATCAGGATGGTTGAGTACATCTACGGCAGCACAATGGTGATTTCTGTTCTCAAGTACAGGTTGGCTAGTCATCCCAAATACACGCCTTCCTTCCATCAGGTGATAAGTTGTAATGGTTAATTTCCTTTTATTGATATTTTTATTTAACATATTCTTTATTCTATGATTTCATTTATCTCATAAAGTGTAAACAACCTGTAAGTTATGTTTTGCCAAGTCTTATACTTCTCCAGGTTCCCCTGCTGCTTTTCTACAAGTGTTAATGTTTTTATATGTACCAGGAAAAAAGATTGGAATGCACTTTTTGTGTGTGTCATGTGTTAATCTTATTTTTAAAATTATATTGGAGTATAGTTGATTCACAATGTTGTGTTAGTTTCAGGTGTACAGCAAAGTGATTCAGTTATACATATACATATATTCATTCTTTTTCCCGTATAGGTTATTACAGAATATTGAGTAGAGCTCCCTGTGCTGTACACTAGGTCCTTGTTGGTTATCTATTTTATATATAGTAGGGTGTATAATATATGTTAATCCCAAGCTACTGATTTATCCTTTCCTCCCCACATTTGTTTCCCCATTGGTAACCATAGTTTGTTTTTGATATCTGTGAGTCTGTTGCCGTTTTGTAAATAAGTTCATTTGTGTCAGTTTTTTAAATGAGATCCCACATGGGTGATATCATATGGTATTTGTCTTTCTCTGTCTGACTTATTTCACTTGATATGGTAATCTCTGGATCCATCCCTGTTGGTGAAATGGCATTATTTCCTTCTTTTTTATGGCTAATATTCCATTGTATGTATGTATGTGTATATATATATATGTATACCACATGTTCTTTATCCACTCATCTGTCGATGGACATTTAGGTTGCTTCCATGTCTTGACTATTGTAAATAGTGCTGCAATAAACATTGAGGTGTATGTATATTTTCGAATTGTAGTTTTCTCTAGATATATGCCCAGGAGTGGCTTTGCTCGCTCATATGGTAGCTCTCTTTTTAGTTTTTTAAGGAACCTCAATACTGTGCTCCATAGTGGTTGTACCAATTTACATTTACATAGGAGGGTTCCCTGTTCTCCAGCACTTTTTGTTTGTAGACTTTTTGATGATGTCCATTCTGACGTGTGTGAGGTGATACCTCTTTGCAATTTTGTTTTGCATTTCTCTATAATTAATGACATTGAGGATCATTTCATGTGCTTTTTGGCCATCTGCATGTTTTGTTTGGAGAAATATATATTTAGATCTTCTGCCTATTTTTTAATAGCATTGTTTGTTTTCTTGATATTGAGCTGCATGGGTAGTTTGTATATTTTTGAGATTAATCAATCCCTTGCCGGTTGCTTCATTCCAAATATTTTCTCCCATTCTGTAGGTTGTCTTTTTGGTTTGTTTATGGTTGCCATTGCTGTTCAAAAGCTTTTAAGGGTAATTAGTTCCCATTTGTTTATTTTTGTGTTTGTCTTCATTACTCTAGGAGGTGGATCCAAAAATATCTTGCTGAGATTTATGTCAAAGAGTTTTCTGCCTATGTTTTCCTCTAGTAGTTTTATACTGTTCAGCCTTACATTTAGGCCTTTGATCTATTGTGAGTTTATTTTTATGTGTGGCGCTAGAGAATGGTCAAATTTCATTCTCTTACATGTAATTGTCCAGTTTTCCCTGCACCAGTTATTGAAAGGACTCTTTTCTCCATTGTATATTGTTGCCTTCTTTGTCGTGTATTGGTTGACCATAGGTGAGTGGGTTTAATTCCGGGCTTTTTATCCTGTTCCATTGATCTATTGGTCTGTCTTTGTGCTAGTACCATACTGTTTTGATGACAGTAGCTTTGTAATATAATCTGAAGTCAGGGAGCCAGATTCCTCCAGCTCTGTTTTTCTTTATCAGGATTGCTTTGGTTATTTGGGATCTTTTGTGTTTCCATACAAATTGTAAAATTTTTCTTCTAATTCTGTGAAAAATGCCATTGGTAATTTGATAGGGATTGCACTGAAGCTGAAGATTGCCTTGGGTAGTATAGTCATTGTCACAGTGTTGATTCTTTCAATCCAAGAACATGGTATATCTAGCCATCTGTTTGTGTCATCTTCAATTTCTTTCATCAGTGTCTTATAGTATGGGTCTGTTGCCTCCTTAGGTAGGTTTATTCCTAGGTATTTTATTCTTTTAGATGTAATGGTAAATGGGACTGGTTCCTTAATTTCTCTTTCTGATCTTTTGTTGTTAGAGTATAGGAATACAAGAGTCTTCTGTGTATTATCTTTGTATGCTGCAACTATACTGAATTCCTTGATGAGCTCTAGTAGTTTTCTGGTAGCATCTTTAGGATTGTCTGTGTATACTATCCTGTCATCTGCCAACAGTGACAATTTCACTTCTTTTCCAATTTGGATTTCCTTTATCTCTTTTTCTTCTCTGATTGCCATGGCTAGGACTTCCAAAACTATGTTGAACAGTAGTGGTGAAAGTGGACATCCTTGTCTTATTCTTTATCTTAGATGGAATGCTTTCAGCTTGTCACTGGTGAGAATGATGTTAGCTGTGGGTTTGTCATATATGGCCTTTATTATGTTAAAGTAAGTTCCCTGTATGCCAGTTTTCTGGAGAGGTTGTTTTTTTTTTTTTTAATCATAAATGGGTATTGAATTTTGTCAAAAGCTTTTTCTGCACCTAATTGAGATGATCATATGGTTTTTATTCTTCAGTTTGTTAACATGGTGTATCACACTGATTTATTTGTGGATATTGAAGATTCCTCACATTTGTGGGATAAATGCCCCTTGATCATGGTGTATGATCCTTTTAACATATTATTGGATTCAGTTTGCTAGTATTTTATTGAGGATTTTTGCATCTGTGTTCATCAGTGATATTGGCCTGTAATTTTCTTTTTTGTGGCATCTTTGTCTGGTTTTGGCATCAGGGTGATTGTGGCCTCATAGAATGAGTTTGGAAGTGTTCCTTCCTCTGGAATTTTTTGGAATAGTTTCAGAAGGGTAGGTGTTAACTCTTCACTAAAAGTTTGGTAGAATTTGCCTATGAAGGTATCTAGTCCTGGACTTTTGTTTGTTGTAAGTTTTTACATAACTGATTCAATTTCATTCCTGGCAATTGGTCTGTTCAGATTTTCTATTTCTTCCTGGTTCAGTCTTGGAAGTTTGTACCTTCCTAAGAATTTGTCTATCTCTTCTAGGTTGTCCATTTTATTGGCATATTGTTGTTTATAGTAGTTCCTATGATCTTTTGTATTTCTGTGGTATTAGTTGTAACTTCTTTTTTATTTCTAATTTTATTGACTTGAGTCCTCTCCCTTTTTTTCTTGATGAGTTTAGCTAAAGGTTTATCAATTTTGTTTATCTTGTCAAAGAACCAGCTTTTAGTTTCATTGATCTTTTCTATTGTTTTCTTCATCTCTCTTTCATTTATTTCTGTCCTGAACTTTATGATTTGTTTCCTTCTGCTGACTTTTGGGTTTGTTTGTTGTTCTTTCTCTAGTTGCTTTAAGTGTAATGTTAGGTTGTTTATTTGAGATTTTTCTTATTTCCTGGGGTAAGATTGTATTGCTATAAACTTTCCTCTTAGAACTGTTGTTACTGCATCCCATAGGTTTTCGATGGTCATGCTTTCGTTTTCATTTGTCTCTAGGTATTTTTTGATTTCCTCTTTGATTTCTTCAGTGATCCATTGGTTGTTTAGTAACATTGTTTAGCCTCCATGTGTTTGTGTTTTTTACAATTTGTTTCTTGTAATTGATTTCTAATCTTATAGCATCGTGGCTGGAAAGGACCCCTGATATGATTTCAATTTTCTTAAATTTACCAAGGCTTGGTTTATGGCCCAGTATGTGATCTGTCCTGGAAAATGTTCCATGTGCCCTTGAGAGGAAAGTGTATTCTGCTGCTTTTGGATGGAATGTTCTATAAATATCAATTAAGTCCATCTAGTGTAATGTGTCATTTAAGGCCTGGCTGTCCTTATTGAGTTTCTGTCTGGATGGTCTGTCCATTGATGAAAGTGGGGGTGTTAAATCCCCCACTATTATTGTTACTGTTGATTTCTCCTTTGATGGGTGTTAGCATTTGCCTCATATATTGAGCTGCTCTTATGCTGGGTCCGTATGTATTTACAATTGTTAAATTGTCTTCTTGGATTGATTTCTTGATCATTATGTATTGTCCTTTTTGTCTCTTGTAAAAAACTTTATTTTAAAGTCATTTTGTCTGGTATGAGTATGCTACTCCAGCTTTGTTTTGGTTTGTATTTACATGGAATGCCTTTTTCCATCCTCTCACTTTCAGTCTATATGTGTCCCTAGATCTGAAGTGGTTCTCTTGTAGACAGCATATATACACATCTTGTTTTTGTATCCATTCAGCCTGTCTATGTCTTTTGGTTGGAGCATTTAATCCATTTACATTTAAGGTAATTACTGATATGTATGTTATTGTTTCCATTTTGTTAATTGTTTTGAATTTGTTTTTATAGGTCTTTTTTCTTCCATTCCTCTTTTGTTTTCTTGTGATTTGCTATCTTTAGTGTTGTGTTTGGATTTCTTTTTCTTTTGCTATGTGTATCTATTGTAGATTTTTGCTTTGCAGTTACCATGAGGTTTTGATATAGCAGTCTATATATAAACAAGATTATGTTGCTGGTGTCTTAATTTCCAATGCATTTCCAATATTCTGTATGTGTACTCTCCTCTTCTCACAAATGCTGGGTTTTATATCCTATTTTTGTGTGGATGATTTCCTCCCTTTACTGTATGTTTGCCTTTACTGGTGAGCTTGCCCATTCATAACTTTCTTGATTCTAGTTGTGGCCTTCTGTTTTCTGCCTAGAGAAGTTCCTTTAGGATTTGACGTAAAGCTGGTGAATTCTCTTAGCTTTTGCTTATCTGTAAACCTTTTGGTTTCTCTGTTGAATCTGAATGAGACCTTTGCTGGGTAGAGTATTCTTGGTGTAGGTTTTTCCCTCTCATTTAAGCATAGCGTGCCACTCTATTCTGGCCTACAGAGTTTCAATTTTTTGACAACCTTGTGTGGATTCACCTGTATGTTATTTGTTGCTTTTCCCTTGTTGCTTTTAATATGTTTTCCTTGTCTTTAATTTTTGGAAATTTGATTAATATGTGTCTCGGCGTGTTCCTCCTTTGGTTTATCTTGTTTGGGACGCTCTGTGCTGCCTGGACTTGAATGAGTGTTCCCTTTCTTATTTTAGGGAACTCTTCAGCTATAATCTCTTCAAATATTTTCTCAGGCCTTTCCCTTTCTCTGCTTCTTCTAGAACTCCTCTAATGTGAATGCTGGTGTGTTTAATTTTGTCCCAGAGGTCTCTGAGACTGGCCTCATTTCTTTTCATGTTTTTCTTCTGTTCTGTGGCAGTGATTTCCACCACTTTGTCTTCCAGATCTCTTATTTGTTCTTCTGACTCAGTTATTCTGCTATTGATTCCTTCTAGTATATTTTTCGTTTCCATTATTGTTCATCTCTGTTTCTTCTTCAAATCTTCTAGCTCTTTGATAAACATTCCTTGTATCTTCTTGGCCTGTGTCTCAATTTTTTAAACAAGATCTTGGATCACTTTTACTATCATTACTCTAAATTCTTTTCCTGGTAGATTGCCTATCTGTACTTCACTTAGTTGCTCTTCTGGGATTTTATCTTTTTCCTTTGTCTGGAACATATTTCTGTGCCATCTAATTTTGTCTAACTTTCTGTGTTTGTGGTCTCCTTTCTGCAGGCTACAGGTTTGGAGGCCTTGCTTCTGGTGTCTGCCCCCCGGTGCATTAGTTTGGTCCTGGGGCTTGTGCAGTCTTCGTCATGGGAGGCCCTGGTGCCTGCCCACTGGTTGGTGGAGCCTGGTCTTGTCCCTCTGGTGGGCACGGTCATGTCAAAAGTGTGGGTTTTTTAATTTTATTTTTAAATTACATTTTTTTTTTTTACACTTGGTCCTTGTTGGTTATCTATTTTAAATATAGCAATGTGTACATGTCAATCCCAAACTCTCAATCTAACACTCCACCCCACCTTTCCCCCTTCATACCATAAGTTCATTCGCTAAGTCTGTTTCTGTTTTGTATATAAGTTCATTTTTATCATTTTCTTAGATTCCACATATAAGCAATATCATATGATATTTGTCTTTCTCTGTCTGACTTCACTTAGTATGATAATCTCCAGGTCCATCCATGTTGCTGAAATGGCATTATTTCGTTCCTTTTAATGGCTGAGTAATATTCCACTGTATATACATACCACATCTCCTTTACCCATTCATCTGTTAATGGACAATTAGGTTGCTTCCATGTCTTGGCTATTGTAAACAGTGATGCAATGAACATTTTGCTGCCTGTATCCTTCCAAACCATGCTTTTTTCTGGATAAATTTCCAGGATTGGGATTGCTGTATCTCATGGTAGCTCTATTTTAAAATTTTTAAGGAAACTCCATACTGTTCTCCATAGTGGCTGTACCAATTTACATTCCCACCAACAGTGTAGGATGCTTCCCTTTTTTCCACACCCTCTCCAGCATTTATTGTTTGTGGATTTTTTGTTGATGGCCATTTGGACTGGTATGAGGTGATACTTCATTGTAGTTTTGATTTGCATTTCTCTAATAATTAGTAATGTTGAGCATCTTTTCATGTGCCTCTTAGCCATCTGTATGTCTTCTTTGGAGAAATGTCTATTTAGGTCTTATACCGATTTTTTTATTTGATTGTTTTTTGGATATTGAGCTGCAGGCGTGGTTTGTAAATTTTGGAGACTAATCCCTTGTTTGTCTATTGTTTGCAAATTTTTCTCCCATTGTGTGGGTTGTTTTTTTTGTTTTGTGGTTTCCTTTGTGTCAAAGGGTTTGTTTTGAGGTGGCTGTGAGCTCAGTATGGCTTTAGGCAGCCTGTCTGTTGATGGGTGGGGCTGTGTTCCTATCCTGCTGGTTGTTTGGCCTGAGGAGTTCTAGCACTGGAGCCTGGAGGCTGTTGGGCAGGGCCAGGTCTTGCTGCCAAAATGGCCACCTCCACAAGAGCTTATGCTGATCAGTATTCCCTGAGGCCTCTGCCACCAGTGTCCTTGCCCCCCCAGTGAGTCACAGCCAGTGCCCCCCTCCCCAGGAGCCCCTCCAAGACTTGCAGGTTGGTACAGCCAGGCTCCTATGGATTTACTTCTTTCTGCTGGGTCCCAGTGTACATGAAAATTTGTGTGTGCCCTCCAAGAGTGGAGTCTCTCTTTCCCCGGGTCCTGTGAAGCTCCTGCACTCAAGCCCCACTGGCCTTCAAAGCCAAATGCTCTGGGGGTTCCTCCTCTCAATGCCAGGCCCTCAGCCTGGGGAGCCTGACATGGGGCTCAGGACTCTCTTGTGGGAGAACCTCTGTGATATAATTACTTTCCATTTGGTGTGTTGCTCACCTTGCGAGCATGGGATTTGATTATGTCTTGAAAGTGCCCCTCCTACCATGTTCCTGTGGCTTCTTTGTTTTTGAATGTAAAATCTTTTTTTTTTGGTAGGTTCCAGTCTTTTTTTGTCAACGGTCATTCAGCAGTTAGTTCTGATTTTGGTGTTTTCGTGAGAGGAGGTGAGCTCAAGCCCTTCTCCTCCACCGTCTTGTCTGGAATCAAGGACCTGCTTTTAGTTTGGATGCTTGCTGCCTCTTTCCTCAGCATGTGCTTTCTGTTAACCCCTTGATATGGGGTGTACAGGTGCAGTGGCCCTGGTGCACTCCCGGGATGGCAGGGACGGTTCTTGGCACCTGCTCACAGTTCTTGTAGCTGTGGCCCCTGCTCGCCTCTGGAGCCCACAATGGCAGCAGCAACTTGCGCCTGCCCCTGGAGCTCCAGTAGGCGGTGACCTATTGCCTGGGAGCACTCAGAGGGAAACTTGCGCCTGCCCCTGGAGCTCCGGTAGGCAGTGACCTATTGCCTGGGAGCCCTCAGAGGGAAAAAAGCTCTTCTGGTGGTCCCACCCCTCTCCTTCTGTGCCCCCAACAACGGCATCTTGCCTCTCTGGCGGGCCCAGGCCTCCTCCGAGTACACCCTCAGTTGCCACAGTCCAGCCTCTTCAGGCTGACTCCAGGCAGCCAACCCTGGTCCTCTCCCTGGGTCAAACCTCTAAAGCCTGAGCTTCAGCCCCCGCCCACACCAACAGATGAGCATCCCAGCCTGGGGAGTACATGGCGGCAGTGCTGACCTTCTGTGCATGTTGCTCTCTGTTTTGCCCTCCACAAACTGGGTGCTGTGATCTCCTCCTAGGCTCTGAAGCTCCCCCTCCATCCAGGCTGATCTCCCTACTGGTGAGGGGACTTCCCAGTGTACAGGAACCTTTCCTCCTTCACAACTCCCTCCCTGAGGTGCAGGCCCCACCCAGATTCCTTTCTTTTTCTTTTTGTCCTACCTAGTTTTGTGGAGGTTTTCTTGCCCTTTCAGAAGTCTGAGGTCTTCTGCCAGTGTTCAGTAGATATTCTGTGTGAATCATACCACTTGTAGATGTATTTTTAATGTTTTTGTAGGAGGTGAGCTCTGTGTCCTTCTCTGCCATCTTGAGCCCTTCCCCCTCTGGAATGCTTAATTTCCTTTTAAAATAAGGTAAAATCACACTTCCATTCAAATATAAAATAAACATGTTAAAGATTTTATTTTCTTTTCAACTTTTTTTTTTAATTAATTTTTCTTGCCCTTTCAGAAGTCTGAGGTCTTCTGCCAGTGTTCAGTAGATATTCTGTGTGAATCATACCACTTGTAGATGTATTTTTAATGTTTTTGTAGGAGGTGAGCTCTGTGTCCTTCTCTGCCATCTTGAGCCCTTCCCCCTCTGGAATGCTTAATTTCCTTTTAAAATAAGGTAAAATCACACTTCCATTCAAATATAAAATAAACATGTTAAAGATTTTATTTTCTTTTCAACTTTTTTTTTAAATTAATTTTTGGCTGCGTTGGGTCTTCGTCCCTGTGCGAGGGCTTTCTCTAGTTGCGGCAAGCGGGGCCACTCTTCATCGCGGCGCACGGGCCTCTCTTGTTGCGAAGCACAGGCTCCAGACACGCAGGCTCAGCAGTTGTGGCTCACTGGCCCAGTTGCTCCACGGCATGTGGGATCTTCCCAGACCAGGGCTTGAACCCGGGTCCCCTGCATTAGCAGGCAGACTCTCAACCACTGCACCACCAGGGAAGCCCCTAAAGATTTTATTTAACTCAGCAGTTAATGTTGGAACCAATATAAGTTGCCAAGGTTCAAGGGAGTAGTCAGTGAAAACACGTAGAGGCAATGGGGAATGCTGGAATGAATATACCAATATTTGCAAAATAGGTGAATATCCATGGGGCAATGATCAATGACATCCCCCCAGACACAATTCATTTGCACTTCCATTTCCTATCAGCAAGAACTCATCTATATTATTATCCATTTTCTCCCATTTACAGAGTTGTAAAATAGCCCAAAGTCTATGAAAAGCAAGAGATGATCTGGAAAGATATGCTCGTCAGAATTCCTAGGCATCTCTTTTGGCCACTTAAAAGACTTCCACAATTAATCCTGACAGTGGGATCTTGGAAGAGTTGGCTAGTGTTAGAAGAAAGGAAGATATAGCTATATTATTTTATTTTCCTGCCTGGAATGGAGGCTTCACAGTCCTAGACTTCAAACAGGCTTAGCGGACATTTCTCCTTTTCTTGTCTTTATCTCCTCTTAATCTCCACTTCTCATTTCCCTTTGGCTCCCACTTGCTCAGTCCTGCAGACTTGTGGTTTCATTCCCCTCATGGAAACCCTGCCTACCCCACAGGAGGAGAAATTCCCTCCTCCTCCTCCTTGGTCCTTTCTTAATGTCTTTAATGCCTCAGTGCTCAGGCTTTGTTCCTGTGTGGAGCTTCTCCTCTGCTCAGCCCCCCGGGCTATGAAGGGGAAGGACAATTTTCTGGTATCTGAGTGAGGGCAGAGCAGATGCTAGATTCTAAGTTCAGCTTGCCCTTCAGCTAAGTAGCAAAAAGCCTTATCAAAGACCATTCATTCCCCCAGGATAATACAGTCTGATTTGAGAAAAAATATTTCTGTTAACCTGGATTTGGCCTTGCCAGTTGTGGAAGAATAACCCAGGCATTCTAGAGCCTAGGAACATCTGTCCCTTTCCTGGGTCAGACTCCCTTCTGCTCACTGAAGGGGAGTTCTGTCTCTGTTTTCCAGTGGGTGATGCTTCCTCCATCCAGTTGTTGTTGTTCTTTCTGGCATAGAAGAGAGATTCCAGTTGTTCCTACCACACATATGGATTAAAAAAATAGAATTTGACATTTTGTACAAACAAAATGAGATTAGAAGTTATAACAGAGGCATGATAGAAATGGGTCTAAAGTTGGTTTTAGACTGACAATGCAGAATCTGATGTGGTCCCAGGTGGTTCCAGGACCACACTGCTCAAGATGACTGCTTCTTGAGCTCTTGAATAAATGCTATTTGCTCTCAGCAACGGACTTCCTGCAAAGACGATCAGATCCTTCAGACCCATCCAGTTCTGCTCATTTCCACATGCAGCCTCATGACTCTCCTATATATGGAGATTTAGAGCATTTTGGTCTCCTCAGGAGACATATTATTTTTTATTTTTAAAAACCAGTCAACTGTTTGGCACATGAATTTCTTCCCAACTTCCATGTTCAGTAGAATGTAGTCACTGCTCTTCCCTGTGGAAGTAGACGAGGAGGCATGGAGAGTCTTGGGATACAGACTCACATCAGCCACTAGGTAACTGCATCATCTCCATTAACATGTCACTCCACATGTTGAGTTTCAGCTTCATCATCTACAGAATGAAGGAGTCAGACTAGGACCCTCCAAAGCAACTATTCCACGGTAATGAGGTGCTAAGTTACTCCCTGAGTATCCTCATTCTGACTGTTGGTGCTGGAGCGGAAAGGAATGTGATTTCTGTTGGCTGGAACGAATAGCTCATCACACAGATGGCCTTGCAGGTTGTAGAGGGGCCAACACTTGCTTTTCTCTACCAAGGACGTGGTCAGGATGTCAAAGACCTTGGAAGAACTCTGCCAGCAACGCGTCCTGAAAGGGATGTCATGGGGCACTGGCACCACATACAGTGGTGATTCTCCTCCTGTGCTGTTTTAATTTTATGCTGATATTCTGAACTTACTGAATTCCTTAGGCATTTTTGCCACATTCTGTCTATGGTTGACTCATTCATTTGGTCACAAATTCACAGTTACTGGCTGAGACCCTTCTTTGTGCCAGATATTTTTCCTGAGTGCACAGTGGTGAACAAAACAGTTGGGGTCCCTGCCCCCCTGTAGTCTAGGAGAGATACAGAGGAGTGAGAAGGTCCAGGTGAGTGAGGTACAGGGTGTATGGGGGGCCTATATGATGAGCACCTAGTCCAGAGGAGGGATTGAGCGGAGACCAGATGGAAGAGGGTGAGGTAGCCTGACATAGAGGCCATGTGTTTTAGACAATGGCACATGTGATAGCAACAGGTGAATTTCTTGCAAAACTAATGAAGCTTATGTTCTGTGGTGTACCAGGAAACAGACTCTTTGAAAAAAGGCAAAAACAAAAGAAAAAAATCTGATTTGTAGCATTTGCTAATTTCCATGGTATAAAAACACCCATCGTGGTCAACGTTAAGGTACAGTTTAACAACCAACCCACAGAAGTCCTTAATATTTAATAATCAGTGCTTTCAAGCTGGTACTGCCATCTCCAGAACCTTAATAGGAAGCTTTGGGTCCCTTTCCTGGACAAGCCCATTCCAAGTGTATTAGTTGGGGTTTCTCCTGAAGCAGGCTCATAGAGGGGAATTTGTATACAAGTGGTTTTTTTCAGAAAGTGTAAGAAATAGCCACAGAGGGTGGGGAAGTTAGCTGGGGAAGGGAAGACCACCAATAAATGGTGTTTCTACCATTATGGGTAACTAGAGTTTCATCCTTCTTGAAATTCTGGGAATCATTGCAGCAGCAGCCGGAGGAGCAAGGGAGTGGCAGTAGTTATACACTAACTCCTGTCAGTCACTGGCTGAGGTCTGTTCCTGGGGTGTGCTCTTTCCCTGTTACATTTGACTTTCCCTGATGGGTGGAGTGGCCTTCCATTGCTTCAGAGAAGACTTTAAAGCCAAAAGCTGCAGGTACTGGCAGTTGGAAGGCAGCCAGCATGCGATGAAGTGGCAAGGCCTGGGGAATATGTGCAGAGCACCAACAGCATCTGCTACAAACTGCCCTGTACCTCATTCTGTATTTCTTTTTTTTTCTCTTCCATT
This sequence comes from Neophocaena asiaeorientalis asiaeorientalis, assembly GCF_003031525.2. Classification (NCBI taxonomy): domain Eukaryota; kingdom Metazoa; phylum Chordata; class Mammalia; order Artiodactyla; family Phocoenidae; genus Neophocaena; species Neophocaena asiaeorientalis. The sequence goes on along the minus strand of NW_020175221.1, from coordinate 4,496,002 downwards.
ATGGTTTATCACAGGATATTGAACATAGTTCCCTGTGATATACAGTAGGACCTTGTTGTTTATCCATTCTATGTATACTAGTTTGCATCTGCTAACCCCAAACTCCCAATCCTTCCCTCCCACTTGGCAACCACAAGTCTGTTCTCTATGTCTGTGAGTCTGTTTCTGTTTTGTAAGTAAGTTCATTTGTGTCATATTTTAGATTCCACGTATAAGTGATATCATATGGTATTTGTCTTTCTCTGACTTACTTTGCTTAGTATGATAATCTCTAGGTCCATCCATGTAGCTGCAAATGGCATTATTTCATTCTTTTTTATGGCTGAGTAGTATTCCATTGTATGTATGTACCACATCTTCTTTATCCATTCATCTGTTGATGGACAGTTAGGTGTTTCCATGTCTTGGCTATTGTAAACAGTGCTGCTATGAACATGTATCTTTTTGAATTATAGTTTTGTCCAGATATATGCCCAAGAGCAGGATTGCTGGATCATATGGCAACTCTATTTTTAGTTTTTTGAGGAACCTCCATACTGTTCTCCATAGTGGCTCCACCAATTTACATTCCCACCAACAGTTTAGGAGGGTTCCCTTTTCTCCACACCCTCTCCAGCATTTGTTATTTGTAGACTTTTTAATGATGGCCATTCTGACTGTCTGTATTTCTAATTTGCATTTTTTCCTTAAATTGGGCCCTCACATTTTTATTAGTTTTAGGCCTTGCAAAACCTAGACCCACCCATAGTGATAGCTCCTAGTTGTTGAAATATGTAGCATGTTTGAGAAATTCAAAGAAATTAATAAGGCTATATCAAAGTTGGGAGGAGGGTGGGTAGCAAGAGATGAAATGAGAAAGCAATGCTGGGCTCTTTTAGGTTTGGCTGCGATTTGCTGATCTCTGTAGAACTCAGCTGGGCTCCTCCTGCTTTCTCATTCCTCTGGGACAGGCTGGCAGAGCAGTCCCCTTTCTGGGATGGGCTCTTCCATGATGCAGAGCAAGAATGCCAGAGGGCTGATGAAATTCACAATGCCTCTGACGCCTATTGCTCACCAGTGGCTCACACCAAATCTCCTAATATTCCACTGGCCAAAGCAATTCACTTGGCCCAGCCCAAAACCAGGAGGGCAAGGAAATATAATCCACCTACAGGGAAGGAGGTGATGACTCAGTGAGGTCAGTAATACAATCTACTCTAGGATTTTCACCAAGATGTTAGTGGTGGTTATCTGGGGTTAGTGAGATTTCTAATAATTGTTATTTTTTGCTTTAGCTTTTTCTCATTAGAATTTTTAATGAGAATATAACAATTTTACCAAAAACTATAAACCTATTTTTTTAAGTAATTAAAGATATTAAAAGTTGGAGAACAGGGCTTCCCTGGTGGCGCAGTGGTTGAGAGTCCGCCTGCCGATGCAGGGGACATGGGTTCGTGCCCCGGTCCGGGAAGATCCCACATGCTGCGGAGCAGCTGGGCCCATGAGCCATGGCCACTGAGCCTGCGAGTCCGGAGCCTGTGCTCCGCAACGGGAGAGGCCACAACAGTGAGAGGCCCGCATACTGCAAAAAAAAAAAAAAAAAAAAAAAAAGGTTGGAAAACATTTATTTGAGGATACATTTTTAACATTTCCTTTTATAACTCCTTTATTAAATGAGTTAATGTACCTATGAAAAGCCTATCTCCTCAACTTCTGAGACTACCTGTTAGCTTTTACAGTGTATAAAAATCATTAGGTTTTATTATGTTTCTATTTTTGTTTCCTTATTACTACTCATTCATTTTAAAACTTACTTTGTTTATATCTTTAATTTTGTATGTATCTCTGTAAACCACCTGCAAACACTTTAAGTATTAGATGGGAAGTAAAGAAACCGATTATTTTAAAAACTGAAACAGGTGTGGGCGAGAGAGCCAGCCCAGTCATACATACAAATCAGCTGCAGAGATTATTTTTTTAAATGCTTATGATGACGTCCCTAAAGGTTCTGATTTAATTGTTCTAGGTTGAGGTTATTTTTAAAAGCTCTCCAAGGGTTGAGAAAAATTGAATAAATAAATGATTAAGTTAGTAGAAAAGTAACAGAAAGGCCAATGCTAAGCGATGAGCAGTAGGAGATTGGGAAATTCCATAATGACTTGAAGTCTGCTGAGATGCTGAAGGCTGAGGCTCCCGAATATTGAGGAGAGTAAGGGAAATGGATGCTGAGGAGAAATTTGAGCTTCCAGAATGAAGAATAAGACTGCTGTTAAGATCTGTCTGAGATTCACTGCAGGGGGAAGAGCTGGTCATATTCTCCCTGACACCTCATTTTCCCATGTATAGCCCAGATCAGACCCTAAGAGATAACTGCTTTTTGGGTTACTGAGGTACATTTTGTGGACTGTTTTTCAGAACATTATCACTAATAAGAGTCTCTTCTCAATGAAAACAGGTTGAACTCGTAGGAGATTATTTATATACCCAGAACAAGAGAGGAGAAATAGAGATATTATAGGAATTTGATTTGTCTGTTTACAGCTCTCCTAAATTATTTTGTGCAGAGTTCAGTCATTTATGTATAAAATATGAAAATCTCTTGAAAATCTCTTCATCTCCCTCTGCCTCATAATATAAAACAAAAACAAAACAAAAATCAAAATCCTCTCTCCTTACATATATATTTATAGAGGAAACATAAAAATATAGAAATATATAGAGAGAGGGGAGTTATTTTATTTTTGTTTTTAACTAAAAGACAAATAACATTTTTTTTAGTAAGCAGGACCTCGTTACTGGTAAGGTCTGAGTTAATTGCCATTCTGTAGAGTAACCATGGTGACCAGCATGTTGCTTCTGAGTCCATTAATCTTGTTGAGGTTAACAGTAAATCCCAAAGGATCTTCTGCAGTGATTCAGAGATAAATCATCTTCTCACATGTATGTTATTTGGTGACAGCACTTTCTTTAAATATGTCTCCCTAACAGACAAAGAAATAAGATAATCCCTAATGAGGTGATAAAAACCCATTCCCAAATAAGAAATTTTACAAAATGTAGCAAATGACTGAAAAAGTAGATACATAGAAATGACACATGAAAGGAGGATTCACTCAATAAACATGTACCATACTCCTAATAGACATGCCAAAAAAGGCCATTTACTCCTTCTTAGTAATGTATCTGTACAGGACCTCAGCCTTGACGTATAAACAGGAGACAAAATTTGAGATTCTTCAATAAAAAAACTCAAATTATGTTTTAGATTATAGAAATTAGAAAGGATGAGTTGACCTGGACTGAGGAAGAGAAACAGCTGGCTGCCCAAGCTAGGACTAATAATGTTTTATATTTGTGAAAAGGTGTTTGCGGCGTAGAAAGTAGAGCATGACCCTACCTAAAACCACATTTGTCCTACAACATCCCCAGAGATTAAGTACAAAATGTGGTGGCCTCATTTTACAGATGAAGATGCTGAGGCTACGGAATGCAGAATGACTTTCCCATACTCAGTATTAGCACTTTCTTTTAAATGAGCTGAATAAAATTGTCAGGATTCTGAGTTGGAAGGGTTGGGGATTGGATTTTCATCCCAACGTTCTGCTGCCCTTAATTCATATTACACACAACTCTGGGTCTTTCTCAACCCATGAGGTTTATATTTTCTCATCTTCAAGTATTCCTGAGCTAAAGGAATAATCCAAGCTCTCATTTCAACCTAGGTCTTCATACCTAAAAGAAATACCAAGAAAACAATAGTGTTTTACAGAAGCTAAGATGCACAATTACTCATATTTTAACATCTCTGAAATTGGGATGTGTCTTACAATAAATGACATTGTAATTGCTGATGCTGTATGAGAAATGGGTTCCACTGCCTGTACATGCACCAACATGGTCATAGCTGTGTATACTGTCCTTACCTCAACTGAGTGGTGGAACTGTTACAACGTAGGTAGAAAGTTATTGTGTATGCGGGAGGTGGGTATCAGTTTGATGTTAGGGATGTGAATACCCATTTGGAGTAATGACCGTCATTTCACATTTCCCTGCAAAGCAACCTGCTGGTGCTCTACAGGTCTTAAGGGAAGATACCCACAAGCAGAAGGGTATGTTGACATTGAGGTAGTCATAGGATGATCATCTTTCATGAACAAAGCAACTGAAGACAGAAAGAATTACTAAATCCCTCAGAATACATGAAAAAAACTTCAAAGTAACAAGAAGCTGATATAACTGACAAGTATGTCTAGCAGGACAGTTGTTAACCATTGTATCATAGTTTCATAGGCTGCTGCTTTTTGTTCTTGGCCATTCGTAATTTTTAATCTTATAATACACGACATCTTAGATTCTATGATATGTAGTAATTCATAAATCAGTCAGCATGGTTCTGTTCCCCTGTAGCTGGTGATTGGGCTTTGCCTAAAGCTACTCTGTTGATGGCGGACTTCATCAGAAAGTCCAGAGTCCAAAAACAAATCTTATTTGATTAACCAACTCTGGCAAATTAATGTTTTGTTCACTTCAACACAAATGTCTCAGACCACAGTTGATATTTGATTAAAAAGAGAAATTGTCTCCAATGGCTCTTGAAGCTTTTAAGGTAACGGTTCTTTATAATTCCCTAATTACAGAAAGTGTTCATTTTTAATTATTGGCAATTTAGGACATTGCGGAGGTTACAGTAAAATATTTCTGATATAGGTACAATTGGAAAGGGGGATGGTTCTGGTGTAATCATGGCATCCCAAAACTATACACACACACAGTATAAACAGGGAGTGTTGTGTATGCATAGATGTATAATCTATCTCTGTGGCCTCCGAAGACCCCATGAGTTATTATGCTAGAACTGAGAGACTCAGACATGTTTAATGGCAGAAGCAAGCATTCCATTAACTTGGTTAAAGAGTACAAATCAGCTAGCTGAGTTGTTTCTTCTTTACCTTCACAAAAGTGCACCCCGGCCCAGTTTAAGTTTCTACAATCAGGGGTGCAGCAGGAAGAGTTTAACTAGGTCAGAAGAGTGCTAAATTTTTTCAGGCAAGCATTTGTCCTTGATAAATTCAGTAAGCCATGCTATTACATACCAGCCCCAGCCTCTTCCTTACGCAAGTATGACACTCTCCTGTGACTCCTGTCTCCCCAGCTTCATTCTGCAAATTTGTGTTCTAGCTGTGTGCCAGGATAAGAACTTTCTCCACTAACATAGGGGCTCTCAACCTAGGGCCTTTCCAGGCATAGGCCAAGCCTTGGCTAACAAGACCTAAAGGAGCAAAGGGATAATTTTTTTAATTACCTAAGGAAATCTGATTAAATTTGAATTCCTTTGAAAGAACCTTTGGAATTTATTTATACAACTATCTTAGCTCTTGAGATTTAAGATGTGTCCAGGTATAGAATATTTTTTTACATCTTAATTCACTCTGAATTCATCATTTTTCATATACCCCACTCATAAGATGAGGTAAGTGAAAAGTATAGATTTTGAATGTCTGCCTTTATTTTCCCAGTTTATAGACACATACTGAATGTGACTATTGCTAGAGGAATGTATTATTCTCTTAGTTGTCAGAATTAGAAAGGTCACATCCCCAGATTTTTCTGATAAAATATGCTGCACCTTGAGACGCTCACATGGAACCAAAGGTATCTTTCACCAGATATTTTAATCTCATTTGAAAACTTGTACTTGGTTCAGGGAAGTACTCTGAAATAAGACCCTATCTGCCTTTTAGCTCTCTTCTTTCTTCTCGGAAGGGAGAAATAGTGATGACATCTCATTAAAAGCTCTCCTGCTGCAGTTTAAACCTATTTGCTTTCATTCTGTCTTCAAGCTGAGAACAGCTCATCACTATTTTCTATGTAAAAATCCTGAAGTATTTGACAATTGCTAGTAAGAACATGCCAAGCTTCTCTTTTTGACACTTTACAAATCCCTTTATTAAACTTTCATCATTTGTTTAGCTTCTCTCTCTCTCTCTCTCTCTCTCAACCACCCACTGGGTGATATGTCTTTCCCACCTATCTTGAATTGTTATCAAATAAGAACGTGGCCAATAAAAAGGGAGGATTAAAGAACATGGCTTCCTTTCAGCTTCCGCTCTGAAATGATAAAAAATACACTAGAACTTCACTTCTCAAACTTGTAATGAGTAGTACAGATATGTGTTTAAGAGCACAGGCTTGAAAGCTTTACTGCCTGCGTTTTGATTTCCAGATCTACCACTTTACTAGGTGAGTTGTCTTAGGCGAATTTTTTAACCTTTCTGTGCCTCATTTTGCTCAACTATAAAATGAGGATCATAATATTATCTCCCTTGAGTTACTCTAAGGATTAAGTTAAGGTAACATATATAAAGAGTTTAAAACAGTACCTGCAAATATTAACTATTATAGTTATCAACTAAGTTTCAAAATCAAAATTTGGTTATGTGCATTATGATTCATACCAGAAGCTTATTCTGAATCCTAGATATCTTGTTTATAGTAACCTAAAACACCAGCTCATTGTATTATAATTTTGATATTAATCAACCTGGCATTTTTCTCTTAAAAATGTAAGGCATGAGTATATTAGTTCTTATAACGCTTTTTAAAAATATTATCATTACCCCCAGATTTCCTAACCCAATTGTCTTAGCTCTTTAAGTTGTGACTGTAACAAGGTAAAAATTCTTTTCTATGATGGGCTATAAATAGTGACCAACCATCTCAGGTTTCTTGGAACTGAGGGGTTTCTTGGGGCATAGGACTTTTACTGCTAAAACTGGGAACATCTTGGGCAAACTGGGATGGTTGGCCACTCACTCCAGGTATAAAAGTACTGTATAAGGTGGAGTAGAAGGGGGAAAGGAAGAAGCAGTAGTAATATTAATCTCACCAAACATAGAAGAATTCTAAATACAACACCACCATTCCCCTGATTTTTGACTCATGCAACCCCTGATGAGTATCTGAAGGGTAAAATTGTACTGAACAAATGAATTCTAAATGTCAGGTATTTGGGCTTCATTTTTTGCTGTTATCGTCATCTGTGGGATATATTTCTTCTCCTTCATTTTATGCTGTTGCACTTTCCTCTGATCATTTTTTTGCCTTTTTTTTTTTTTTCTTGTAGGTCAACTCAAATCAAAACATACTCATGGGATAATGCCCAGGTTATCCTGGTTGGGAACAAATGTGACATGGAAGATGAGCGAGTCATCTCAACTGAGAGGGGCCAACATTTAGGAGAACAGCTTGGTAAGAAACAAATGATCAAATTAATGAGAAAGAGAGCATGGTAATTACTTGTAACACAGTGCAGAGTCCCAGCTACTTGCTAGGATGGATTTAATGAAAAGATTGTCAACCCAACAGTAGAAACCAACACATCACCTGTAAGTAGTAAGTGGATTTCCTCCCACTTTCTATGGTATCCTTAGAATCCAAGCACAATTACAGAAGCAAAATAGACAGCCAGCATTTGGATTTAGTACAAGATGTTCAAATTCCATTGCATAAGAAAGACAGGATGTGCCTTGCTTGCTATTTCTTTGGGTTTTTTTCTCTATATACGATATTTTATACTGAGTGAGCACTTTATTATGCTATATGATTGTTGTTTTCAAGTTTCCATTGGAGGAGGGTGGGTAATAGGCACAGAATAGGTCATGTTATAGATTCTGGTTCTAGAGACACCACTGGCAATGTGTGTTACAGTTACAAACCTCTTTGAAACTCAGTTTCCTCATCTCTTAAGAATGAGTAATATGACCCATGCCTACTTTACCAAGTCCTTGTAGATAAGATCAACTGAGATAAGAGATAGATATGAAAGAGTTTTAGAAATGGCAAAGCCATTTCAAACGCAAAACATTGTATATAGGGGAAAAAATGCTTGAGTGAGTAGGGTAGAGTTTTGGTGCAAAGGAGGGAATCATGATTGATTGATTTTTTTAAAAATAATTGGAGTATAGTTGACTTACAATGTTGTGTTAGTTTCAGGTGTACAGCAAAGTGAATAAGTTATACATGTACATATATCCACTCTTTTTTAGATTATTTTCCCATATAGCTCATTATAGAGTATTGAGTAGAGTTCCCTGTGCTATACAGTAGGTCCTTATTAGTTATCTATTTTATATATAATAGTGTGTATATGTCAATCCCAATCCCCCAATTTATCCCTCCCCCCTTTTCCCTCTAGTAAACATAAGTTTGTTTTCTACATCTGTTTCGGTATTGTAAATAAGACTCTATTTCTGTTTTGCAAATAAGTTCATTTGTACCATTTTTTAAGATTCCACATATAAGCGATATCATATGATATGTCTTTCTCTGATTTACTTCACTCAGTATGACAATCTCTACGTCCATCCATGTTGCTGCAAATGGCATTATTTTGTTCTTTTTATGGCTGAGTAATATTCCATTGTATATATGTACCACATCTTCTTTATCCATTCCTCTGTCGATGGACATTTAGGTTGCTTCCATGTCTTGGCTACTGTAAATAGTGCTGAAATGAACATTAGGATACCTTTTCAAATTATGTTTTTCTACAGATATATGACCAGGAATGGGATTGTTGGATCATGTTGTAGTTCTATATTTAGTGTTTTAAGGAACTTCCACACTGTTCTCCATAGTGGTTGTACCGATTTACATTCCCACCAAGAGTGTAGAAGGGTTCCCTTTTCTCTACACCCTCTCCAGCACTTATTGTTTGTAGATTTTTTGACGATGGCCATTCTGACTGTTGTGAGGTGATTGTAGTTTTGTACAACTACTCATTGTAATTTTGATTTGCATTTCTCTAATAATAGTGATGTTGAGCATCTTTTCATGTGCTTTTTTGGCTATCTGTGTGTCTTCTTTGGAAAAACGTCTATTTAGATCTTCTGTCCATTTTTTGGTTGGGTTGTTTGCTCTTTTGATATTGAGCTGCATGAGCTGTTTGCATATTTTGGAAATTAATTCCTTGTTGCTTCATTTGCAAATATTTTCTCCCATTCTGTTTGTTGTCTTTTCATTTTGTTTATGGTGTCCTTTGCTGTGCAAAAGCTTTTAAGTTTCATTACGTCCAATTTAATTATTTTTGTTTTTATTTTCATTACTCTAGGAGGTGAATTCAAAAAGATATTTCTGCGATTTATGTCAAAGAAAGTTCTGTGTTTTCCTCTAGGAGTTTTATAGTATCCAGTCTTACATTTAGGTCTATTGATCCAATTTGAGTTTATTTTTGTGTATGGTGTTAGGGAGTGTTCTAATTTTATTCTTTTACATGTAGCTGTCCAGTTTTCCCAGCACCACTTATTGAAGAGACTGTCTTTTCTCCATTGTATATTCATGGTTGCTGGTTTTGATGTCATATTTGTGTGTGGATGATTTTTTACCACTACTTTATGTTTGCCTTTACCAGTGAGCTTTCCCACTTGTGATTTTCTTGTTTCTAGTTGTGGCCTTCCCCCCCCCACACACACACCTAGAGAAGTTCCTTTATCATTTGTTGTAAGGCTGGTTTGGTGGTGCTGAATTCTCTTAGCTTTTGCTTATCTGTAAAGCTTTCGATTTCTCTCTCAAATCTGAATGAGAGCCTTACTGGTTAGAGTAATCTTGGTTGTAGGTTTTGCCCTTTCAACACTTTAAATATATCGTACCTCTCTGTTCTGGCCTGCAGAATTTCTGCTGAAAAATCAGCTGTTAACCTTATGAGGATTCCTTGTGTGTTATTTGTTGCTTTTCCCTTGTTGCTTTTAATATTTTTTTCTTTGTCTTTAATTTTTGTCAATTTGATTACCATGTGTTTCGATGTGTTCCTCCTTGGGTTTATCCTGTATGCGACTCTCTGCACTTCCTGGACTTGGATGAGTGTCTCCCTTTCCCATGTTAGGTAACTTTTTAGTTATAATCTCTTCAAATTTTTTCTCAGGCCCTTTTCCTTTCTCTTCATCTTCTGGGACCTCTATATTGCAAATATTGGTGCATTTGCTGTTGTCACAGAGGTCTCTGTGACTGTCCTCATTTTTTTTCAGTTTTCTTTATTCTCTTCTATGGCAGTGATTTCAAACACTCTGTCTTCCAGCTCACTGTGCTCTTCTGCCGGTTATTCTGCTATTGATTCCTTCTAGTGTATTTTTTTATTTCAGTTATTGTGTTGTTCATCTCTGTTCTTCAAATCTTCTCTTTTCTAAACATTTCTTATATCTTCTTGGTCTGTTCCTCCATTTTTTTCTGAGATTCTGAATCATATTTACTATTATTACTCTGAATTATTTTTCAGGTAGATTGCCTATCTCCTCTTCCTTTAGTTCTCATGGGTTTTTATCTTGTTGCTTTGTCTGCAACATATTTCTCTGTCGTCTCATTTTGTCTAACTTTCTGTGTTTGTGGTCTCCTTTCCACAGGTTGCAGGATCATAGTTCCTCTTGCTTCTGGTGTCTGACCCCTGGTGGGTGAGGTTGGTCCTGGAGCTTTTGTAGGCGTCCCAGTGGGAGGGACTGGTGCCTGCCCTCTGGTGGATAGAGCTGTGTCTTGTCCCTCTGGTGGACAGGGCTGTGTCAGGGGGTGTGATTTGAGGTGGCTGTGAGCTCAGTGCAACTTTAGGCAGCCTGTTTTCTGATGGGTGGCACTGTGTTCCTATCTTTGTTGTTTGGCCTGAGGCTTTCCAGCACTGGAGCCTGTAGGTTGTTGGGTCGGGCTGGGTATGGTGCCAAAGTCGGGACCTCCTGGAGAGTTCATGCCAATCAGTATTCCATGGGGCCTCCACTACCAGTCTCCTTGCCCCACACAGCAATCTACAGCTGACCCTTATCTCCCCAGGAGAGCCTCCAAGACCCCTAGGTAGGTCTAACACAGGTTCCTATGGATGTACTGCTTTTTGCTGGTCCCAGTGCACATGAGACCTTGTGTGCACCCTCCAAGAGTAGAGTCTCTTTCCCCCAGCCCTGTGGAGTTCCTTCACTCAAGTTCTGCTGGTTTTCAAGGCTAAATGCTCTGGGGGTTCTTCTTCCCAATGCCAGATCCTCAGACTGTGTCTTGGAGGGCTATTTTTATGTGGGAACGTTTCTGTGTGGCCTGCATGGGTTTAAATTTTTTTGGTGCTAGGGCTGTTTTTAGTATAGGTCTCTGCCGCCTCTTTCCTAAGTGTATGCTGTCCATTATCCCCTTGATAGGAGGTGTGACTGATGTTGTAGTGACAAGAGCCTGCATTGGATATTGAACCTCCCCTTTGTTCTGTGGTTGTCACTGCCCTGTCGGGTGGGGTCTGCTCCCTAGTTCTTGGAGTAGAGGCCCCCAGATCTGTTTCTTGGCTGTGATTCTGATCTGTGGTGTGAGTTAGGTGGGACTGGAGCACTCCCACTGGGAGAGAAGCCACTGAGTATCCCTGTTCACCTGTGGAGGTGTTCACCTGTGGGTGTGCTCTGTTGTGTCACCTTACACCTGTTGTGCAAGCTCTCAGATTACACTGTTGTTGGCACTGGTCTCAGCCCCACCTTAACTGTGTGGGTGTGCCGGCATTTGGCCTGGTGTCTCTTAGGTGCTGTTTTCACCAGGCCACTAGTGTAGATCCACTGAAGTCAGGTTCCAGGATTGCAGTAATCATGGATCTACATCCACTGTGGGTGCTATGGGGTCAGCTCGGACTCTGGCCTGGCCCAACACCCATGTGTACGTGTCCACAAAGTCCACAGCTGCTGAAGCTAGACCTGTCTCAGCTGTAGGAGCACTTGTTGTCTGTTCAGATGTTCTGCAGGTGCTGAGTTTACAAAGCCAGTTGCAGGGGTGTAAATCCACAGTTTGCGCAGCAGTAAGGGGAGATTTCATCTCTTCTTCCTTAGTTGCACGGTCCCTGGGGTTCAACTGTGGTTTCAGCCCCACCTATGCATGTGGGCCACCCACAGGCATCTGCTCCTGAGGCTGCCCCAGAGCACATGAGCCTGCCCTGGTGGGAAGGGGGCACAGAGGAGGCGGCGGCTGGGGGACACCCATGGCAGGGACTGGTGCATGGGGAGAGAGGCTGCAATGGCCATGATTGATTTATTAATTCAAGGCATTTTTTACTGAGCACCAGTTATGTATCCTGCACTGTGTCAGACATCACGGGGGATACCAAAAAACTGTGATCCACAGTCCCTCGGCTCAAGTTGCTTCCAATCAAGTGGGGAGACCAGAGATACACACAAGAAAGCAGAAATAACAAGACAACAACAAAAATAGCATCATGAGGATATGATAAGCTCGGAGACAGGTGCCAAGAGGAAAGCAACAGAGGGAGGGAGGCAGACACAGGTGTTAGAAGGAGGTGTGAGAGTGAAGTGAGATGGGAGGCAGATAAGGAGCAATGCAGAGGAAACAGGGATAATGTATGGAAATGAGCAGAACAGCTAGGAAGAGGTGAGTGATGAGAGGAGCTAACCATCATATGGGTTAAATGGCAAGACAAGTTTTGAATGTTCCTGAAAGGAGAGTAGAATATGAAAACCATGAGGAGGAGAAGAAGCATCATGAATAAAGGGCACAGTGGAGTAAGGACATTGAGAGGAACATTGGGAGGACAGAGAGTGGAAAAGTTGGAACCCAGCGTGATGTTATGGAAGTAGAGTGGATTTGGGGAACAATTCCAGCCCTAAGCAAATGAGCTGGAATTTCTTTCTTTTCCTTCCTCCTTCCCTCCCTCCCTTCCTCCCTCCTGTCCTTCCCTCCTCCCTCCCTCCTTCCCACCTCACTCCCTCCTGTCCCTTTTTCCTCCCTCCCTTCCTTCTGAGAGTCTGGCTTTCTAACCTTTTTGCCCAGGATCTACAGTAAGAAATGCATTCAATCTAGCAACCCAGTGCATACATACGTAGAGAGAAAGAGAATGAAACCAAAGTTTTACAAAACACATTTACTCTTATTAGATGAGATTTGTTCTGATGCTATTCTCCTTTCTATTATTTTTCATTTTCTTTTAATAATGGTTTCAACTCACTAAATAAATCTTAGGATCCACTAATGTGCTTCAACCTGCTATAATTTGAAAAACACTGTTCTGAAGTGGGTACTTTGTGATTAATCTGCAGGGAGTGTGCAGCACAGATTAGAGAATCAGACATCCTCTCAGTGGGGCACCCTGTCACTTGGTCATCTCATAAATGAACTATGCACAGTCCAGTCTGAGAGCTTGACCATTTCCTTATGAGATTAGTGAGCTCATTGGGCCAAAGGCTATCACCCAGTGACTGCAAGAACCCTCCCACCAAACTTTCTTACATTTGCCCATGAGAAAATCATACAGCTGATATCTTTTCTTTCTGTGGCTGCCCTTGAGCTTTTATCATCTCGTTCATAGGGCCTCTCCCCATTCCATCAATTTAACAATCTTTTTCCCCCAAAAGTCTGAAAAACTTGGCTATCTTTTCTTAGTCCTCTTAGCACCTCAGGAAGTTAGGAATGGAGAACAGTAGATTCCCCAAGAGAAGAGAGAAAAGAAATCTGGGAGAGGGTTGGCAGGGTGGCTGCCTGAGACAATCTCTTCCCTCCCTGTATTTTCTTGACTAGTCAGGCATATCCTATGTGGGGGGAATAAACTGCTACACAGACGTAAGTGACTTCTATATTTAAACCTGAAAACTGTTTGGTTCAAAGAACAATAGATGGGAGCCAATATTTTAGTGACATTGAGCCAGGTAGCTGGTTACATTTTTTACCACTGTAATAAATTACCTGGGTGTTGAGAAGGTCATGTTGTGGAAGGGGACATGTAGAATGGTGTGAATGCATCAAGAGGGCAGCCTTCCTTGGAACGCCACTGACTGACACAAACCCTTTTCATGCGGTACACAGATGAAGGAAATTTCCTGAAATTGTGAGGCAGAAATGGTTTATGTACTCATACACATTCTTCCAATGATTTCTGATTGATTTTTTGCTCTGTATTCAATAAACCCCAGCAGTTGTCATAGCAACCAACACTTGGGCATTCTTAGAGAGTCGTTTACCTTCTTTAATGTGCTTTGTTCTTTTCATGACTACACACCCTTCTATAAATGATCATGAGAGATCATTTATATGGGGGAAAAAACCTCACAATCAGTTTAAAGATTTTAAAGGTCTTAGCTTTATTTTCTTTTAATTACTGGTAAAATTCCATTGTCCAGAACAGCATCACACACACACAAAGGTTGGGCACTGTTTTATAAATGTCATTACCACATCTTAGCAGATGGTTCAAAAACACTGCTGTATTGATCTAGTTACAATTAATTCTCCATTGTGGATGGTTACATCCATAACATTTGCTTATCCTAATGAAGGTACTTGATGGAACTGAGCTGTAGCTGAGGTCTTTAAAATACTTGTATGTCAGCTGCCCTTGCCAATCCAAACATTTACAATACATCAGGTGCTTGGGAATACAATCATAATGCTACCTTTCAGGAGCAACCATTGTAGCGCCTGTGGTAGACTATGCAGACAATCAGCATTTTTCTGGTCTTCCCTTTCCTGGTTGTTTTGTTTCATTTGGCCTCCTGGGCATGCCCTCCTTCTTGCATTCTGCCATCTTGGCTTCTATACCATGGTGCTCTCTCTCCAGCTATACCTTGGCTATTTCCTTGGGAGACTCTTCCTCTTTCTCCCTCTTGCACTTTGCCTTTCCATCCTTGGCCCACCACTCTTCTCTCTCTGCACTATCCCTTAGATATTCCCAACCACTTCTGAGGCATGAACTCTGCCTATAAACTAATGACAGCCAAGTCATGTCTTAGCCCTGACCCTTTCACCTGACCCTCTACCCACCTGCCAGCTGCATGTATTCAATACTTCCGATTTGGGGTGGTCCTCTAAATCATGTGCAGCTGAATCCTCTGGGGTTCTTTTTCAAGTGTATATTTGTCAACCCTAACTCGGGCATGCTGCACCAAAGTTTCTGAAGGCCAGGAATCTACATGTTTAACAAACAACATTCTGACTTTCCTACAACCCTAAAAGTTTAGAACACTGGCCTAAATAGCTGCAAGTGTTTGGGGAAGGTAGGGAACTGCCCCTGAGCTGAACATTATCCTATAGCTAGTATCATTCTTCCCATGTGTGTTTTTGGCATTTACTATAGGCACATGTACCTATAACAATATATAGGAATGTTTTCGATTTTTATTTTTATCCAAATGCCAAATTTATAATATGGCAATAATCTATATATATGTAGTCTCATAATTTGTTTTAAATGTAAAAATATTAAATTAGAAAAAATAGAAATAATTAAAGATATAAGTTTTCCTAAAATAAAATAACTAGGAATAAGAACAAAGAAATGTATGGAGGAGAATGGATTTTACTGCCCTGAAATTATAGAAGAAAGAATACTTGAACCATTTTTACAAGCACTGAATGGGCAGAAAGTGCAGAAACTCTGAGGTTTCCTAAAATTGTAGTCAGAGAAACAAAAATTGCAGATAAACTAAATTTGCTTCTGGAGAGAAGTGATGTTTTTAATAACTAATTTGTAAGGCTCTAATTTTGTTTTTAATTTGCATTCATATTTCTTCCTAAAGCAAATAACAGATACATATATCCTATTACTCTCCATTCAAATAATTGTCATGATATCATGTGCCTGTATTACTAAATTCCAACCCTGTCGTCTCCATCCTTCCTCCTTGTCTAGCACAGGGAACCCATGAGGATTTCTGACAACTATAAAATATTCTTATACTTTGCCATCTTTCCAACCTGTAAAATTTGTTTCCCCTTCTTTTCACATTTAATGACTTGTTTTGTTTTGTTTATTCATCTTCAAATGTTTATTAAACACCTGTAATGATATTAAGGAGTCATGAAATATGTATCTTCCTCCTCGTGGAGCTTAATGTGTGGTCTGCATGTCAAAAATACAATAAAATCGTGAATGCATAAATTGTTTCCAGCCCTTCAAAACAAGTATAACTTGAAGGATGAAGGCGGGACATACAGATCTACAAATATATAGTTCCTTCTGTTTTAAGAATATGAAGAGTGACAAAAAAGTCACATTCTATGTCTATAAACTCTGAAACATTGATTCAATAAAAGCTGGCTTAATTAAACAGTTCCTTCAGGGGAATAATCTCTTGAAGTAGAAAAAGGTAAATTAAAGACAAATCAGAAAGGATACTCCTTCACATAACAAAGAATATACAAAAAGAACTGATTGTTTCTGGAGGAGGGAGGTGGTGCAGACAGGATATATTCAATATAGTTGCTTCCCAAAAAGTCTAGATAAATCAAGTAAGGCAGATACACCATGGCTAATAGAGTTTGGACTCTATGGGACATTTCTATCCCACCAAGAATAAGTTTGAGCACATTGACCACGTGGCTTCATATGCCCTGATATCACTCTTGGGGACATGTTAACTAGGGTGAAAGGAACATCATTGTTAACAAGCCAGGAAAGTCTACCTCCTGAGATTTTAGTGCCCATGCTGCTGATTTCTGCTGAGACTGGATGACTTCAGGGATGCCTAATTTAGGAACTCTGATTCTAGGATTCTTCAATTGGTTTCTAATTTGAGTCTTTTAGTGTAAACACCCTTGTCTTTCATTGCCAACTCAGGCGAGAATGAACAAAGCAGTAACTTCACTGAACTTTGGATCCATGCAGTCTGATCCTAAGCAGCCAGATTCTCTTTATACATTTTCCAGCATCACACCTTCCTGACTGCTAAGCTCCGCCTGAGTCACTGTATACTTGGAACAACCTTGAGATACAGATTAGGTCTTAACTGTGTTTAGTTTTCTCTTTTACAATCCAGGAGAGAATTAGGGTCTATATAACTGATAAGCCTATTTAAACTCTGTTCATGGACCCCAGAGTCTTCCAGTGATCCACAGTGATCCAGTGAAAGATGACAGAAAAGGACTAGATCACTGTTAAGGATAATTTTTCTCAAATGTAATATTGCCCAAGTACATAATATTTATTTTCAAACAGTGCCCAGCTTTATGGAATTTCCTCCAACCAGTAAATTGGAAAACTCCTTGACTACTCATTCTGTGCTTTATAAGAAACCTCTGAAAATTCTTGATGCCTCACTCTCTGGGCCTTAAAAATTACACTGAGACAGTTACCACTAAACCGGTTAACAGCAACTTCTTAGTACCTTTAGAGCATTATTTTAGGGAATCTGTAAGGAGGACTACTTAAGGTAGCTCCCTTCTAAATAATAAAAAATTAAGGTGGTGTAAAGTGTGTTGTCTTTCTTCTTTGTTGTGCTGAGAGAGCCACATAAGACTGCTCTGAGACTAGGAATAACAGAGATAAATTAACTCAAGTCACAGGTAGACCTCAGAACATTGAGGGGATCTCACTTCTTTCTTGGAAAATTCAATTCAGGCAGGACCAAGGCAAGGAGAGGAGAAAAGTAAATAGAAGGAAGATTGAATCTAGAGAAGTGGTTCTCAAAAATACCAGTGTACAAGCTGTACATCAGGCCAGTTAAATTGGGATCTCTCTGGTGGGACTCAGTCAACAGTATTTTATTTTATTTTATTGAGGTATAATTGATATATTAGCTCAGGTGTGTAACATAATGATTCAATATTTGTATGTAATGCAAAATGATTACCACAGTAAGTCTATATCCATCACTATACATAATTACAAAAACTTTTGTGATGAGAACTTAAGATTTATTCTCTTAACTTTCAAATATGCAATACAGTATTTTTAACTATGGTACTGTGCTGTACATTACATCTCTGTGATTTATTTATTTTATAACTGGACATTAGTATCTTTTGAACCTTTCATCCATTTTGCCTGCCCAGCCCCCGGCCCCTACCTCTGTTCACCGCCAATCTGTTCTCTGTATCTGAGGTGGGTTTTATTTTGGAGGGTTTTTTGCGGGGGAGGTGGTTTGCTTTTTTTTCTGAGATTCTGCATATAAGTGAGATCATACAGTATTTGTCTTTCTCTTTCTGACTTATTTCCCTCAAGGTTCATCCATGTTGCCATAAATGGCAAGATTTCCTTCTTTTTTATGGCCGAATAATATTCTATTGTGTACGTGTGTGTGCATATGTGTGTTTATCCATTCATCCAATGATGGACACTTAGGTTGTTTCCATATCTTGGCTACTGTAAATAATAATGTAGTGAACGTAAGGGTGCCTATATCTTTTTGAGTTAGTGTTTTTGTTTTTATTGTATAAATGCCTAAAAGTGGAATTTCTGGATCATATGATATTTCTATTTTTAATTATTTGAGGAATATCCATATATGGCTATACCAATTTATATTCCCATCAACAGTGCACAAGGGTTCCTGTTTCTTCATACCCTTACCAACACTTGTTAATTTTTGTATTTTTGGTAATAGCCATTCTAACAGGTGTGAGGTGATATCTCTTTGTTGTTGTGACTTACATTTCACTGATGATTAGTGATGTTAAACATCCTTTCACATACCTGTTGGCCATCTGTACGTCTTTGGAAAAAATGTCTATTCAGATCCTCTGCCCAATTTTTAATCATAGTTTTTGTTTATTTATTTCCTTTGAGTTGTACAAGCTCTTTATATATTTTGGATATTAACCCCTTCTCTGGATAAATAGTTTGCAAATTTTTTCTCCCATTCTGTATGTTGTCTTTTCATTTTCTTAATTACTTTTTTTTCTTTTTTGCTGTGCAAAAGCTTTTAAGTTTGATGTAGTCTCATTCGTTGATTTTTGCTTTTGTTGTTTGTGCTTTGGGTATCATATCCAAAAAGTCATTGCCAAGACCAGTGTTGAGGAGCTTCTTCCCTATGTTTTCTTCTAGGAGTTTTATAGTATCAGGTATTGTGTTTAGGTCTTTGATTCATTTTGAGTTGACTTTTGAGTGGTGTGACATAAAGGTCCATTTTCATTATTCTGCATGTGTTCATCCATTTTTCCCAACACCATTTGTTGAGGAGACTATCTTTCTTTATTCAGTGCTCTGGGCTCCCTTGTCAAATATTAGTTGATCTTATGAGCAGGGGTTTAATTCTGTGCTCTCTAACTTTATTCCATTGGTCTATATGTTTATACTGTTATTACTGTAGCTTTGTAGTATAGTTTGAAGTGTGATAGCTCCAGCTTTGTTCTTTTTCCTCAGGATTGTTTTGGCTGTTTGGAGTCTCTTGTGGTTCCATACAAATTTTAGTATTGTTTTTTCTATTTCTGTGAAGAATGCCTATGGTATTTTGTTGGGAATTACATTAAATCTGTAGATGGATTTGGATGTTATGGAGATATTAATAATATTAATTCTTCCAATCCATGACAGTATGATGTCTTTCCACTTGTTTGTGTCTTCTTCAGTTTCTTTCAGCAAAGCCTTGTAGCTTTCTTATAGTTTTGTACAGATCTTTCACTTCCTGGGCTAAATTTATTCCTAAGTATTTTATTGTTTTTAATGCTACTGTGAATGGCATCTTGTTCAGATATTTCAACCTTAGTGTAAAGAAATGCAACTGGTTTCTGTATGTTAATTTTGTATTCTATAACTGTACTGAAATTGTTGATTAGTTCCAAAGTTTTTTGGTTGAGACTTTGGAATTTTCTATGTACTGAATCATATTGTCTATAAATAGCAAATCATTCCTGATTTGGATGCATTTTATTTCTTTGTCTTGCCTAATCCCTCTAGCTAGGACTTCCAGTACTATATTCAATGGGAGTAGTGAGAGTAGGCATTCTTGTCTCATTCCTGATCTTAGTGGAAAAACTTTCAATTCTCCTCCATTAAGTATAATGTTAATTGTAGGTTTGTCATATATGTTGTGGTATATTCCTTCTATACCCAATCTGCCAAGGGTTTGTATCATGAAAGGGTGTTGTATTTTGTCAAATGCTTTTCTACATCTGTTGGGATGATCATGTCGTTTTTATCTTTTATTCATATGATGATTACATTTATTTGTGTATGTTGAACCATCCAGAGAGAAATCCCACTTGACAATGATGTGTAATCCTTTTTATGTTCTCTTGAATTTGGTTCACTAATATTTTGTTGAAAATATTTGCATCCATATTCATTAGGGGTGTTGGTCTGTACTTTTCTTGTGGTGTCCTTATCTGGTTTGGTATCAAGGTGATGCTGACCTCATAGAATGAGTTTGGAAGTGTTTCCTTTTCCTCAATTTTATGGAGAGTTTGAGAAGGATTGGTATTAATTCTTCTTTGAATGTTTGGTAGAATTCACCAGCAAAGCCATCACCCCCTCTGGGGTTTTATGTGTTGGAGGGTTTTGATTACTGATTGAATCTCTACTCGTTGGTCTTTTCAGATTTTCTATTTTTTTCTCATTCAGTCTTGTTAGGTCGTATGTTTCTATAAATTTATCTATTTCTTCTAGGTTATCTAATTTGTTGGCATATAATTGTTTATAATAGTCTCTTGTGATCTTTTGAATTTCTGTAGTATCAGTTGTAATGTCTCCTTTTTATTTCTAACTTTATGTGAGTTTTCTCTCTTATTTTCTTAGTCTGGCTAAATGTTTTTCAATTTTGTTTCATTTCAAAGAAGCAGCCCATAGTTTCATTGATCCTTTTTATTGCTTCTCTAAACTCCATGTCATTTATTTCTGCTCTGATCTTTATTATTTCCTTCCTTCTGCTAACTTTGGGCTTAATTTATTCATTTTCTTGTTCCTCGAGTTGTAAAGTTAGGTTATTTGAGATCTTTCTAATTTCTTAATACATTGTTTTTTCAGTATAAACTTTCCTCTCAGAATAGTTTTTGCCACATCACATAAGTTTTAATATGTTTTATTTTCATTTCTTTGCTGATTTCTAGTTCATGCCATTGTGATCAGAAAAGATAGTATGATTTCAATCTTCTTAAATTTGCTAAGATTTGTGTGTGTGTGTGTGTGTCTTGTATGGTCTATTTTGGAAAATGTTTCATGTGCACTTGAGAAAAGTGTATATTCTGCTGTTGGATGGAATGTTCTATATATGTCTGTTAAGTCCATTTTTTTTAGAGTATGGTTCAGTTCCAACATAGTGCCAAATGGGAGTGGGGCAGGCTCATCAACTCTCTTGGATCCTCAGAGATCCTATCTACTTACTTTCTAATACACAGGCGGGAAGAAATTTCTTGGGTGTCCTGGTATAATGTGCAGAGGCAGTTTGGTTTTGTTATGAATGTCCAACTCATTGTAAATAAAAGGGGAGAGAAAAAGGGATGACTCACACTGCCATGATGCTGACGTCACTTCATTTGAACCTTTTTTTGTTTGTACAATCCTTAGAGTTAAAAAAATGTTTGGAGATCACTGATTAGATGATGGTTTATAGGGGGAGAACAGGAAGCTCATGTGTGCACACACACATGTATGTCACATAAATCAAAATCTCTAAAGCTGGAGTACAGACACTGGTGTTTTAGCTCCTCTGATGATTCTAATGTATATCCAGGGTTGAGAACCCCTAATTTAGGTTCTGCCCGTGTGTTACCTGATTGTGTTGAAGTTGAGGACCATAGGCCTAAACTGAGCAGTGGCAGTGGGGTACAAATGAGGAGAGAAACTTTTACATGTTTAGGCAGTAGAACTAACAACACTTGGTGAATATCTGGATCCTGAAGGCTGAGGTGGGTAAAAGATGACCCAAGGTTTCTGGCTTGAGTAACTAATTGAAGTCATTATGGAGGGACAATTTGGGAGTAAAATCAGCATGTTAACAGGCAGAAGGGAAGAAACCCAAGAAGAAGCAGAGGGTGGAGAGTCAGGAGAATGGAGCTGCTTGGTGGAGAGCCATAGGGTGAATGGGACAAGATCTAGTGAGCAAATGGAAAGAACTAGCATTAAACCTAGGCACTGGAAACCAGAAATCCATAGTTTTAAAGATGACAGTCAATCATTTTTCAAATGTAAGTAGCCTTTCTTTTCTATGAATTTAAATTGTTGTTAGGAGTTGCCTCCATTAAATGCATTTTTTATAACATTTCCTAATTTTGTATGCATTTCCTAGTTGGTAGGAAAAAGTAAAGCAAATCATAAGAACTGGCCATCGTGGCCATGTCTGCATTATTAACCTTGTCTTTAGCAACAGACCATAACTAGTTTAATGGTTGGTGGGGTGCACATTTTCATAGCTAATTTCAATTCGTGTGCTTCAGCCTATCATCATAGTGTCAGTTTAGCTTGCCAAGGGCCACTTAGGTGGGGTACACAAGCCAGAGAAGTATGAGCATTTCTGGTGGTGAACACACTCCTGCCTGGGCTATTTTAAAGCTTTCTTGTCAAGCTCAGACCTGCAATGTTGCCTCCAGCAACCACACTTTAATAACGGATTTTTTTCCTTCATATTTTTAATCTCTTTCAGCAACCACACTTTAATAACGGATTTTTTTCCTTCAGATTTTTAATCTCTTTCCCTTGTCCCTACAAAACCAATTCTGTAATAAAGCCAGGCTGAGGAGCCAGAAACTCTAATGAGAAGAGCAGTACCCTGAAGCCTATTTTTAAAACTGAAACCACTTGCATCAAATATGCATTGACTTTGTTCTTCAGAAGATTTTTAAAGATTTATTTAAACCTTAATCATAGTGTTTATGAAAGAACAAGAATTTCCAGTTTCTGGATTCAGTGCTGTTTAAATGCTCTAAGTACCCAGCAATGCTGTTTAAATGCTCTAAGTACCTGTCTGCACAAAACTCTCTGCCCGGAAGCATGGCCACCCAACCATTATTTCCACTGGCTCACTTTCTCTTTGGCTAAGTAGTCCCAGGAGGTATAAAGCAAATCAACAGGGTCCATTTTAATGTGTTTGGATTAGTTTAGGTGTGATCCTACTTGTGTGGTAGGAAGGGAAGGGACCCCTACTTCCTCCTGATCCTTGTCTCCTTTGAGCTCCCCAATTCATATGAACTCTTGCTCTC
Source organism: Neophocaena asiaeorientalis asiaeorientalis (assembly GCF_003031525.2). Classification (NCBI taxonomy): domain Eukaryota; kingdom Metazoa; phylum Chordata; class Mammalia; order Artiodactyla; family Phocoenidae; genus Neophocaena; species Neophocaena asiaeorientalis. The sequence continues at coordinate 4,473,169 of NW_020175221.1, read as the reverse complement.
CATTATCTCATAACCTTATGAATCTCTACTCTCTTTACTGGAAGCTAAAATTCACTCCCTAGCAAGTATCTGTTCTTTATGAATAAAGTGACTGTGTGCCCCAGTGTGCTCAGGACAGTCTCAATTTATGCTCATTTTTCAGTATGAGTATTAATAGCACCCCCTTTCAATCTCAAAAATTACTTGGTTTAAATGATAAATTTTATGGTCATTCAGCCCATGAATCCCCACCCACGCAGCATGTTTGAGTGGTAAACAACTTCCTCATTTACCTCGGGGTTCTGCATGCTGCTACTCTTCTGAACTGCCACTCATTTAATATTTTCACATCTCCCAGTAAATGAAGACCCTGGTGAATCCTTCTTTGACTCACCACTTTCTTTAGTCAACCCCACTAACCTAGGTGGTCTTTCCCATATTTCTCCTTACTGATCCAGATTTCTACCATCATTGATCTTTGGTGATATCCTCATTCCCATGAGTCCAGCTGCTCCAAGGGCTGCTGATATGCTCAATATGTTCTTGCTAAAGAACTTCCAAATTGCCATTGTCCTGCTACCACTTGTGAATCAAAGCTTATCTTCTAAACAACCTCAAATTGATATGTCACATGTCCCATCTTACAAAATTATCCATCCCTCACTTTTCTTACCTGGATTTGGCTCAGAACCCTACCTTTGCTTCTTCTCTTAGAATGATCTTCCAAGCTGTGACCTCTTCTCATTTTGTGAAATGTTTAAAAATGAACCCAATTCCATGTTACAGAAATCTGTATAAACTGGTGTCTTTGTTTTTTATTTGGTTTTTAAAAAAACAGCAAATGCTAATATCAGTGTTACTTAACAATAAAATTAAAATCAGATATAAGAAATACAAACTGCAGCATTGGTATAGAGTTTAATCTGCTAAGTGTTGAGAGTTGAAAGACTTTAAATCAATGAGGACCATTTGATCACACTGAATTGTGAAATATATTCTTGGTCAGCACAGTTGGCAGAGGTCCAGGTCTGTTTACCAGCTTTGTACACTTACCAATATTATTTCTTTTCCCTTGAGGCAAAATGATCAGAGCAGGGGAGAGTGGGGGAACAAATCACACTAACCAAATTCACAAGGGACTGATTTGTAATTAAAAATGCCTTTTATTATTGAGAAGTGTAAATGTTACATCATTGATAATATTACTATCAGCTAATCAGTGCATCCTATTGTCAATTGATAATACCCTTAGAAAAGGCATTCAATTTCATAAGGTTTCTCAGTGGCCCTAGAGCAAACAAAAGGGAACCCAACAATATTCACTCATTTATTCCTTATTGTATTGACTGTTTACTATGTGCCAGGTCTGTGACATTAAAGGAATACCAGTGAGCAAGGACAGCGTTCCCTTTTCCAATGGAAGTGGGCAGGTAGGCAAACCTGAATACCCACACAACTTGGTCAGGCACCCTCTCTTTCCCCTTGACCATGCTGAACAGTAAATACTCTCAATCCTTGACTCTCCTTTTTCTTGACTCCATGCAGACCAACTCCATTCTCTCCTGATGGTCTCACCTTGGAAATTTTAAAACTCATTAGGCCATGGCTAAGAGAAAGATCTTGCCTCCTGTGTTAGAAATTTGGGAGACACCCTAGTCCCTTAATGGATTTTGGGAAATGTCATGCATGTTCTCACCAGAGTCATCTGTTAATCCTATCTTGCAGTGAATTATGCCTGCATATGGCTAATCTCATGTACTTTGTAACACTAATTTAGCACCTTTATTCCTCAGTGGGTGACTTTTTCTTGTTTCAATCCCAAATTCCAAGGATACATTCTATTTGGTACCTGTAGGTACCTCTTCCATATCTGTGTACATGGTATCTAAACCATAGTATTTCATTCATGAATGTCATCAGAATAGAAATTTTCCCCACGAAGTCTAAATACTACACCCTATTCTCTCTCTTTTGCATTTAGTTATTTTCATTGAGGTATAATTGACATTAGTTTCAAGTGTACAACATGATTCAATATTTGTATGTATTGTGAAATAATAATACAATAAGTCTAGTTGACACCCTTCCCCATTTATAGTCCCTTTTTTCCCTGTGATAAGGACTTTTAAGATTCTTAGTAACTTTCAAATATACAACACATTATTAACTATACTCACCATGCTGTACATTACATCCCCATGACTTAGTACTTTTTGACCTCCTTCACCCATTTCATTCACCACCAACCCCTTCCTGTGGAAACCACCAATCTGTTCTCTGTATCTATGAGCTCGTTTTTTGGTTTGTTTTTTTAGATTCCACATATAAGTGAGATCATATGGTATTTGTCTTTCTCTGTTTGACTTATTCACTTAGCATAATGCCTTCAAAATCTATCCATGTTGTTGCAGATGGCAAGATTTCATTCTTTGTTATGGTTGAATAGGATTCCATTGTATAAGTGTATACCGCATTTTCTTTATATTCAATACATTCATCCACTGATGGGTATTTAGGCTGTTTCCATATCTTGACTATTGTAAATAATGATGCCATGAACATAGAGGTTCATATATCTTTTCAAATTAGTGTTTTCATTTTCTTCACATAAATACCCAGAAGTAGAGTTGCTGGATCATGTGATAGTTCTATTTTTAATTTTTTGAGGAACCTCCATACTGTTTTCCATAGTGGCTGCAAAATTTGCATTCTTACCAATAGTGCACAAGGGTTCCCTTTTCTCTACATCCTTGCCAACACCTGTTTTTCATGTCTTTTTGATAATAGCGATTCTAACAGGTGTGAGATAATGTCTTGTGGTTTTGATTTGTATTTCCCTGATGATTAGTGTTGTTGAGAATTTTTTCATGTGCCTGTTGGCCATCTGTTTGTCTTCTTTGGAAAACTATATATTCAGATCCTCTGCCCATTTTTTAATCATATTGTTTTTTTTCCTGTTGAGTTGTATGAGTTCTTTATATATTTTGGATATTAACCCCTTATCAGATATATGATTTGCAAATATATTCTCTCATTCAGTAGGTTGCCTTTTCATTCTGTTGATGGTTTCCTTTCTTGTACAGAATCTTTTGTTTGATGTAGTCTCACTTGTTTAATTTTGCTTTTATTGCCTTAGCTTTTGGAGTTAGATCCAAAAGGTCATCACCAAGACCAATGTCAAGGAGCTTACTGCCTGTTTTCTTCTGGCAGTTTTATGGTTTCAGGTCTTACATTCAGGTCTTTAATCCGTTGTGAATTAGTTTTTATGTATGGTGTAAGATAGGGTTCCAGTTTTATTCTTTTGCATGTGGCTTCCAGTTTTCCCAGTACCATTTATTGAAAAGACTATCCTTTCCCTATTGTATATTCTTGGCTCCTTTGTTGTAAATTAATTGACAAAATATACATAGGTTTATTGCTGGGCTATCTGTTCTGTTTCATTGAGCTATGTGTCTGTTTTTATGCCAGTACCATGCTGTTTTGATTACTATAGCTTTGTAATCTACTTTGAAATTAGGGAACATGATGCTTCCAGCTTTGTCCTTGCTCAAGATTGCTTTGCCTATTCAGAGTCTTTTGTGGTTCCATATAAAATTTAGGATTGTTTGTTCTATTTCTGTGAAAAAAATGCCATTGGAATTTTGATAGGAATTGAATTGAATCTATAGATTGCTTTAGGTAGTGTGGATAGTTCAATGATATTAATCCCACCAATCTATGAGCATGGAATATCTTTCCATTTATTTGTATCTTATTTCTTTCATCAATGTCTTATAGTTTTTAGTGTATGGGTCTTTCACCTCCTTGCATAAATTTATTCTTAGGTATTTTATTCTTTTTGGTGCAGTTGTAAATGAGACAGTTTTATTAATTTCTCTGCCTGGTAGTTTGTTATTAGTGTATAGAAACACAGAAGATTTTTGTATATTGATTTTGTATCATCAACTTCCCTGACTTTGTTTATTAGTTGGAAAAATTTTTGGTGGATTCTTCATGTTATTTTATATGTAATATTATGTCATTTGCAAAAAGTGACAGTTTTACTTCTTTTTTGATTTGGATGCTTTTTTTTTTTTTTCCTTGCCTGATTTCTCTGGCTAAGGCTTCCAATACTATGTTGAATAAAAGTAGTGAGAGTGGGCATCCTTGTCTTGTTTCTGCTCTTAGAGAAATAGCTGAAAGCTTTTCCTGATGAAAGTCATCAGAATAGAAGTTTTACCCCCGCTAAGTCTAGATACTACACCCTTATTTTGTCTCTCTCTTTCGCCTTTACTTTAATCAACTGACATTCTCCTGGATTGGCTTTAACTGACAGAGAAATTGCCATTCTAAGCAAGAAGTTTATTCAAAACACATAACTCATACAACTCAATAGCAAAAAGTGCATAACCCAATTAAAAAATGGGTAAAGGACATGAAGAGAGATTTCTCCAAAGAAGACATAAGCAAAAAGCCAACAGGTACGTGAAAAGATGTTCACCATTACTAGTCACTAGGGAAATGAAAGTTAAAACCAACAATGAGTTTTCACTTCATGCCTGTTAGAATGGCCATAATCACAAAGACAAGAGATAATAAATGCTGGCAAGCATGTGGAGAAAAGAGAACTCTTATGCCCTGTTGGTGGGAATATAAATTGGTACAGCCACTATGGAAAACAGTGGCTTTTTGAGGATTCTCAAACAAATTAAAAATAGAACTACCATATGATCCAAGTTAACAAAAACACTAACTTGAAAAGATATCTACACTCTCATGTTCATAGCAACATTATTTACTATAGCCAAGATATGGAAACAACCTAAGTGTTCATAGATGGATGAACACATGAAGTTGTGGGGAGTGTATACACACACACAATGGAATATTATTCAGCCATTTAAAAAAAACGAGGAAATTCTATCATTTGCAACAACATGGCTATACTTTGAAGACATTAAGCTAAGTGAAATAAGTTAGAACAAGACAAATACTGTATGATCTCATTTTTATGTGTAAACTTAAAAAAAAAAAAAGACGCCAAACTCATAGAAAAAGATATATGAGATTTGTGGTTAACCAGAGGTGGGGGAGGGAGGAGTGAGAGTTGGATGGAGGTGGTCAAAAGGCACAAACTTCCATATATAAGATAAATAAGTCCTAGGGATATAATGTACAACATGATAACTAGGGCTCACACAGCTGTATGGTATATAGGAATGTTAAGAGAGTAAATTCTAAGAGTTCTTATTACAAGGAGAAAGTTTTTTTCCTGTTATCTTCTTTCTTTTCTTTTTATTGTATTTATGAGAAGATGGATGTTAGCTGAACCTAATGTGGAAATCATTTCACAATATATGTAAGTCGAACCATCATCATTCTGTATGCCTTGAGCTTATACAGTGATGTATGTCAATTATTTCTCATTAAAACTGGGGAGAAAAAAGGCTTCAGGATTTATCATCATCTCGTCCACTGCCTTGATGGCTTAATGAACAAAGAAACTGCTGCTGGAGAGATGGTTCCTTTTCCAGATTCAAGATTTGTCAAGAGAAGGGATGGCTTAATTACAACTTTCAGAATCTCTCACTATATGTAGGAAAATCATTTGCATGAAGCTTCACATGCTTTCTGTGTCTGTTCTAAATAGGACGACTAGGCTGTGTTACCATAGAAAGGAACTAGATTTTAGGCTTTGAGGAGAATGTCCTGATTTTAAGAGTGGGTAAACATTAAAATATGTTACTCAGGGTAGATAAGAATCCCCAAGAACATTTTTCTGAAGCTGACAGCTATCATTCTATAATGTTTGAGTGTGGTGCTGCCAGAATATAAAATAGAAATTAAGGGATGCTTGGAGATTAAGAATGCAGGAATTAGAGTCAGACTTCACCTCTTGTCCTGGTCTGCCAAACGTGTGACCCAATCACTTTTCTCAACTGTAAAATGGGCAGTGTGAAAGTACTTCATGGAGCTTGTCCCAAGATTAGGAAATAGATGCAAGATGCCTGGCACAGTATTTGCACATAGTGTGTGCTCAATAAAAGTTAGTTATATTTAAGATTCCACATCCTTGGATATCACAGTGAGATCTCATTAATTTGGGCCCTGATAATTGAAAATTTATTACACTACTTGCTCTATTTCACATGCATCCCTCACAGCAAAAATAAGCCACTGATAATGCATATAAATATATTTGTAAACTAAAATCCTGCACAATAAAAGTTATTGATATTTTCACTTCATAAATAGGCTGTCTGGAAATTGTCTCCTTTATCACTGAAAGCCTATTAAAATGTTAAGGTACAAGGGGAATATTTAAACGATTTAAGAAAAACTCCTTTTAAACACTCAGCAGCTATTTCCGTCTACACAGTTACTCTGCCAATCATAAATGATCCTTCTTTACCAAAACCAGTCTGACAGAACCTCCACTTCAACACCTGAATTAACAACTATTGAAGTGTTGAAGTGTAACAACTCTGCGTTTCTTCAATAGTTTCAGAAATGTATCTTTCCTCACAGTTGGATAGAGATGGTTTGTTTTATATCACAAATTTTCCGCAAGGCAAAAACAAAATAATATTACATGGAATTCTGTACTAGGTAAACCCCACCTAGAAATAATCTGGCTGACAAAATTGCTCACAGTTGTACTCACTTTATAACTATAAACAAAAGAATAACTGATTCTCTTTTATTTTTCCATTCCCTTTTTTCCCCTTCTCCCAGCAATCAGTCCTTTAATTAGCCAAAATCTACCAGACATCTGCTGGTGTCAGGCACTATATTAAATGTCGTGTGAGACAGAAGTCCTTATGGGATGCACAATCTAACTGGGGATCAAAATACACCTAGCATGTGGAGGTGGGGTAGGGGGAGGCTGAGAATGGGGATTAACTACTTAATGGATACAGAGATTTTGGCAGGGTGATGATGATGTTCTGGAACTAGATAATGGTGGTGGTTGCACAATATTGTGAGTGTACTAAAAGCTACTGAATTGTACACTTTAAAATGGCTAAAATGGTGAATTTACGTTATGCAAATTTTGAACCTAGTACAAAACAGCAACTACTAAGTTCCAAATACAAGGTAGAAAGAGAATTAGTAGGGAGCAGGGAATGTTCAGTGCACACTGGAGTCATCCAGCAAGACCTTAGAGCTCGGTGAGGTCTCAGCTAGGTCTTTTTTTTTTAATTTTTATTTTATATTAGAGTACAGTTGATTTACAATGTTGTTAGTTCCGGGTGTACAGCAAAGTGATTCAGTTATACATAAACATATATCCATTCTTTTTCAGATTCTTTTCCAATATAGGTTATTACAGAGTATTGAGTAGAGTTCCCTGTGCTATACAGCAGGTTCTTATTAGTTATCTATTTTATATATAATTGTGTGTGTGTGTGTGTGTGTGTGTGTTAATCTCAAGCTCCTAATTTATCCTCCCCCCACAACTTTCCCCTTTGGTAACATAAGTTTGTTTTTGAAGTCTGTGAGTCTCTTTCTGTTTTGTAAATAAGTTCATTTGTATGATCTATTTAGATTCCACATATAAGTGATATAATAACGATATTTTTTTCTATCTGACTTCATTATAATCTCTAGGTCCATCCATGTTGCTGCAAATGGCATTATTTCATTCTTTCTTAGGGATGAGTAATATTCCATTGTATATATGTACCAAATCTTCTTTACCCATTCCTCTGTCTATGGACATTTAGGTTGCTTCCATGTCTTGGCTATCAGCTAGGTCTTGAAAGTTTCAAAATCAAATACCTACAGGGGATGGGCAGGTGATGCAAATAATTGAAAGAGTGAAGCTGCTAAGTGTAAGATTCAAACACAGTTTGTTTTACAAAAGTAATGTGCTCTCCTTTCTCTGGAAACAATAGGCTCTTCTCTATGTAGCTTCCATTTTCCCACTGTTAATAGAGATGTGGGTGTCAAGAAGTGCCAGTGCAAAAGGAACTAACAATTCAAACATGGATTTCATGCCAAAGAGACATGACTGTGACAAAGTGACAGAGATTGTGTCAGCTGAAGAGAGACTGCCCATCTGAAGTAGACCAGCCACAGATATCAGGGTATGCAACAAAAGACCCATGAGTATTCCAAAATTTAAAGATAAACCAGAAATCTGAATTTTTTTCCAGTTTTAATGAGATATAATTGACTACAGCACTGTATAAGTTTAAGGTGTACAATATAATGCTTTGACTTAGATATACCATGAAATGATTACCACAATAAATTGACAACCATTTAAAAATTTTTTTTTTCCTTGTGAAGAGAAACTCATAGGATTTATAACTCAACAACTCTTATGTACATCATAAAACAGTATTAACTATAGTATTCACCTTGTATGTTACATCCCTAGTACTTTTATATCTTATAATCTTACAAATGGAAGTTTGTGCCTTCACCCAGTCTCCCACCACCTCATGCCACCTTTGGTAACCGTAAATCTGAATATCTTTTTCTATGAGTTTGGGGGTGTTTTGTTTTGTTTAGATTCTACATGTAAGTGTGATCATACAGTATTTGTCTTTCTCTGACTTATTTCAATTAGCATAGTGCCTCAAGGTCCATCCATCTTGTCACAAATGACAGGAATTCCTTCACTTTTATTCCTGAATAATATTCCAGTGTGTGTGTGTATTCCACCACTTCTTTATTCATTTGCCTCTGGACACTTAGACTGTTTCTGTGCCTCATCTATTGTAAATAATGCTGCTATGAACATGAAGGTGCAGATATCGCTTTAACAGTACTTTTGTTTCCTTTATGATATTCTCAGAAATGGAATTCCTGGATCATATGGTAGCTCTATTTTAAATTTTTGGAGTAGCCTCCATACTATTTTCCATAGTGGCTGTACCAATTTACAATCTCACCAACAGTACACAAGGGTTCCCTTTACTCTGCATCCTTGCCAACATTTATTATCTCTTATCTTTGTGATGATGGCCATTCTAGCAGGCATGAGGTGATATCTCATCTCATTGTGGTTTTGATTTGCATTTCTTTAATGATTAGTGATGCTGAGTATCTTTTCATGTGCCTGTTGGCCGTCTGTGTATTCTTTGGACAAATGTCTATTTGTATCCTCTGCTCATTTTTTAATTGGATTATTTTTTTCTGCTATTGAGATGTATGTGTTTCTGTATATTTTGCATATTAACCCCTCATCAGATAAATGGTTTGCAATTGTTATTTTTTTCCCATTTCATAATTGGTTGCTTTGTTAATTTTTTCTTTTGCTATTCAGAAGCTTTTTAGTTTGATGTCGTCACACTTGTTTATTTTCTATTTTGTTGCTTGTGCTTTAGGTGTCATATGGAAAAAAAGTCATTGCCAAGACCCATGTCAAGGAGCTTTTTTCCTGTTTTCTTGGAGTTTGTGGTGTCAGAGCTTACATTTAAGTCTTTAATCTATTTCAAGTTAATTTTTGTGAGTGGTGTACGATAGAGATCTATTGAAATTTTTTACACGTGGATATACAATTTTCCTGGAACCGTTTATTGAATCAACTGTCTTTTCTCCATTGAGCATCCTGGCTCCCTTGTCAAATGATGTTTAGGTTTATTTCTGGGATATTCATTCTGTTCCATTGGTCTATGTGTCTGTTTTTATGCCAATACCATACTGTTTTGATTATTATAGAGTTATAGTATAGTTTGAAACCAGGAAGTATGAGACTTCCGGTTTTTCTTTCTTAGGATTGCTTTGCCTATTCAGGATCTTTTGTGGTTTCATGTAAATTTTAGGAATTTTTTTTTTACTTCTGTAAAAAATGCCATTGGAATCTGAATAGGGTTTCATGGAATCTACAGATGGCCTTTGGTAGTATTGACACTTTAATAGTGTTAATTCTTTCCATTCATGAACATGGAATGCTTTTTCATTTTTTTTGCCTCTGATTTTCTTCATCAGTGTCTTGTTTTCAGAGTAGAAATCTTTCACCTTCTTGGTTAAGTATTTTATTGTTTTTGATGCTATTATAAATGTGATTGTTTTCTTTTTCAGATAATTTGTTGTGATGGTATAGAAACACTAGTGATTTGTGTATGTTAATTTTATATACTGCAGCTTTACTGAATTTGTTGATTAGATCCAACAGTTTTTTGTTGAAGTCTTTAAGATTTTCTATGTCTAAAATTATAGCATATGGAAATAGAGAAAATTTTTACTTCTTCCCTTCTAAATCTGATGCCTTTTTAAAACTTTTCTTACTTAATTGCTCTGGCTAGGACTTCCAGTACTATGTTGAACAGGAGTGGTCAGAGTAGACACCCCTGTCTTATTTCTGATCATAGTGGAAAAGCTTTCAACCTTTTACCATTGATGTTAGCTGTGGGCCTGTTATATATGGCCTTTATTTTTACGTTGAAGCACATTCCTTCCTACCTAATTTGTTAAGAATTTTTATTATGAATGGGTGTTGAATATTTTCAGTGTTTCTTTCTGTGATGTATCACTTTGATTGATTTGCCTATGTTGAACTATCCTTACATCCCAGGAATAAATCCTTCTTGATCATGGTGTATAATTCTTTTACTGTGCTGCTGAACTTGGTTTGCTAGTATTTTATTGAGAATTTTTACATCTGTATTCATTAGGAATATTGACCTGTAGTTCTTTTCTTACAGTGCTTTTTTCTGGCTTTTGTAGCAGGATAATGCTGTCTTCAAAAAATGATTTTGGAAATGTTCCCTCCTCTTCAATTTTTTGGAAAACTGTGAGAAAAATTGACATTAATTCTTCTTTAAAAATTTGATAAAATTCACCACTGAAGCCATCTGGTCCTGGGCTTTTCTTTGTAGGGAGATTTTTAAATATTTATTTTATTGAAGTATAGTTGATTTACATGTTATGTTAATTTCCACTGAAGAGCAAAGTGATTCAGTTATATATATAAATACCTTCTTTTTCATACTTTTTTCCATTATGGTTGATTACAGGATATTGCATATAGTTCCCTGTGCTATATAGTAGGACCTTGTTACTTAGCCATTCTGTATATAGTAGTTTGCATCTGCTTATCCCAAACTCCCAATCCATCCATTCCTCCCCCACTGCCCCGTGCCAACCACAAGTCTGTTCTCTATGTCTGTGAGTCTGTTTCTGTTTTGTAGATAAGTTCATTTGTGTCATTGTTGGGAGATTTTTTATTACTGATTCTATCTCCTTATTGGTAAGTGGTCAGTTCAGAATTTCTATTTTGTCCTGATTCATTCTTTGTAGGTTGTATGTTTCTATGAATTTTTTACATTTCTCCTAGCTTGTCCAGTTTGTTGGTGTATAATTGTTCATAGTAGCCACTTATGATCATTTGAATTTCAGATACCAGTTATAATGTCTCCTTCTTCATTTATAATTTTGGTGATTTGAGTCCTCCTTTTTCTTTGGTTATCTAGGTAATGGTTGGTCGATTGTATTTATCTTTTCAAATCAACTCTTTGTTTTGTTAACTTTTTCTATTGTTTTCCTGTTCTCTAGTTCATTTATTTCTGCTCTAATATATTATTTCTTTCCTTTTTCTAACTTTTGGGTTGATTTCTTCTTTGTTTTCTAGTCCCTTAAGCCATAGAGTTATGTTGTTTGAGATCTTTCTTGTTTCATAAAGTATTTATTTCTATGAACTTCCCTCTTAGAACTATTTTTGCTGCACCTCATAAGTTTTGTAAGTAGTGTTTCCATTGACATTTGTCTCAAGAGTTTATTTCCCCTGTAATCTTTGATTCATTGGTTGTTGAAGAAGTATTTAACTTCCATGAATTCATGAATTTTCTATCTTTATTCTTGTCATTGATTTCTACTTTCATATCATCGTGGTGCAAAGAGATACTTGGTATGATTTTAATCTTCCTGAATTTTCTAAGACTTCTTTTGTGGCCCATGATATGGTCAGTCCTATAAAATATTCCATGTACATTTGAAAAGAATGTGTATAGTTGACCCTTGAATGACATCGATTTAAAGTGCATAGGTCTCTCACAGACATCTCCATCTCAACACTAAGACCCAGCTCCACTTGACAACCAGCAAGCTACAGTGCTGGACATCCTATGCCAAACAACTAACAAAAGAGGAACACAAGCCCACCCAGTAGCAGAGAGGCTGCCTAAAATCATAATAAGTCCACAGACACCCGAAAACACACCACCAGATGCAGTTCTGCTGACCAGAAAGACAAGATCCAGCCTCATCCACCAGAAGACAGGCACCAGTCCCCTCCACCAGGAAGCCTACACAACTGACTAAACCAGCCTTAGCCACTGAGGACAGACACCAAAAACAACAGGAACTATGAACCTGCAGCCTGCAAAAAGGAGACCCCAAACACAGTAAGTTAAGCAAAATGAGAAGACAGAAAAACACACATCAGATGAAGAAGCAAGGTAAAAACCCACCAATCACAGTAAAGATGATCCAAGGGGCTTCCCTGGTGGCGCAGTGGTTGAGAGTCTGCCTGCTAGACTGGCTGAATGGATACAAAAACAAGACCCATATATATGCTGTCTAAAAGAGACCAACTTCAGACCTTGGGAAACTTACAGACTGTGAGAGTGAGGGGATGGAAAAACATATTCCATGCAAATGGAAATCAAAAGAATGCTGGAGTAGCAATTCTCATATCAGACAAAATGGACTTTAAAATAAAGACTATTACAAGAGACAAAGAAGGACACTACATAATGATCAAGGGATCAATCCAAGATGAAGATATAACAATGGTAAATATTTATGCACCCAACATAAGAGCACCTCAATACCTAAGGCAAATGCTAACAGACATAAAAGGGGAAATCAACAGTAACACAATCATAGTAGGGGACTTTAACACCCCACTTTCACCAATGGACAGATCATCCAAAATGAAAGTAAATAAGGAAACACAAGCTTTAAATGACACATTAAACAGGATGGACTTAATTGATATTTATAGGACATTCCATCCAAAAACAACAGAATACACTTTGTTCTCAAGTGCTCATGGAACATTCTCCAGGATAGATCATATCTTGGGTCACAGATCAAGCATCTTTTCCAAATACAATACTATGAGTCTAGATATCAATTACAGGAAAATATCTGTAAAAAAATACAAACACATGGAGGCTAAACAATCCACTACTAAATAACTAAGATCACTGAAGAAATTAGAAGAAATTTAAAAATACCTAGAAACAAATGACAATGAAACACGACAGCACAAAATCTATGGGATGCAGCAAAAGCAGTTCTAAGAAGGAAGGTTATAGCAATACTATCCTAGCTCGAGAAACAAGAAACATCTCAAACAACCTAACCTTACACCTAAAGCAATTAGAGAAAGAAAATAAAAGAAAATAAAAAAACCCAAAGGTAGGAAAAGGAAAGAAATCATAAATATCAGATCAGAAATAAATGAAAAAGAAATGAAGGAAACAATAGCAAAGATCAATAAAATTAAATCTGGTTCTTTGAGAAGATAAACAAAATTGATAAACCATTAGCCAGACTCATCAAGAAAAAAAGGGAGAAGACTCAAATCATCAGAATTAGAAATGAAAAAGAAGTAACAACTGACACTGCAGAAATACAAAGGACCATGAGAGATTACTACAAGCTACTATATGCCAATAAATTAGACAACCTGGGAGAAAAGGACAAATTCTTAGAAAAACACAACCTTCCAAGACTGAACCAGGAAGAAAGAGAAAATATGAACAGACCAATCATGAGCACTGAAATTGAAATTGATTAAAAATCTTCCAACAAACAAAAGCCCAGGACCAGATGGCTTCACAGGCGAATTCTATCAAACATTTAGAGAAGACCTAACACCTATCCTTCTCAAACTCTTCCAAAATATAGCAGAAGGAGGAACACTCCCAAACTCACTCTATGAGGCCACCATCACCCTGATATCAGACGAGAAATATGTCACAAAAAAAAGAAAATGACAGGTCAGTATCACTGATGAACATAGATGCAAAAATCCTGAACAAAATACTATCCAACAGAATCCAACAGTACATTAAAAGGATCATACACCATGATCAAGTGGGGTTTATCCCAGGAATGCAAGTATTCTTCAATATATGCAAATCAATCAATGTGATAAACCATATTAACAAACTGAAGGAAAAAAACCATATGATCATCTCAGTAGATGCAGAAAAAGCTTTTGACAAAATTCAACACCCATTTATGATAAAAACCCTCCAGAAAGTGGGCATAGAGGGAACTTACCTCAACATAATAAAGGCCATATATGGCAAACCCACAGCCAAGATCATTCTTAATGGTGAGAAACTGAAAGCATTTCCACTAAGATCAGGAAAAAGACAAGGTTGCCCACTCTCACCACTCTTATTCAACATAGTTTTGGAAGTTTTAGCCACAGCAATTAGAGAGGAAAAAGAAAGAAAGAAAAAGAATCCAAATCAGAAAAGAAGAAGTAAAAGTGTCACTGCTTGCAGATGACATGATACTATACATACAGAATCTTAAAGATGCTACCAGAAAACTACTAGAGCTAGTCAATTAATTGGGTAAAGTAGCAGGATACAAAATTAATGCATAGAAGTCTCTTGCATTCCTATACACTAATGATGAAAAATCTGAAAAAGAAATTAAGGAAACACTCCCATTTACCACTGCAACAAAAAGAATAAAATACCTAGGAATAAACCTACCTAAGGAGACAAAAGACCTGTATGCAGAAAACTTTAAGACACTTATGAAAGAAATTAAAGATGATAGAAACAGATGGAGAGATATACCATGTTCTTGGATTGGAAGAATCAACATTGTGAAAATGACTATACTACCCAAGCAATCTACAGATTCAATGCAATCCCTATCAAACTACCAATGGCATTTTTCACAGAACTAGAGCAAAAAATTTTGCAATTTGTATGAAAACACAAAAGATCCCAAATAGCCAAAGCAATCCTGAGAAAGAAAAACAGAGCTGGAAGAATCAGACTCCCAGACTTCAGACTATTCTACAAAGCTACAATAATCAAGACAGTATAGTAGTGGCACAAAAATGGAAATATAGATCAATGGAACCGGATAGAAAGCCCAGAGATAAACCTATGCACATATGGTCACCTTATTTTTGATAAAGGAGGCAAGAATATACAACGGAGAAAAGACAGCCTCTTCAATAAGTGGTGCTGGGAAAACTGGACAGCTACATGTAAAGGAATGAAATTAGAACACTCCCTAACACCATACACAAAAGTAAACTCAAAATGGATTAAAGACCTAAATGTAAGAGTGGACACTGTAAAACTCTTTGAGAAAAACATAGGCAGAACACTCTGACACAAATCACAGCAAGACCCTTTTTGACCCCACCTCCTAGAGAAATGGAAATAAAAACAAATGGGATCTGATGAAACTTAAAAGCTTCTGCACAGCAAAGGAAACCAAAATAAGATGAAAAGACAGCCAACAGAATGGGAGAAAATATTTGCAAACGAAGCAACGGACAAGGGATTAATCTCCAAAATTTACAAGCAGCTCATGCAGCTCAATATCAAAAAAACCAAACAACCCAACCCAAAAATGGGCAGAAGACCTAGACATTTTTCCAAAGAAGATATAGAGATTACCAGCAAACACACAAAAGGATGCTTAACATCACTAATCATTAGAGAAATGCAAATCAAACCTGCAATGTGGTATCACCTCACATCAGTCAGAACGCCCATCATCAAAAAATCTACAAACAATAAATGCTGGAAAGGGTGTGGAGAAAAGGAAACCCTCTTGCACTGTTGTTGGGAATGTAAATTGATACAGCCACTATGGAAAACAGTATGGAGGTTCCTTAAAAAACTAAAAATAGAACTACCATACAACCCAGCAATCCCACTACTGGGCATATTCCCTGAGAAAACCATAATTCAAAAAGAGTCATGTACCACAATGTTCACTGCAACTCTATTTACAATAGCCAGGACATGGAAGCAACCTAAGTGTCCATCGACAGATGAATGAATAAAGAAGATGTGGCACATATATATAATGTAATATTTACTCAGCCATAAAAAGGAACGAAATTGAGTTATTTGTAGTGAGGTGGATGGACCTAGAGACTGTCATATGGAGTGAAGTCAGTCAGAAAGAGAGAAACAAATACTGTATGTGAACATATATATATGGAATCTTAAAAAAACAGGTTCTGAAGAACCTAGGGGCAGGACAGGAATAAAGATGCAGATGTAGAGAATGGACTTGAGGACACGGGGAAGGGGAAGCTGGGACGAAGTGAGAGAGTGGCATGGACATATGTACACTACCACATGGCACAGGGAGATCAGCTTGGTTCTTTGTGATGACCTAGAGGGTTGGGATAGGGAGGGTAGGAGGGAGATGCAAGAGCAAGGGGATATGGAGATATATGTGAATGTATAGCTGATTCACTTTGTTATACAGCAGAAACTAACACAGCATTGTAAAGCAATTATACTCCATTAAGGATGTTAAATCAAAAACATGATAAAGTGCATGGGTCCACTTATATGTTGCTTTTTTAAAATAAACATGTTGAAAAAAATATTTGGAGATTTTCAACAATGTGAGAAATCTCACAGAAAAATCACATAGCTTAGAAATATTGAAAAATATTTTTAAATGTCAGGTATGTCATGAATGCATATAATATATCTAAATACTAATGTATCCTTACATAGCAGTTGGGTGAGTGAATTTAATATAAGATTAATAATATGGTATTACATTACCATACAGTATGCCCCTCTCTCTCGTAATTGGAGAAACTTGGTAAGTGGGTTTTTAATAACTATTTCCAGTACTGTCTTATGAATATGACTGTAATATTTGTATGCCATAAATATTTTATAATTTTATTTGTAGGGTAGGCTACCATGAAGCAATCATGTTACTGCTTCTTCATTATCAATGCATTAACTTTTTCACATTATCTTTTCATTTCGACTTCTAGTGTTAGTAATAAGTGTAACATCTACAGTGTTTTGTATCATATAAGACAATATTAATGTGTTGGTACTGACATACAATTTATCTTGTAAATGGATGACAAATATATGGTATTGAGAAGTGTAGGACAGTAAATATATCTTCTCATAGTTTTAAGTCTTTCATCTAACTTCATTGTAAGAATATAGCATATAATATAAGTTACAAAATAATGTGTTAATCAACTTAAGTTTTTGTGGAGACAAAGATTATACATGGATTTTCAACTGCATTCTGTTGTTGGATAGAATGCTCTGTGTAGGTCTGTTTGGTCTGTAGTGTTGTTCAAATCCTGCTTCTTTTATTCTATCTGGATGATCTATCCATTGTTGAGAGTGGGGTATTAAAATTCCCAACTATTATTGTATCACTCTTTCTCATTTTAGCTCTGTTAGTTTTTGCTTTATATATTTAGATGTTCCACTGTTGGGTGCATAAATACTTACAATTTTTGTATATCATTATAGATTGACATCTTTATCATCATATAATGACCCTCATTGTCTCTTTGTACCATTTTTAGTTTAAAGTCTGTTTTGTCTGATATAAGTTTTTCTTTCAGTATTTTGAATATATCATCTAATTGTCTCCAGGACTGAAAAAAGTTTCTCTTGAGAAAGCTACCACTAATCTTATGGGTGTTCCCTTGTCACTTCTTTCTTTTCTCTTGCTGCTTTCAGAATTCTTTATCTTTGACATTTGACACTTTAATTAAAATGTGTCTGATGCAGCCATATTCGGGTATATCTACTTAAGGTCCTTTAGGATTCATGGATCTGGATGTCCGTTTCTCTCACTAGGTTTGGGAAGTTTTCAGTCATTACTGCTTTAAATATATTTTCTGCTCCTTTCTCTTTCCATAATGTGGATATTGTTTCTTTTGATTGTATCCTATAAGTTCCACAGACTTATGTTACTCTTTCTCATTTTCCCTTTTGCTCCTCTGACTGGGTAATTGTAAATGTGCTGTATTCTACATTGTTGATTCTTCCTTTTGTGTGGTTGAGTCTGCTTTTGAAGCTCTTTATTGGAGCTCTTTATTGGATTCTCTAGTTCATGGTATTTTTCTGCTCTATGATATGTTTTTTGAAGTTTACTGTTTTTGTTGAACTTCATGTTTTTTTCATGCATTGTTTTCCTAATTTCATTTAGTTGTGTGTGTTCCTGTAGTTCACTAAACTTCCTTAAGAGGACTGCTCTGATTTGTCTGACAGTTCATAGATTTCCATTTCTTTAGTGTCAGTTATTAGAGCCTTACTAGTTTCCTTTGGTGGTGTCATATTTACCTGATTTTTTATGATTCTTAATTCTTTACACTGGTATCAGCACATTTGAGTAAACAGTTTCCTCATCCAAACTTTATAGGTTCACTGGCAGAGAGAGTTCACCAGTCAGCTCAGTTTGGATTTCTGGATGTGTCTCTTGGCAGCATCCTTGGTGTGAAGCCACTGCCCAAGCTCTGAGGTTGGGGTGTGTGTGTGTGTGCTGCTGGCTTGGTTCCTTGCCCAAGCCAGGCTACAGGGTGGGCTCTGTATTTATCTGGGTTCTCTGGCCATGCTTCTTACATCGTTGGAACTGGGTACTATACTCAGCAGTAGATGGTGTTATGAATTAACTTCTCTGCCATGGCAGCATAGCAGGACATACCCCAGAGGTGATACAGCTTGTTCAGAAACCTGAATCTGTCAAGATTGTACACTGAATTCCCTGGCCAAGTGGGGCCACTGGTTTTGCTCTCTGTTTAAGTGCCAATGTAAGCAGGGCTATTAGATAGGCTGCACAGCTCCCCATATGCTCTGGTTCGGTACCCTGGGTTGAAGGCTATATTCAGCAATGGGTGGAGCTATGAATTACTTTCCCTCCCCCGACGAAAAAGTAGAACCAGATCCACATCTGGTCTTATCTCAAGCCAACCCACATCCCAAGCCATACAGGACCGCTGACAGTCTTTGCTCTGCAGAAAACCAACTCTGCCTGCCACACTCTCTGCTCAAGTGTTGTTGGGCTATGCAGCTTCCAGGTGTTCTGGCCAGCCTTTTTAATTAGGCAGTGCTGGGAGTTACGTTCAGAAGTGAGCCAGGCTATGACTCAGCTCTCGTGCCTGAGTGGGGGAAGGCCGAGTTGCAGGGAAAGAAAGCTCTTTGAGGACCTGTGTCAAGCAGAACCATACCCTGCTGTGTTCGCTGGTCAGACTGCACCACCATCGTGGCTCCACAGATGAGCAAAGCCACTGGTTGGGACTTCTACTTGGGTGCTGCAGATAGGAACTCAATCTGTCAAGATCCAAGTGCTGGCTGTTGTGAGCCTCTCTCTGCACATTATCACCATCAGATTCCCAGTGGCTGAGCCTTAAACATTCCCTTGCCATCCCTTGTGGGATGTGTGTGGAATGGAGGCTCCTAAGAAGCAACCCACAATACTGGGGAAGCTCAACGTCCACCCTAGGCTTTCTTTCCCACTGGAAGAAGTATCAGCTCTTGGTGTGGTGCTGTACCAGCCTGGGGGAGAAGCAACACAGTCAGCATGTAGTTGCTCTTCTTACCCTGCTAATGCAGTCTGTCTTGGCTCTCTGGGTGCAGGGGAGTGCTTTAGCCTCTTCCACGTGTTCTAGGATTTTCTCAGTGGTGTCTTATTACATGAATAGTTGTTCCCCTTGTGAAGGAATGAAGTCAGGAATGACCTGTGTCATCATCTTGGTGATACCACTCCAGAAATCTAGATTTTTAAAGGTAAGCTCAAAATAAAATGTTAGGTCTGGGGGCCAGATGTAACATACAGGAGCCTCTGTCTTGAAGAGTAGGTTGGATTGGGAAGGGGGAAAGGGTGAAGGACAATGATTCAGAGATAACTCCCATGGGCACAGCTGCAAGGGGCTTGTGTTAAGTCTCTACAACAGACGGGGAGTGGACAAGCTTCGCTGAGTGCAGGATTCTGGGGGTGGATTGACTGAGAATGATGAACTGTAGCATGGGCAGCTGCTACACCAGCAAGCTCAGAAAGCTTCCTTTCGTCTGTATTGTCTAGCTGAGCTTTTCCCACATATGAAGTGTGTTAAGCTAATATCTGCAGAGGGAAGGACCAGGAGGAAGCCTACATCGAGCAGGAATGATCCTTGCATAGTTTCAGAATACTAACAAAGCAGGAGAAAGCTACCAACTAGTCAGGCCTGGCTAAGGGCAAGGACTCAAAGACTAGAAATACTTGACCTTTTATTTTAGCAACACAGACCTTGGGCTGAACTCCCATTCTCCAGTTTTTGTCTGCTTTCTGCGGCCCTTCTTCAGGCAAGTGGGTCAAAATCCTTATCAATTCCTCTGAAGTCTGTCTCCAGGCTGGGGCCCAGCAGGGAACAAGCTAATACCATAGCTTGTCGTGCTGCTCAGCAATCCCAAGATCTGGCCCAAATGTCACCCACCTGGCAACAGAATGACCTTTCCTTGCTGCTCTGGTTCATTCAGTTCCACAGGAAAGGGAAGATAAGACATTGAAACTGCAGCTAGAAAGTCTTCTCATTTAGGAGTTTGGGAATAGAAACCTAAGAACAGATCATAGATTTTTAACAATTAGAGGTGAAAATGATTTACTGCACTATGATTTTTATGGAACGAAAAGACAGTTGTAATTTTTTTCTCTCAAAATGAAGTTGAACACAGTCATAGTACCCCAAAGGGTGTTTAGGATTTTCCTGGGGTGGAGAAAGAGAAACGGTTCCCCAGAATGTCTTATGGAAACAAATGGTATTTCACAACATGGCATAGCCATTGATGCGTGGGAATATGAAAAGGCTGAGAAGGTGGTAGTTAATGCTCAATATTTGAGTTGTGATTATAACCACTAATGCAGTACAGTTGCAAGGGGAACAGAGTCTCTTGTGGGGTGCTGTGACATTTCAGTACTCTGCAGGTGCCAAGGGGAGCCTTCCCAGGACCTGCTACCTTAATGAGAAGCATGCTTTCAGCCTTAAGCTACGCTGTGTGGGTATTGGTCTGAAAAAGTGCCAGACTTCTGTGGGACCCGGCACTCACTTGACCGTCAGGGAGCCAAGCAGAGAGAGTGGTGCCAGCAGCCAAGCTGAGTGTGGTTCACGTTCCTCATATTCACCAGAATGTATTCAAATGTGCTCCCTGATAAGCAGCTTCTCTGTCATCTCCACGGAGGCTAGAGCAAAAGCAACGGACAAATACCTGTTTGAAATGTTTGTGTTGGGCATGAGGCGATATTTTCTGATTAACAGAATCTTTTATCGGTGGAATGGTTCCCCCAGTACGGCATGGAGATTCCTTCTGGAGAGACCTTTTCTGGACAACATACATTCTCATTCATTTAAAACAGTGATTCTTAATAAATACATATATATATACATACACCTTATTGAGATCTAATTCACATACCATGCAATTCACCCATTTAGAGTGTTCAATTCAGTGGTTCTTAGTATATTCACAGAGCTGTGCAACATTTACCACAATCAATTTTCATCACCCCAGGAAGAAAAGCTATGCTCATTAGTGTCTATTTCCTATTTCTCCTGACTCTATAGATTTGCCTATTTTGGACATGTCATATAAATGGAATCATATCCTATGTAGTCCTTTTTTGTCTGACTTCTTCCACTTAACATAGTGTTTTCAAGGTTTATCTACATTGTAGCCTGTATCAGTAGTTTATGGCTGAAAGGTATTCCATTATATGCATATTCCACATTTTATTTATCCATTCATCAGTTGATGGACACTCAAGCTGTTTCTTTTTGTTTATTATATAACTATTGCTATTATAAACATTTCTGTGTAAGATTTGTGTGGACGTTTGTTTTCATTTCTCGCTGTAATGTACCTAGAAGTGGAATTGCTGGGTCATACAATAAGTATGTTTAACTATTTGAGAAACTATCAGAATGTTTTCCAAAGAGGCTGCATCATTTTACACTCCCAGCAGCAGTGTATAAGGATAGTAAATCTTTTATAAGTGGAAGTTTGTACTCTTTGACCTCCATTTTGCCTACCCTGCCAACCCCACCTCTGGCAACCACCAATCTGTTCTCTGAATCTCTGAGCTTAATCTTTTTATTTTACATATAAATTAGATCATACAGCATTTGTCTTTCTCTGTTTGACTTATTTCACTTAGCATAATGCCTTCAAAGTCTATCCATGTTGTTGCAGAGGGCAAGATTTCATCTTTATATGGCTGAATAATGTTCTATGTGTGTATATATATATATGCGTGTATATATATATACACACATATATCACATTTTTAAAATTCATTCACACAATCTGTGTACTCTTAGGTTGTTTCCATGTCTTAGCTATTGTAACTAACGCTGCTATAAACATGAAGGTGCATATGTTTTTTCCAGTTATTGTTTGGTTTCTTCAGATAAATAACCCAAAGTGGAATTGCTGGATCATACAGTACTTCTATTTTTAATTTTTTGAGGAACTCCATTCACAGTGGCTGCACCAATTTACATTCCCACCAACAGTACACAAGGGTTCCCTTTTCTCCACATTCTTGCCAACACTTGTTATTTTGTTTTTGATAATAGCCATTCTGACAGGTGTGAGGTGATGTCTCATTGTGGTTTTGATTTTCATTTCCCTGATTAGTGATGTTGAGCATCTTTTCATGTACCTCTTGGCCACCTGTTTGTCTTCATCAGAAAAATGTCTGTTTAGATCCTCTTCTTATTAGATTGTTTTGTTTTTTGCTATTCATATGTGTAGGTTACCTTTTCATTCTGTTGATGGTTTCCTTAGAAGCTTTTTAATTTGATGTAGTCCCACTTGTTTATTTTTGTTTTTGTTGCTCTTGCTTTTAGAGTCAGATCTAAAATATCATCACCAAGACCATTATCAAGGAGTTTACTGCTCATGTTTTCTTCTAGGAATTTTATAGTTTTAGGTCTTATGTTCAATCATTTATCCATTTTGAGTTAATTTTTGTGTATGGTCTAAGTTAGTGATCCAGTCTTATTCTTCTCCATGTGGTTGTCCAGTTTTCTCAGCACCACTTATTAAAGAGACTGTCCTTTCTCCACTGTGTACTTTTGGCTCCTTTGTTATAAATTAACTGACCACATCTACATGGTTTTCTTCCTGGGCTCTCTTTTCCACTGATCTGTGTGTCTGTCTTTATGTCACAAAATACTGTTTTGATTACTATAGCTTCATAATATAGTTTGAAATCAGGGAGCATGTTGCCTCTAGCTTTGTTCTTGCTCAAGATTGCTTTGACTATTTGGGGTGTATTGTGTGGTTTCATATAAAATGTAGGATTGTTTGTTCTCTTTCTGTGAAAGGTGCCGTTGGAATTTTGATAGGGATTTCATTGAATCTGTAGATTCCTTTGGGTAGTATGGGCATTTTAACAATACTCTTCCAATCTATGAGCATGAACTATCTTTTCATTTATTTGTATCTTCAATTTTTTTCATTAATGTCTTGCAGTTCAGTATACATATCTTTCACCACCTAGGTTAAATTTTATTTTTTTAATGTAATTGAAAATGGGATTTTTAAAAATTTCTCTGATTATGTTATGAGTGAATAGAAACAAAGCAGACTTTTTGTAATTGATTGTTTATTCTACAGTTTTGTGATGGAGTCTTTAGGCTTTTCTATATTTAATATGTCATCTGCAGGTATTGACAGTTTTACTCCTTCCTTTCCAATTTGGATGCCTTTTATTTCCTTTTCTTGCCTGATTTCTCTGACTCAAACTTCCACTACCATGGTGAATCAAAGGGGCAAGAGATGGTATTTCTGCCTTGTTCCTTGATCTTAGAGAAAAAGCTTTCAGCTTCTCACCATTGAGTATGCTGTTACTCATTGAGTATGATGTGGGCTGGGCATATATGGCCTTTATTATGTTGAAGTACAGTCCCTCTATATCCACTTCATGAGAGTTTTTTTTATCACACATGGATGCTGAATTTTGTTAAATGCTTTTTCTGCACCTATTGAGATCATGATTTTTATCCTTCATTTTTTTCATGTGGTATATCATGTTGATTGATAGGCAGATGTTGAATCATCCTTGCATCCCTGGACTATAGCCCCCTTAATCATGGTGTATAAAATTCTTTTAATGTATCATTGAATTTGGTTTGCTAATAGTATGTTGAAGATTTCTTTAGGGATATTGATGTGTAATTGTTGTGTCCTTGTTTTGGTATCTGGGTAATGCTGATATCATAAAATGAAGTGTTGCTATGAATTCTTCCTTGATAGAATTCACCAGTGAAGCATCCTGGGCTTTTATTTGTTGAGAGGTTTTTGTTGACTGATCCAGTTTCCTTATTAGTAATTGTTCTGTTCAGATTATTTCTTCATGATTCCATCTTGGATAAATTCCTAGAAACATAGCTTGTCCAATTTGTTGGCATATAATTGTTCATGGCAGTCTCTTATGAACCTTTGTATTGCTGTGGTAATGTCTCTTCTTTCATTTCTGGTTTGAGTTCTCTTTTCTCTTGGAGAGTCTAGCTATGGCTTTGTCAATTTTGCTTATCTTTTCTGAGAACCAGCTATTACTTTTTGTTTGTTGCTACTTCATTCATTTCAACTCTGAGCTTTGTCAGTTCCTTCCTTCTGCTAACTTCGGGCTTTGTTTGTTCTTTCTTCTTTTTCTAGTTTCTTGAGGTATTAAGTTTGAGATTCTTCTTGTATCTTAATAGAGGCATTTATCACTAAGATTTTTTTTATTGGTAAAATACACATAGAAATGGCTAACATGGTCAATTTTATGTTAAGTGAACAGTTCAGCATGTATTCACTTTGTTTTGCAACCAATCCCCAGAACATCTTGCAAAAGTGGAACTCTAAATGACAACTGTTTTTCCCTCCCTCAGACTCTGGCCCTCCACCTTCAGTCTCTCTGAATTTGACTTTTTTGTGACTGGTTTATTTCACATTGCATGGTTTCAAGATTCATACATGTTGTAGCATGTGTCAGAATTTCTTCTAAGGCTGAATAAATAGTCCAGTGTATGTATATACCACATTTTGTTTATCCATTCATCAGCTGATGGATACTTGGGTTAGCTTCCACCTTTTGGCTATTGTGAATGATGCTGTAATGAACATGGGTGTAGAGAGGCTAGTGAATCTTAACCTTTCGTGTGCATAAGAAACCACCTAAAGGGCATATTCAAGGCCCTTCTCCTCCTGACGATTCCAGTATGTCTGGGGGTGAAGTTTAAAAGCTCTTAAGTACTTCAGGTGATTCTACGGCAGGTATACTTCTACTGCTATGATGTTAGGGTATAGGATCACATCCCTCGGGCAGAAGAGTGAAATCTGGTTTGTACCACCTCTCTCTGGGACAACATTAAATGCATCACTGTTCACATTATAGGGATGCCAGAAGGAGAAGAGAGAGAGAAAGGGCCTGAGAAAATATTTGAAGATTATAGCTGAAAACTTCCCTAACATGTGAAAAGAAACTGTCACAGAAGTCCAGGAAGTATAGAGAGTCCCATACAAGATAAACCCAAGGAGGAACACCAAGACACATTCTAATCAAACTGACTGACAAAAATTAAAAACAAAGAGAAAATGGTAAAATCAAGGGAACCCCATAAGGTTATCAGCAGAAACTGTAAGACAGAAGGGAGTGGCATGACATATTTAAAGTGATCAAAGGGAAAAACCTACAAACAAGACACGAATACTCTACCCATCTACCCAGCAAGGCTCTCGTTCAGACTCAACAGAGAACTCAAAAGCTTTACAGACAAGCAAAAGCTAAGACAATTCAGCACCACCACACCAGCCTAACAACACACACTAAGGGATCTTCTCTAGGTGGGGGAAATAAAGGCCATAATTAGAAACAAGAAAATTACTAATGGAAAAGCTCACCAGTAAAGGCAGGAAATCATCCACACAAAAATAGGATATCAAACCAAGCATTCGTCAGAAGAGGAGAGTACAAATGCAGGATATTGGAAATTAAGACACCAGTAACTTAAAACACTCTTGTTTATATATAGACTGCTATATCATAAACCTCATAGGAACTGCAAACCAAAAATATACGATACACACACACAAAAGAAAAAGGAATCCAATACTAAAGATAGTCATCAAATCACAAGAGAACAAAAGCGTACTGGAAGAAAAAAGACCTACAAAAAAGACCTACAAAACAATTGACAAAATGGCAATAAGAACATACATATCAGTAATTACCTTAACTGTAAATGGATTAAATGCTCCAATCAAAGCACAGACTGGCTGAAGGGATATAAAAACAAGACCTGTATATATGCTGTCTTACAAGAGACTCACTTCAGACTGAGGGGCACATACAGACTGAAAGTGAGGGTATGGAAAAAGATATTACATGCAAACGGAAATCAAAAGCAATACTCATATCAGACAAAATAGACTAAAATTAAGACTGTTGTAAGACACAAAGGACACTACATAATGAACAAGGGAGGATCAATCCAGGAAGAAGATATAACAATTGTAAGTATGTATGCACCCAACGTAGGAGCACCTCAATATATAAGGCAAATGCTAACAGCCATAAGGGGAGAAATTGACAGTAACACAATAGTAGTGGGGGATTTTAACACCTCACTTTCATCAATGGACAAACCATCCACACAGAAAATCAGTAAGGAAACCCAGGCCTTAAATGACAGATTAGACCAGATGGACTTAATATTTGTAGAACATTCCATCCAAAAGCAGCAGAATACACATTCTTTTCAGGTGCACATGAAACATTCTTCAGGATAGATCATATCTTGGGCCACAAATCAAGCCTTGATGAATTTAAGAAAATTGAAATCATATCAGGCATCTTTTCCAACCACAACCCTATGTGATTAGAGATCAATTACAGGAAAAAGAAACTGTAAAAAACACAAACACATGGAGGCTAAACAATATGCTACTAAATAACCAATGGATCACTCAAGAAATCAAAGAGGAAATCAAAAAAGTACCTAGAGACAGATGACAATGAAAACATGATGATCCAAAACCTATCAGAGGCAGCAAAAAAGCAGTTCCAAAAGGGAAGTTTATAGCAATACAACCTCACCTCAGGAAACAAGAAAAATTTCAAACAACCTAACCTTACATCTAAAGCAACTAGAGAAAGAACAAAACCCAAAGTTAGTAGAAGGAAAGGAATCATAAAAAAGAAATCACAAAGATCAGAGCAGAAATAAATGAAATAGAATTGAAGAAAACAGTAGAAAAGATCAATGAAGGCCAGCTCTTGATCAATGAAGGCTGGCTCTTCGGAAAGACAAACACAATCAATAAACCTTTTGCCAGACTCATCAAGGAAAAAAGAGAGAGGGCTCAAAATCAATAAAAATAGAAATTCAAGGTGGCAGAGGAGTAAGACATGGAGATCAACTCCCTCTACAAAATACATCAAAAATACATGCGGAACAGCTCCTACAGAACACTGACAGAGACCTCAGACTACCCAAAAGGCAAGAAACTCCCCCACATACCTGGCCGTGTGGCTGACAGGGTCTTGGTGCTCTGGCTGGGTGTCAGGCCTCTGAGGTGGGAGAGTGGAGTTCAGGACACTGGTCCACCAGAGACCTCCCAGCACCTCATAATAGCAATCAGCAAGAGCTCTCCCAGAGATCGCTCTCTCAACACTAAGGCCCACCTCCACTCAATGACCAGCAAGTTCCAGTGCTGGACATCCCATGCCAAACAACTAGAAAGACAGAACACAACCCCACCCATTAGCAGAGAGGCTGCCTAAAAATCATACTAAGTTCACAGACACCCCAAAACACACTTCCAGATGTAGCCCTGACTGCCAGAAAGACAAGATCCAGCCTTATCCAACAGAACACAGGCACCAGTCCCCTCCACCAGGAAGCCTACACAACTCACTGAACCAACTTTAGCCACTGGGGGCAGGCACCAAAAACAATGGGAACTACGAACGTGCAGCCTGCAAAAAGAGACCCCAAACACAGTAAGTTAAGCAAATGAGAAGGCAGAGAAACAGCAGATGAAGGAGCAAGGTAAAAACCCACGAGACCAAACAAATGAGGAGGAAATAGGCAGTCTACCTGAAAAAGAATTCAGAGTAATGATAGCAACAGTGATCCAAACACTTGGAAATAAAATGGAGAAAATATAAGAAACGTTTAACAAGGACCTAGAAGAACTAAAGAGCAAACAATGATGAACAGCACAATAAATGAAATTTAAAATTATCTAGAAGGAATCAATAGCAGAATAACTGACACAGAAGAACGGATAAGTGACCTGGAAGATAAAATAGTGGAAATAACTGCTGCAGAGTAGAATAAAGAAAAAAGAATGAAAAGAGTTGAGGGCAGTCTCAGAGACCTCTCAGAAAACATTAAATGCACGAACATTCAAGTTATACCATCCAGAAGAAGAAGAGAAAAAGAAAGGGACTGAGAAAATACTTGAAGAGGTTATAGTTGAAAACTTCCCTAATATAGGAAAGGAAATAGCCAACCAAGTCCAGGAAGTACAGAGATTCCCATACAGGATAAATCCAAGGAGAAACATGCCAAGACACATATTAATCAAACTATCAAAAATTAAACACAGAGAAAAAAATATTAAAAGCAGGAAGGGAAAAACTATTAAAAGCAGGAAGGGAAAAACAACAAATAACACACAAGGGAATCTCCATAAGGTTAACAGCTGATCTTTCAGCAGAAACTCTGCAAGCCAGAAAGGAGTGGCAGGACATAATGAATCTGATGAAAGGGAAAGCCTACAACCAAGATTACTCTACCCAGCAAGGATCTCATTCAGATTTGATGGAGAAATTAAAAACTTTACAGACAAGCAAAAGCTACGAATTCAGCACCACCAAACCAGCTTTACAACAAATGCTAAAGGAACTTCTCTAGGCAGGAAACACAAGAGGAGGAAAAGAGCTACAATAACAAACCCAAAACAATTAAGAAAATGGTAATAGGAACCTACATATCCAAAATTACCTTAAATGTAAGTGGATTAAATGCTCCAACTGAAAGACATAGACTGGCTGAATGGATACAAAAACAAGACCCATATATATGCTGTCTAAAAGAGACCAACTTCAGACCTAGGGACACATACAAAGTGAGGTGATGGAAAAAGATATTCCATGCAAATGGAAATCAAAAGAATGCTGGAGTAGCAATTCTCATATCAGACAAAATAGACTTTAAAATAAAGTCTATTACAAGAGACAAAGAAGGACACTATATAATGATCAAGGGATCAATCCAAGAAGATATAACAATTGTAAATATTTATGCACCCAACATAGGAGCACCTCAATACATAAGGAAAATGCTAAAAAGCCATAAAAGGGGAAATCAACAGTAACACAGTAATAGTAGGGGACTTTAACACTCCACTTTCACCAATGGACAGATCATCCAAAATGAAAGTAAATAAGGAAACACAAGCTTTAATGATACATTAAACAAGATGGACTGAATTGATAATTATAGGACATTCCATCCAAAAGCAACAGAATACACTTTGTTCATGGAACATTCTCCAGGATAGATCATATCTTGGGTCACAAACCAAGCGATAAATTTAAGAAAATTGAAATTGTATCAAGTATCTTTTCCAACCACAACCTTATGAGACTAGATATCAATTACAGGAAAAAAATCTGTAAAAAATACATATACATGGAGGCTAAACACTACACTACTAAATAAGCAAGAAATCACTGAAGAAATCAAAGAAGAAATCAAAAACTACCTACAAACAAATGACAATGCAAAAAAATGACCCAAAACCTATGGGATGCAGCAAAAGCAGTTCTAAGGAAGATGTTTATAGCAATACAACCGTTTGGTAAATTTAAGAAATTTGAAATCGTATCAAGTATCTTTTCTGACCACAACGCTATGAGACTAGATATCAATTACAGGAAAAACACTGTAAAAAATGCAAACACATGAAGGCTAAACAATACACTACTAAATAAGCAAGAAATCACTGAAGAAATCAAAGAAGAAATCAAAAACTACCTACAAACAAATGACAATGCAAAAAAATGACCCAAAACCTATGGGATGCAGCAAAAGCAGTTCTAAGGAAGATGTTTATAGCAATACAACCGTACCTCAAGAAACAAGAAAAATCTCAAACAACTTAATCTTACACCTAAAGCAATTAGAGAAAGAACATAAAGAACCCCAAAGTTAGCAGAAGGAAAGAAATCATAAAGATCAGATCAGAAAAAAATAAAAAAGAAATGAACAATAGCAAAGATCAATAAAACTAAAAGCTGGTTCTTTGAGAAGATAAACAATTGATAAACCATTAGCCAGATTCATCAAGAAAAAAAGGGAAAACACTCAAATCAATAGAATTAGAAATTAAAAAGGAGAAGTAACAACTGACACTGCAGAAATACAAAAGATCATGAGAGATTACTACAAGCAACGATATGCCAATAAAATGGACAACCTGGAAGAAATAGACAAACTCTGAGAAAAGCACAACCTTCTGAGACTGAACCAGGAAGAAATATAAACAGACCAATCACAAGCACTGAAGTTGAAACTATGATTAAAATCTTCCAACAAACAAAAGCCCAGGACCAGATGGTTTCACAGGTGAATTCTATCAAACATTTAGAGAAGAGCTAACACCTATCCTTCTCAAACTCTTCCAAAATATAGCAGAGGGGAGAATTCTCCCAAACTCATTCTATGAGGCCACAATCACCTTGATACCAGAACCAGAAAAAGATATCACAAAAAAAGAAAACGACAGGCCAGTATCCCTGATGAACATAGATGCAAACATCCTCAACCAAAAACTAGTAAATGCAATCCAACAACACATTAAAAGGATTATACACCATGATCAAGTGGGGTTTATCCCTGAAATGCAAGGATTTTTCAGTATACACAAATCAATCAATGTGATACACCATATTAACAAATTGAAGGAGAAAAACCATATGATCATCTCAATAGATGCAGAAAAAGCTTTTGACAAAATTCAACACCCATTTATGATAAAAACCCTCCAGAAAGTAGGCATAGAGGGAACTTTCCTCAACATAATAAAGGCCATATATGACAAACCCACAGCCAACATTGTTCTCAACAGTGAAAAACAGAAAACATTTCCTCTAACATCAGGAACGAGACAAGGTTGCCACTCTCCCCACTGTTATTCAACACACTTTTGGAAGTTTTAGCCACAGTAATCAGAGAAGAAAAAGAAATAAAAGGAATCCAAATCGGAAAAGAAGTAAAGCTGTCACTGTTTGCAGATGACATCATACTATATATAGAGAGCATCCTTAGGATGCTACCAGAAAACTAGAGCTAATCACTGAATTTGGTAAAGTAGCAGGATGCAAAATTAATGCACAGAAATCCCTTGCATTCCTATACACCAATGATGAAAAATCTGAAAGGAATATTAAGGAAACACTCCCATTTACCACTGCATCAAAAAGAATAAAATACCTAGGAATAAACTTACCTAAAGAGACAAAATACCTGTATGCAAAAACTATAAGACACTGGTGAAAGAAATTAAAGATGATAGAAACAGATGGAGAGATATACCATGTTCTTGGATTGGAAGACCCAACACTGTTAAAATGAATGTACTGCCCAAAGCAATCTACACATTCAATGCAATCCATATCAAACTACCAATGGCATTTTTTCACAGAACTAGAACAAAAAATTTCACAATTTGTATGGAAAGTCAAAAGATTCTGATACCCAAAGCAATCATGGAGCTGGAGGAATCAGGCTCCCTGACTTCAGACTATACTACAAAGCTACAGTAATCAAGACAGTATGGTACTGGCACAGAAACAGAAATATAGATCAATGGAACAAGATAGAAAGCCCCGAGATAAACCCATGCACCTATGGTCAACTAATCTATGACAAAGGAGGCAAGGATATACAATGGAGAAAAGACACCCTCTTCAATAAGTGGTGCTGGGAGAACTGGACAGCTACATGTAAAAGAATGAAATTAGAACACTCCCTAACACCATACACAAAAATAAACTCAAAATGGATTAAAGACCTAAATGTAATGCCAGACACTATAAAACTCTTAGAGGAAATCATAGGCAGAACACTTTATGACATAAATCACAACAAGATCCTTTTTGACCCACCTCTTAGAGAAATGGAAATAAAAACAAAACTAAACAAATGGGACCTAGTGAAACTTGAAAGCATTTGCACAGCAAAGGAAACCAAAGGAAACCATAAACAAGATGAAAAGGTAACCCTCAGGAGAAAATATTTGCAAACGAAGCAACTGACAAAGGCTTAATCTCCAAAATATACAAGCAGCTCATGCAGCTCAATATCAAAAAAACAAACAACCCAATCCAAAAATGGGCAGAAGACCTAAAAAGACATTTCTCCAAAGATATAAAGATTACCAACAAACAATGAAAGGATGCTCAATAATCATTAGAGAAATACAAAACAAAATTACAATGAGGTATCACCTGATACCAGTCAGAATGGCCATCATCAAACTATCTACAAACAATAAATGCTAGAGAGGGTGTGGGAAAAAGGGAACCCTCTTGCACTGTTGGTGGGAATGTAAATTGATACAGCCACTATGGAGAACAGTATGGAGGTTCCTTTAAAAGTAAAAATAGAACTACCATAAGACCCAGTAATCACACTACTGGACATCTACCCTGAGAAAACCATAATTCAAAAAGAGTCTTGTACCACAATGTTCATTGCACCTCTATTTAACAATAGCCATGACATGGAAGCAATCTAAGTGTCCATCGACAGATGAATGGATAAAGAAGATGTGGTATATATATACAATGAAGTATTACTCAGCCATACAAAGAAACGAAATTGAGTTATTTGTAGTGAGGTGGATGGACCTAGAGACTGTCATACAGAGTGAAGTAAGTCAGAAAGAGAAAAACAAATACCATATGCTAACACATATATATGGAATCTAAAAAATAATAATAAATGGTTTTGAAGAACCTTGGGGCAGGACAGGAATAAAGAAGCAGATATAG
Organism: Neophocaena asiaeorientalis asiaeorientalis; assembly: GCF_003031525.2. Taxonomy (NCBI): domain Eukaryota; kingdom Metazoa; phylum Chordata; class Mammalia; order Artiodactyla; family Phocoenidae; genus Neophocaena; species Neophocaena asiaeorientalis. The sequence goes on along the minus strand of NW_020175221.1, from coordinate 4,440,169 downwards.
AGAATGGACTTGAGGACACTGGGAGGGGAAAGGGTAAGCTGGGACAAAGTGAGAGAGTGGCATGGACATATATATTACCAAATATCAAATAGATAGTAGTGGCAAGTAGCTGCATAGCACAGGGAGATCAGTTCAGTGCTGTGTGACCACCTAGAGGGGTGGGATAGGGAGGGTGTAAGAGAGATGCAAGAGGGAGGGGATATGGGGATATATGTATACATATAGCTGATTCTCTTTTTTTATACAGCAGAGACTCACACACCATTGTAAAGCAATTATACTCCAGTAAAGATGTTTAAAAAAAAGAAATGAAAAATAAGATACAACTGACACCACAGATACAAAGTATCATAAGAATTACTACAAACAACTATATGCCAATAAAATGGACAACCTATAAAATGGACAACCTAGAAGAGATGGACAAATTCTTAGAAAGGTACAACCTTCCAAGACCAAACCAGGAAGAAACAAACTGTGAACAGACCCATCACAAGCACTGAAATTGAAACTGTGATTAAAAATCTTCCAAAAGCCCAGTACCAGAGGGCTTCTCAGGCAAGTTCTATCAAACATTTAGAGAAGAACTAACACCTATCCTTCTCAAACTCTTCCAAAAAATTGCAGATGAAGGAACACTCCCAAGCTCATTCTTTGAGGTTGCCATCACCCTGATACCAAAACCAGATGAAGATACCACAAAAAAAGAAAATTACAGGGAAATGTCACTGATGAACATAGATGCAAAAATCCTCAATAAAAATACTAGCAAACAGAATCCACCAACACATTAAAAGGATCATACATCATGATCAATTGTGATTTATCCCAGGGATGCAAGGATTCTTCAATATACGCAAATCAATCAATATGATACACCATATTAACAAACTGAAGGAGAAAAACCATATGATAATCTCAGTAGATGCAGAAAAATCTTTTGACAAAATTGAACACCCATTTATGATTAAAAACTCTCCAGAAAGTGGGCATAGAGGGAACCTACCTCGACATAATAAAGGCCACATATGACAAACCCACAGCAAACATCATTCTCAATGGTGAGAAACTGAAAGCATTTCCTCTAAGATCAGGAACAAGACAAGAATGCCCACTCTCACCACTTTTATTCAATATAGTTTTGGAAGGTCTAGCCATATCAATCAGAGAAGAAATAGAAATAAAAGGAATCCAAATTGGAAAAGTAGTAAAACTGTTTGCAGAAGACATGATACTATACATAGAAAATCCTAAAGATACTACCAGCAAACTACTAGAGCTCATCAATGAATTCGGTAAAGCGGCAGGGTACAAAATTAATACACTGGGATTTCTTGCATTTATATACACTAACAATGGAAGATCAGAAAGAGAAATTAAGGAAACAATCCCATTTATCATCACATCAGAAAGAATAAAATACCTAGGACTAAACCTACCTAAGGAGGCAAAAGACCTGTACCCTGAAAACTATAACATGCTGATGAAAGAAATTGAAGACAAACAGATGGAAAGACACACCATGTTCTTGGATTGGAAGAATCAATATTGTCAGACAAACAGATGGAAAGACACACCATGTTCTTGGATTGGAAGAATCAATATTGTCAAAATGACTATACTACCCAGTGCAATCTACCAATTCAATGCAATCCCTATCAAATTACCAATGGCTTTTTTTTGCAGATCTAGAACAAAAAAATCTTAAAATTTGTATGGAAACACAAAAAGCCCCAAATAGCTAAAGCATTCTGGAGAATGAAAAACTGAGCTGGAGAAATCAGGTTCCCTGACTTCAGACTATACTATAATGCTACAGTGATCAAAACAGTATGGTAGGGACTTCCCTGGGTGGCACAGTGGTTAAGAATCCTTCTGCCAATGCAGGGGACACAGGTTCAATCCCTGATCTGGGAATATCCCACATGCCACGAAGCAACTAAGCCCATGTGCCACAACTACTGAGCCTGCTTTCCACAATTACTGAAGCCTGCGCGCCTAGAGCCCATGCTCCACAACAAGAGAAGCCACGTCAATGAGAAGCCCACACACAGCAATGAAGAGTACTCCCCACTCTCCACAACTAGAGAAAAGCCCATGCACAGCAACAAAGACCCAATGCAGCCAAAAAAATAAATAACATTAGAAAAAAAAAAAAAGCAGTATGGTACTGGTGCAAAGACAAATTGCTGTGTCAATGGACCAGGATAGAAAGCTCAGAAATAGACCCTTGCATCTATGGTCAATTAATCTACAACAAAGGAGGCAAGAATATACAATGGAGAAAAGCCAGTCTTTTCAATAAGTGATGCTGGGAAAACTTGACAGCTACACATAAATGAATGAAATTAGAACACTAACACCATACACAAAAGTACACTCAAAATTGATTAAAGACCTAAATGTAAGGCTGGACACTATAATACTCTTAGAGGAAGACATAGGCAGAACACTCTTTGACAAAAATCACAGCAGTATCTTTTTGGATCCACCTCCTAGAGTAATGAAAACAAAAATAAACAAATGGGACCTAATTAAACTTAAAAGCTTTTGCACAGCAAAGAAAACCATAAACAAAGTGAAAAGATAACACACAGAATGAGAGAAGATATTTGTAAATGGAGCAACCAGCAAGGGATTAATCTCGAAAATATACAAACAGCTCATGCAGCTCTATATCAAAAAACCAAAAACCCAGTCAAAAACTGGACAGATGATCTAAATAGACATTTCTCCAAAGAAGACATACAGTTGGCCAAAAAGCACATGAAAAGATGCTCAATGTCACTAATTATTAGAGAAATGCAAATCAAACCTACAATGAGGTGTCATCTCACAATGGTCAGAATGGCCAACATTACAATATCTACAAACAGTAAATGCTGGAGAGGATGTGGAGAAAAGGGAACCCTCCTAGACTGTTGGTGGGAATGCAAATTGGTACAACTGTTATGGAGGACAGTATGGAGGTTCCTTAAAAAACTAAAAATAGAGCTGCCATATGAGCCAGCAATCCCACTCCTGTGTTTTTTCCAGAGAAAACCATAATTTGAAAAGATACATGTACCCCAATGTTCATTGCAGCACTATTTACAATAGCTAAGACATGGAAGCAACTAACTGTCCATTGACAGAGGAATGGTTAAAGAAGATGTGATACATATATACAGTGGAATATTACTCAGCCATAAAAAAGAATGAAATAATGCCATTTGCAGCAACATGGATGGATCTAGAGATTATTATACTAAGTAAGACACTTAGAGAAGGACAAATATCTGTTGATATTACTTATATGTGGAATCTAAAAAAATACAAATGAAATTATTTACAAAACAGAAACAGACTCACAGATTTCAAAAACAAACTTATGGTTACCAAAGGGGAAATATGGTGGTGGTGGATAAATCAGGAGTTTGGGATTAACATACACACACTACTATATATAAAATAGATAACCAGCAAGAACTCTACTTAGTATTCTTAATAATTTATACGGGAAAAGAATCTGAAAAAGAATGAATGTATGTATGTAACTGAATCACTTTGCTGTACACCTGAAACTAACACAACATTGTAAATCAACTTATAGTCCAATAAAAATTTTTTTAAAAAGATGTTCTGAACCATGGTGCAAGGCTTATCCAGCTTGGAACAGTGCTGTCTGTGCCAGAGAGAAATTAGAATGGATGATTAGTGCTTCTGTGATTAACTGAAAGTGTTCACTGATTTGTTGATGAAAACATGTGTATGCTGCGATTATTAATACAGGATGATATAGTCTGAGGGACAGGTGTCCAAGGCTGTAGGCTAAGTCAGTAACCTATTTATTAGGAGATCTCTGTCACCCTTCACAATCAACTTGCTCTGTGACCTTGGGCTACTTATTTGATCTGCCAAATCACGCTGTCCTACCTAGTAAATTGGAAATGATCTTCAAAGTTTTATGAAAAAGACTGTTTCCTAGGGATCACTGGCTGAAGTGCTGGCTTTCCACTGATGTTCGCGTGTATGAATGGGAGGTTAAATATTTCTAAGAACAAGGTCAGGCTGCTATAGTTGAATTTAGTATGATACATTGCTAGGTAATGGCCATAAAACCCAACAATGACTCAAGAGAAGAATAAAGGCTGAAGTGTTTGAATTTGTGGTTACAATTTAGTTCATGAGCTTTAAACACCATGGACACCCATAGGTGTGGAGTGTGGTCGCACATAGAGCTGCTTGGCTGTAGATACTGATTCCCCAGGGTGGAGAATCATTTGTTGCACAGTAAACTTGCTTCGCCCTGCATCCAAACAACTCTATGCTAAAATAATGGTGTTGAGTTTCATCCTGAATATCTCATTTTATGACCAACAGCACATGTGGTCAATGAGAGGAGGCCTAATTTCCAGAACCTTTCACATATTTCTCTATAGACATATAGCTGTCCTGATGGCCACCTTGATGAACCTTAAGCAGCACAAAATACCAGAGTACCGTTGGGATCATTAAGAAAAGATGTTTCACCCGGAGTGTTAAATCTAGTTCATCACTCTCTATGTAAATTGATGAAAGTTTGTTGTATTACTTAACATAGAACTTCCAGTTCAACTGGAACCAAACAGTAGGCTCTGCAGAGTATCTGAAGGAGGAGGAGAGTGTTCAGGTTTAGTTCAAATGCCAGTTTTGCCACTACTGGCTGATCAAGTAAATGAGCAAAGTACTCAGCCATTTTGTGCCTCTATTTCCTTATCAATAATTTGGAGAAAATACTGGCACCTACCTTACAGATACAGTGTTTTAAATAGCACCTGTTCTACAGTAACCTCCCAAATGTTAGTTTCTTACTATTATCGTTGTTATAATAATAGTATTATTTAATTATATAATTATTGTATAATTATATAATAGCATTTTCTGGTTTGCTTGGCACTTCTACATATATTTTCTCATTTGAGCCTAATGTAAGACAAATGTCATAAATAAAGAACATAAGAATAAAAACATGACTTTCCCATGGTCACAAAGCCAGTAAGTATTGCTCCTATGGCTAAATCTCCCATCTGACAATCCATCCCTCTCACCACATTATGGCATCTCCTTCTCCAGCCATGCTGGATAAATGGAGGGCTGTTATAATATGGTGTTCTCTTCCTGGGGTTCCAGGTTAAGGTCAAGACACAGAGCATTCTGGCTCCTGGGCTCAAGGATCATTTTACTGACCTTAAGTTGTACACCAGCAGCATTGTGTGTGTCTAAGCCCAGATTAAAAGAATCACATTTGATAAAGGTTTGCACGGATTACTGTGGTTTGTTTTACAACGGCCAAATCTTTTATGATACCCTTCAAGTTCAGTGCCTTCCCCCAAATCATGCTAATAAATAAAAGATGTGTCAGCAGAAGCGATGAGAGAAAAGTGAAACCTTTGGAGAAAAAAAAATCCCATAATTTGTCACAAAGTCTCATTTAGGGATCCTGATTTCAGTGGGGTTTTGGTATCTTGTGACTTAAAGCACCCTCCTGTCAACACTGAGAAAATCCCCACAAGGATGCAAATAGTTCTGACATCTAGGCAAGTATGGATTCTAAGCAATTGCGCTTTCCAAAATCTGGATCAAATTGCTGAAAGGTGAATGATCTAGCCCTATAGATTGCAAACATTAGAAAAGAGAATTTTGTTAATGCCAGATAGGAATTTTGTAAAGAAATTAGGAATTTAAGAGAGCTATATAAACGCTGTCCAGAGAGACAAATGCAAGGGAAATAAATACAAGGCAAAGAGGGCTTGAAATATTCTCTGCTATTTTATAGAACCTGGCTTAACTCATGCTCGCTCCTACAGCTCAAATCCTGCGGTTACTCACTCGGATTTTAACAGTCGAATACACAGTAACTAAAGAAATTAAAGAAATTCGAGTTCAGATATCATCATCTATCTTAACTAAATTTTAATTCACGAAAATTGCTTTTTGTTGTTTATCTTCAATACTGCTTAAGAAAATAAGTATTTCTAGCTCATGAGAGCGATTTTGACATGGATTCAAAATATTAATCCATTTTTTTTCTCTTTTGGCCCCAGGAGCTGGGATGAAATCACATGATTTAATCATTCTGAATCCATGTGGCTCCTCAGAGATAGAGCCAGATGTAACCAGAAGGATTTATAGGGTGTAAAATTCAGAATGGATTAGGACAGCATTTCTGTGTTCAACCCAATACATCCTAAATCAACATTCCCTGGATGGACCAGAGCAATCTCTGGCTGGCCTAGTGGGGAGGTTGTCATGGCAACTGACTGGCAAGCTCAGCCCGTGGAATGTGAATGCAAACAATAGTGACAAGGCTGTGTACAGAGCAGCCTACTAAGGCTGCTTCTACCCAGGTACAGTGACACATCAGTCGATGCGTGAAACTGTCACCGCATTTTTTTGTAACTTCTGGCAGCTTATTTGAAATTTATCGTGTCCTTTCCCAGATGTTGATAAAACATTGCTGCTGACAGGTAACAGAAGATATGGAAAAATCAGCACCAGTAGCTAGCTGCAATGGTATACAAAGCCCTGGAGGGCTGTTAGGCTAACACCACTCAAATTTCCTAAAGGAGGCTGAAGCACGCTTAGGGTAAATCCAATGATTCTTTAGTGCCACCTTATGTCCAGTTAAATACTGGAAATTTACCAAAGGCCTACCCTCAAACACTTTACTAGGCAGCAGTAGGACAGACATGGAAAAAGTTAGAGCTGCATTATGTTGGAGTTTGGGAGTCCCTTTCACAGCAGAATATGAACATGAAGTCTTCTGAGCCTGAAGTTAAAGAAAAAATGAAAATTAATAATTTTGGTAGAATCTGAAATGAGGAAATAAAAAAAAAAAAAGCCAAATAACCCCAGACCTAGAAAAGATTAGAAGAGGCTGCATGCTGATCCAGGGGTTGTAGGAAGAGATGGCAGAGACAGACTGTGTCAAGGATTCTTCATGTCGTCCTTACTAACTAACTCTTGCCAAGGCTTTTTTTTTTTTTGTCTAGAGAAAAATAAGATGTGACCATCACTAATTCGACTTTATAATTCTTGTTAATGGATAGCAAGATGGTAGCATTTGTTCAAATGCCACCTCATCCTGCCTCTCATCTCCCACCCAAACCAAACCTACCAGCCACTGCTGTCCTACCATCACCATGTCCCATTTAATTTCCGCAGAAGTATGAAGTGACCAAGCTGTGTTTCTTTGTGTTTCTTCCAGGTTTTGAGTTTTTTGAAACAAGTGCCAAGGATAACGTTAATGTGAAGCAGACATTTGAGCGTCTCGTGGATATCATCTGCGACAAAATGTCCGAGAGCTTGGAGACAGATCCAGCCATCACTGCCGCAAAGCAGAACACGAGGCTCAGGGAAACCCCTCCTCCACCGCAGCCCAACTGTGGCTGTTAGTGTCCCGGTACAGGCAGCTCCAGAGGGGTTGGTTGCTAAAAATAACATTTATAAATGGTCAATTAGCCTTCATTTGTACTGCCTAATAATTATTTGAGGGAAATCTTTGATGTCTGTGGCTCGAACATGCATTCAATTCCAGGGAGATTTCCAGTGTTAATAAGTGACAAATATGTGATCTTAACTTTGTAAGGAATATCCATCTATAAACATCAGATGTTTGCATGTGATTTGTTATTTGTCTTCTAGGCTCTTTTTGTTTCAGGTTTCTTAGATTAAGCTACTGCTGGGACCTCTGATTATAATTTCAGTACAACTGAGTTTTGGGCTACGGGTTCAAATTATGCTATTCACTTGTAGGGATGATAACCAAGAAATTGGTTGTGTGTGTGGTGTGAGAAGGGCGAGATCTCAGGAGGCCTTATTTGCTTTACTCTCAATCGAAAATCAAGTGGAAATGTTACTCATGATTAGGGAGACTGTCATGGGTCTGGTTGGTTTACTGTTCAGGAAAGGTATCTATTTTTCAGTGTTATTATAACTGAGAAGACCATTGACTATAAAGAACTTGAAATATTGTTTAAGGCCCTTGCAAATTTACCAAGAGATTAATATTTACCTGACTGGAAGTAGATTTTAACAGTAGTCTTAGTTTAGATGTTTAAATAAGGAATAACAGTAGTCTTAGTTTAGATGTTTAAATAAGGAATACCTAACCCAAGACTGCACCACCCAACATTCTGAATATTTGAGGGCACTGACAGACAGAGGTATCTGCTGAATGTGTTATGTAACAAGCGTCTTAACCAAGAAGGATATGAGTAGCTGTGGGATTCCAAGGCCTGAGCTCCCCCCCCATGACATATACCACCACGACTTTCTGGAACAATTACCAACTCTTGGAACAGAGGTTAAGTTGAAGCTTGTTAGAGCACCTCTTCCCATAGGATGTAGACTTGCTTCCCCAAACATTGCCTTCTGCTCGCACCTCCCTAGGTTCTTTTACCTGGCTAGAAGTCAGTTAAACAGTATCTCCATGGCTCTCAGATTGAGGAAAAGACAATTATCATCTCTAATCTTTTTCAATCCAAGTATTTATACCTTTAAGGCATATCCCCATTCTGTAAGCCTTTAAACATGCTTAAGTTACTCAGAGACCTCTCTTTGGAGCTGAGAGTTACAGAAAAATCTTAGGGTGCCATAAGCAATTTGAGAGGAGAAAGGAAACCATTTGAACACCCAGATTCTTTCTCCTAGAGATTCTTTCTCCTGGATTTCCTGAAGACCATATATGATTAACAAGCAAACCAATCCCACCAGCGATTCTAAGTGAGGACTGAAAAGAGACACAGCATCTGTATCACCACCCAGCATTGTTTACGGCTAGGACTTTAAGGCAGCAGGCACACATTGGCATATTTGGAAGGGCAGTTCCATTAAGTGAACTTTCCCCTTTTTTGGTGATCATGTAAAAGATTTTTTTTCTCTTTTCAAAAACAGAGACACTTCCCATGAAAGTATTGAGCGCAAGATTCTTGAGCAAGGATATTGATAGGGAAAGATGCATATCTAAAGAGATCTCTGGAGGATAAATGCCTGCAAGTCAGGGAACTAGGTCACATACATTACTAGTAAGTTAGAAGATGAAAATTACAGGAGAAAGAATTTGGGATGTCTTAAGCGTATCCACATTCTTATTATTGTTCATCTTAGCTTAAGATCCACTAATTGGCAATAAATCTTCACTTTGGCACTGTGCAAGGCAGATCTTAGCCTAGTGAAGACAAGAAGACATTAATGCTTTATTAGATTTTAATGGGGCAACTAGCTTCAAAAATCACAGAAATTAAAGTGAAGGGAAGAAGGAGAAGGCAGGGGCCATCAAAGCAGATTTGTTTGCAACAGAAGCCTGTTTGCATGATACTGTAATATTTCTTTAACATGGTCTAGAAAATGGCCATGTTAAATGATATAGCTGTTAAGCTGACTTTTACAATCTAACATGAAGCAATAGAACTAGGAAGACCTTCGCATCCTCTCTCAGACCTGATCTCACATACATACGTACAGATGTCAGGACCTCAATATGATGTCTCAGATGGCTTTTTCAGAAGAACATTGATATGCATATTATTATAAAATGGAAAGCAAAATCAGAGAGGGTAGAAAATGGGAAAGAAAGTTGAGTTTTGCCCTCTTGTAAACTCCTTCCTTGAAGAGCTAATTGCCATTGAAATTAAACGGCTCTAGAACCAGAAGACCTAAGCCAAGTACCCACTTACACAATGTCAAACATACCAGACTTGAGCTACTGTATGCCAGTCGGGAGCATAAGTGGCAAGAATGGCCCAGGTGTCAGTGCCAAGGGACATCCAATAATTTCTCTTTTTCAAACCTCAATGGAAGTAGAGGCTTACTAATTGATTCTCAGTTCTGAAGCCCCTACCCCAGTGTGAATTTCTAAGTGAGACGCTTCCAAAAAGGATCGTCACAGAGCTCAATGAATTGAGCACCTATGCTCCTGCTGTAAAGCACATGGAAAGAGAGAAAAATTCTCGACTCCTAATCACATCAAGAGATCCTGGTTTTAAAATCAAGTTTGGCAAAAGAAGAACCAGCCTAGGATTAACTAAGTAAACTTCTATTGGCATCAAGCTATATTATTTATAACACTGTGGTTCCAAGGTTTTTCACCCTTTAGGCCATCATGCACACAAATGTGTATACACACACACACATGCATACAATATCTCCCATATTCTGTCTGCCAACAGCTTAAATAACCACAGATCATATTTACTAATGGCCTAACTAAATTTGTATTCAAAAGAACAAAGACATCTTACAAAGTGTATGTTTGTGTTAGTGTGTAAATTGTAGACAGCCATCTTTTGTCTTTGATGCAACTCAATTAGCGTTTCAAGAACAAATTTCTCTTCCTCTGTCACCCCTCTCCTCATCACCCCATCCCTCCGATCACTTTTATAATCAAACCTTGATTGTTTAGAGCAGATACTTCCAAGAGCTTTGGTTTGGGGACATTCCTTTCTGTTCTAAATGTAAATGAAAAATTGGACTGGAAATTATTTCCTCTAAACAGCCATTTAGGACCTCCCTGGTGGCACAGTGGTTGAGAGTCCGCCTGCCGATGCAGGGGACACGGGTTCGTGCCCCGGTCCGGGAAGATCCCACATGCCGTGGGGCGGCTGGGCCCGTGAGCCATGGCCGCTGAGCCTGAGCGTCCGGAGCCTGTGCTCCGCAACGGGAGAGGCACAACAGTGAGAGGCCCGTGTACCGCAAAACAAACAAACAAACAAACAAAAACAGCCATTTAGTGGACCCGCATTTCAGCTTTTGGGGTTGTGAGTGGTGTAGAAGGTGCATGAAGTTTCTTAAGTCCTAAGATGGCAGTTTACAAGTTAGCATTATGTCTATGGGCTTATAAGAAGAATTAAGACAGTGAATTAGTTCATTGCCACTGCCCCCGCTGAGCAACCCCTACTGCCTTGATAAACTTCTAACCACCTCTTTAGTTTAACTTAAAATCATTATCCCTTTGCCCGCCTAGTAAATAAGTGCTAAGAGTTTTATTTGGAATGGGAACTATGATGATGTCTTTGGTTGTTGCAGAAAGCCTCAGCGTTATGTTAAATATGAACTATGAATTCCACTACAACCGCAATTATACAAGACATCTACATACTCAACAAATATGTATTTCACCTACTTAACTCTTATCCAGATTAATAATAGCTCTTTGGTTCAGCACATTGGTTATCTTTCAGGAACTAATTTAACCTTCCCATTTTAACTACATCTATACTGAGGATAGACTTTCAGGGATGCAATGTTCTTGCTTTAAAGTAAAATACAGTCTACTGTTAACTTCCATGAAGCAACATTAATTTTGGAGCGTGGTAGTCAGTAATCAGTGGCTCATTTTGATGTACTTTATCCAATGTGTCTCTTCGTGCTCAGTGAGGATATACTGTGCCATCCTTCAGTCAACTGTGTGGCATCTGTGAGAGTATGTTGAAAATGTATCCAGACTCTCCCCAGCTATCCCAAGGCTGAGGTAGCAGCTGCATGTGAAATACTAAGATAAATCTTAAAGTCATGATTAAAACCCTTCTAGGTCAAAAAGTGTTTAATAATTTCCATATACTATTGGAATGCTCCATCAGGAATTTTTGGCGTGGCATACTTGGGAGGTAGCCTTTCTGTCTGAAGAATGCTCTCTCTCTCTCTAAATTATAGTTTGCATGACTGGTAACTAGAACTCTTTGTTCCTTTGTGTGTGTACTCACTCAGTGTGCCATGTCAGGCTGCCATGTGAGCAACTAGACCCATGTGGCCTTCCTAATCACCCCCTAGAAGATGCAGCCACTCCAGATATGCTTGGCTTTGCCCATTTGTGTATAATACCTGTGTTTTAGGGGTCTACCAGTAAAATGGTGAATTCTTTCTGATCAGCTGAACAATCAGGGTCAGCTTTTTAGATTCCTTTATATTTCAGATAACTTTTTGATCAAAGCCAGTTAAAGACAAAAACCTGTTTTATATTCTGAAACAAATTGGGAAAATTGAGTAAAAGATGAAGTTTATAACCAGGAAAAAAGGCATCTTGATTATCTCTACAGTGAACCTAAAGGGTTCCAGGTTCTAAAAATACAATATCCTCTAAGGGGACAAAAACAAGTCTAGAGAATTTATTTAAAATATATCCACCTATTGTTGTTTCATAAATAAATGTTTCTTTCTTAAAAACCTTTACAGGAATGCTTGACACTCTAGTCAAATACTTCGCTTAAGTAGATTAAAATATTTACACTTGGGACACACAGATAGTGTTGCCCCTCCCAGCACATACACACTCAAACACAGATACCTTTTCTATGAAGGAAAATTTCCATATATGGTGCTTTCTCAGTGCTAGGGAAAAGGGAGCTTTTACTGTGCTCCAACAACTGTAACTGGCATTTCCCTTAAAAAGGTCTACAAAATAGATTCTTCACACTGATTTGATTTGCCTCTGTGCAGAGAATTAATTCCCATTAAAAGGGGAGGATAGAGAGAATATATTTTGCAAAACTTCTAGAGAAAAGAAACTATTTCAAAGCCTCTGTCAGAGTTCGAGTATTAAGATCAGACCATGTAGCTAGTGGACAAATTGAGCTTTCTATTTACAATCTTTTCTACTTCCTGATTTTTTTTATCATTTCAGTTTTTTAAAGCACTATCCTCACAGAGTGACAGGACCAAGAATAGGAAATGAGACTCAAGTTTCACCATTTACCTCCCATCAGTACAGTTAGTGGTAGAGTTTCAACCAGTCATTACTTGCTGAAATGGGGTTGGGGGGGTGGGTACCTGTGTATTTCATTCACCTGTGTTCATACTTTCCTTCATTGTGGACAACTGAGAGTTGTCTGTGGCTTTATTTCTTAATGGAAATGTTTCCATGGTCTTATTATTTGGCACTAGAGGTTGCTTAGGTTCATGAATGCCATTCTTAAAGATGCAGATGGTACATGAGCCACAGACACCTGGCCTTTCAGGGACGTGAGCATAAATTACATCTGTCTAGTGGTTCCATACGCCTCATAAAAGTGAAATCTGGAGATTGTTTGCTGTTTCAGTATGATGGTTTTCCATGCATTGTCTCATCATCCCTAGGATATGTGCTGAATGAAAATTTCCTGTAATTCCTGTTAATATATTGTTGATGTCAGACGTGATGTGATACCGTTGAACTGTCCAAATGTACAACTACTTAATGGTGTTTGTGGAACTGAAATGTCTTAAATGTTGCATGAAATATGTTATAAAAATAGATTTGTTTTCTATTTTTCAACACCTCAGAATTGAGGGTTCATGGGCCAATAAGTGCAATATTTAATGACTTACTCAGTGTATATAAACTAGTGTGAAAGAGTGAATTATAATGAATGTGTGAGATGCTTTGATGGCTGTTTGACTTACTCAGATTATTTCGTGTAGCTGTATTTGTCTAGTGGTACAATTTATACAGTAAATACCTTATTGGTGTCATGTGAAACTCCTCTGTGCCTACTTCAAGGTATGTTTTTTTTTTCCCCTATAAGACCAAACATTTAGGATCTGGGAATATATGTCAATTTTGCCTTTTAGAATTGTGGATTTTATTTTCAAGACAGAATGGCTGTTAGTTTATTTTATATAGGCATTCCCTTCTTTAATTCAGAATCTTCCTTAAGCCTTTTATAAGAGGTTAATTTAGAAACCTAAGAAAAAATATGCACATAAGGAAAAGTCATTTTTATTTTTCTCTGAAATGTTGATCACATGTTCTGTCTCCTAAGAATTTTCACTCATATTTTTGTGTATATTTTATTGTCACTCAACCTTGTGTTTGGTTTGCAAATTTAACACTGTCAATCCTGAGAATCCTAAAATATTGATGTCTTTTTTAGGTTGTTGCTAATGTTATATTCACTTTCAATTCTCAATTGTCCACACTGATAATATAGGAGAAACAAGTCAGAATCCTTAAATCACTTTGGCATGTCATCATAAACTCATATATTTGTCCTCAGACTCCCTTGGTTAATCTCATAATTGGTGGCCTAGAACTTCAATGAGATACAAAATCAAGAAATTAGGCCTGGTTGCTGGATTACCCAAAACTATGTATTTATGTATATGAAGTTTCAAGTAGGACAACTACCTTAAACTCCTATTTGCCATTTTAATTTTTAAGGCAAAACACTCATTGTAATACTGTGTTTTGCCTTTTCATTTAGTTAGAGTAAATCACGATACCCCTGGGAAAAACGTTGAGTTGTTCACTAAAAATGATGAAGAACAGTCAGTTTTAGATGACCATGGCCCTCTGTACATCACAGGAAGCCTTCAGTTCTCTCTATGGCAATTGCCTGAAATTGACATGTGAGACTGTACCATTCATATTAAATGGCTTTGGACCACTACCAGCCATATGTGGCCCTATTTTACATGTGATAGCCTGCTCTTGGACCCACAGAAGTCAAGTAGACATGGGTGAAACAGGGACGTTAGAGACTACTTCGTGCCAAATTTTAAAAAAAGAAAAATGTAAGCAGGTAGCCAACATTAGAATGATAATTTAAGGGTGTGTTTAAATGTTTAGTCGTCAGTAGTTACTGAATACGATGTACTCAGTGCTGTGGGAATCAAACATGGAAGAGGTATGGCTCTGGCTTCTAATAAGCTTACTGACTGAAGAACAAGGAACGAAATACCAGGATATGATCTAAATGCTATGTTATGTCAGGCTATAGGAGCACAGAGAATGTGAAACCTACAAAAACAGGAAACGTCAAGAATGGCTCCATTGAAGAGGTGAGACATGATCCCAGAAAGAATTAGATAGAGGAGATTGTGCCAGACAAATAAATGGGAAAGGTCACAGTTTGTTCCCTTGAATGGAAGAGGGACAGAGCTGGCAGCTAGAGATCATTGTTTTCCTCCAGAGAACCAGACTGGCCCTCGGAAACCCAACAAATTACCCCAGTTTGGTTCTCTCTGTTTTTATCCCCACGAGGAAAGCAAGCTGCAGTATCGTCATATTCCTCTGTGCTGAACAGCCCCAGACTCGGGCCCAAAACACAAATTAATCTGAAGCTCATAAGAACAGTAGATTTAGACATTTTGCCCATGCACCAAACCACAAGGCATTGTCAAATCCAGTGTCAACCAGGCAGATGTAAGCCCAGAGATTTTTCTGTGGTTCTGTGTTTCCCATAAAGGGTGTGGGGAAGTGCATAGATGAATACCTTCCTTTGTAACCAGGCACTTTCGGCTCCTTCTTAGTGACTGCACTGTGGAGCTCTTCTTGAGGAAATATTGAGTAACGGCTTAATGCTTTCATATAGTGATCGTGATGTTTATTTGAACGCTACTGCTGCACAGCAAATATTATGGCTCTTCATGTGTCCACAGGAGCTCTTGTCTGGGTTTAACGCTATAAAGTGTATTCACATTGTGAAGTTTTAATTCTCTTTATTAAAATTAATTGTGTAAGAACTGTATGTGCTCTATTAGGTATTAGGTTTGTATGTGAATTCTGTATAGAAAGTGGTTTTTGTTCTTTGGGTTTATCTTGTTTTATTTGGAGATTACAATAAATATCTAAGAGACTATATTCCTGAATTTCTCAGTCTTGGTCTGAGAACATTTTTCATCTCCTCTCAATTTGTATTACTTTTGGTCCTAGGATACCTATTTCCATTTTTTTTTTCCTTCCTCATCTACAATCCTAGGCACGTTGCTGAGCTTGAACTAGAGACAGAATGAGTGTGTTTTTATTTAGGGCTTTGAGTTTCCTACACATGATTTTGGACTTAGGCAAAGGAGTTAACTCTAACATTTGTCATCTTTTAAGGTAGGTAACTTTTTATACCTGACTGACTATATTCCAGAGTCAACGCTCTTGGTTGTAGAATCAAGAAAGGCTGCTATGGTATTAAAAAGTCACCTCTGCTACCTGAAGACCATGTGTTCCTGTATCTGAATTCTAGGATCCAATGATTATCTTGCACCCTACTGACACAGCCTGGGAAAGAAGCATTCGACCAGGCAATGTATGGATGGGATGTGTGAGTGGTATAGGCTTTGTTAAAGGCATGGTGTGTGATGCAGTGATGCTTCAGGTAATATGCAGACTTGCCTTGGTCTTGGACCTCAGAGCGTGGTGAAGCACCCAGTTATCCATCTATTTGCATCACAGCAGATCTACTACTAATTTTAAGATTGCTTAATGTTCTAATCATGCCAACAGCTCTATTTCCACATATTTTCTTTCAAATATGCCTCTAAAGCTGTTTCCCAAACTCTGTGCTAAAAATAAGCCAAGCAAGACGGTCCTAGGAATTATCCACATGGGTCCACAGGGTCAAAATAACTTCCTGAACAGAACTCAATGACAAGAGGGTCACCTGTCTGTCTAGACAAAGCAGGCAACATGAAAAGAATCAAAATTAATGGAAAATAATAAATTAAGGGACTTCCAGTTATATTAATCAACAAACATTTATAGAATGTCTTATGTGCTAATTTCTTGGTGTACATGAAAATACATAAATAGAATACTACCTCAGTGAACTCATACAATTGTGATAGAGGAAAATGTATAAGTTAATATTAATAGATTACCACAGTTTATATATTACTCTTTCCTAATATTTGTGTCTAATAAATAATTGAAGTGAACATTAGAAAGTTGTTTCATTCTAAAAGAACTCATGGGGCTTCCCTGGTGGTGCAGTGGTTGAGAGTACGCCTGCCGATGCAGGGGACATGGGTTCGCGCCCCAGTCCAGGAAGATCCCACATACTGCGGAGCGGCTGGGCCCGTGAGCCATGGCCGCTGAGCCTGTGCTCCGCAATGGGAGAGGCCACAACAGTGAGAGGGCCGCGTACTGCCAAAAACAAACAAACAAACAAATAAAAGAACTCACAAAAATGTCTTCTTGAAATCTTATGAAATACATTTTTTTAGACAAGAGTCCTCTATCCCTAGGTAAAAGTCTTGCCAGTAGCAAGACCTCAGAAGAACTACACATGCTTCATGGTCATTCTGAGGTTTCTGTGGCTAAACCAGTTCCAACTGGTTTTAGCAGGAATCCCCCTCTATGTTCACCCCTCAGAAATAATCACCCTGGCTTTAATGTTTAAAAAATGAAGTTACTATGTGTCTATTTTTCTCAATAACATTGAAAAGGTAGACCTAGAAAGAATATATCTGGCACCCTCAGAAGATGCTAATCATTTTTGCTAGGTTCCTATTGGTCCTGAAAAAGACTTCTAAATAAAAGGCCACATGGCAGGCTCTGGTCTTGGACACTTCTCGGGAACACTCAAGTCTGAAGGTTCTCTTATTTCTCCTCTAAATTTCTTCTCACTTCACCCCATACCCACCAAGTCCAAAGAATCTTTAGTCTGGTGGAGAGGTAGTCTGACTGCTCAACTTTTCTTCCTAATCTATTTTTTATGCCCCAAGTCCTTCCGCACTAGAATTTCTTTTTTATTAATTCTAAATCTCAGGCAATTTCAACTAAAAATCATATTCTTTTTTAAAGTATATTGTTCCCCCCTTAAAGCAATTGTACTGACTGAATGGTAGACAGGCAAAGATAATATATTGTATAGACAATATAAGAAGGCAAGTATTGGGAAAAAGTCTGGATTAAAATTTCAAAACAGTATACTACCAAGCAGACAATTACAATACAATTTGATGTGTGCCAATATAGAAGTTACATACAAACTACTGTGAAAGCACAGAAGAGGGGCAATTAACCCAGATTGGAGGCAAAGATTGCGATGTTCCAAGAAACTGTACTAGAAGAAATGAGACCTGAGTTAAAACATATAGAAGATGTAAGAGTTATGCTGGAGCAGAAGTGGAAGAAGAAGGTTATTCCACACAGAGCGAGCAACAAAAGCAAACAACAGAGGTAGAGCAGAGTACTGTGTATTCCTAGAACTCCAAAGCCATTCACATAGGTCATCACAGGGTGGAAGAGAAAAAGAGAGGCTCAGTGTTGAGATCATCACACTTTTCTGAAATACTTTAAAAGTCTGGATTTCATGTTCCAGCTTTGAAAAATTCTTGAAGGAATTTAAGCAAGAAATTAGTCTGATCAGATTTGAATTTTGAAAGATCACTCAAATGGCAATATAGGAAACGGACTAATAGGAGGCAATAGTGGAAACAGAACAAGCATTAAAAAGCTGTTAGGTTATCTATATGCTTGAAATAAAGGTGGCTCAGTAGTGGTGAAGAGTACAGCATACACGATAGTTCAATTTAGAAAGTAGGTAATGGTGACCAATAGGATTTCAAGAGTGAGAACTAGAAACTGAGAGGAGACACTGACATTTCTGGCTCAGTTTAAGTATATATTAGCTCCACTAACTCAAAGACAAAGTACAGGTTCTGGTTCAAGATGGTGATGTAGAAGATCCTGAATTCACCTCATCCCATGAACACACTGAATCTGTAACTACATATTGAAAAACTTCCACTGAAAGAAAATGAAAAACTACCTGAGCAACCCCTATACACTGGGCAATTAAAAAAAAAAAAATGCAGGTAAGAGAGGCTGAGACAGTCTCACCATAAACTCCATACTGAGTGTGGTGACCCACAATCAGGAGGGAACTCAAAACCCAGAGCTTCTCCCTGTGGAGGGAAGGGTTTGAGCTCCACGTCAGGCACCCCAACTCTTAAAGTCTTCATCTGAGAGATAAACTCCAAAACATCTAGCTTTTAAAATCAATGGAGTTCACATCCATGACCATGAGTCTATAGCAAACCGAGAAACAGCCCATAAAGAGTTTGTGGACTCAAGATTCGTTTGCCTCAGAAACCAGCACAGAGGCAGTCAACTGAGAGGAGCCCAGGCTTTAAGACAAGCAAGTAAGCCTCTTTCACATAAAGTATCAGCCAGAGGGGCAGGCATCCAATTTAATACACATCTAGAGGCCTGATAGGGTACTCTCCAGAGACAGAGGCTGGCGGGCAGCATCTCTGTGCTCTCTCTCTGCCATGCTCCAGCTCAACTTTATCCCTTAGAAAGGAGCGCTTACCCTCTCTGGCACCCTGCCAAGTTTAATTGCCTGGCTCTGGTGGCCAGTGGAGCTCAAGCTTGAGAATCCTAAAAAATTGTAACCAATGGAAAAAGAGTTCTTACATGGCTGCCACCCCCAGAGCACAGCAAGAGGCAGCAGACTGAGGCACCCAGTCTTTCTATGAAAGAGGCCTACCAGCTTATCTTCATAGCTACGACCTGAGGGATAGGTTTCTAACTAAACAGACATCTTAGAGCTTAATGTAATCTTCTCCAGAAACCTTAGAGGACAGGCACAATCTTTGTGTTCTCCCTCTGCCACACCCCAAGAGCAGGGCTCTTACATGTGTCTGGTGCCCAGTTTTTATGTCTGGGGCTTTCGTTTTTGTGGTTGCCCCCCAGGGAATGCCCCTTGATGGCCTGGTTCTGATGGCCAGCAGGGCTTGCTTTCTTGAGTTCCATGGGATGGTAATAAACAGAGAGGTGGTTCTTGGCAAGCTACCACTCCCAAGACACTGTGCAGACAGCAGACTGAAACACATCCCCAGTCTTTATGTGATAGAGGTCTATTGGCTTCTCCTGGTTCTTCAGCCTGGGGAACAGGCTTCTACTTTGTCACATGTTTAGGGCCTAACAGAGGGGCATTCCAAGGACAGAAGCTGCTGGACTCCATGTTTGTGCTCTCCCTATGCCTTGCTCTAGGCCACATGTATCTTTTCTAAAGGACCTTGTGTACTCATCTGGCACCCCAATTTTTGCAACTGCCACCCACAAGATGCCTTTAGATTCCAGGACTCCTGTGGCCAGTGAAACTTATGCATACAGTCACATAAGACCACATATATTTGTGTACTTTAAAAGCTGCTGCCTAAGGGTCTGGCTTCCATCAGCCTGAATCTATGTACTGAATGAGCTATTCCCCTTTAGGACACTGACAGCCTCAACTACTGGGAGTCACTAAGAATAAAATAATCTGCTTGAACAATCAAAAAAGGCAACCAAGAGCTAGGGCAGGGTTGAATGATAAGGTTCATCTCCTACATGAGGACACTCCTTCAAGACTGAGAGAGGTGGGTGTTTTATCTAATACATAGAAACTAACACAGAGGGTCAAGGACAAAGAAGAAACAGAAAAATGTGTTCTAAAAGGCAGAACACACCTAAGAACAAGTTCTTAATGAAACAGATATAACTGATTTGCCTGATAAAGAATTCAAAATAATGGTCATAAAGAGGTTCAACAAACTCAGAAGAATGAACACAGTGAGAATTTCAACAAAGGAATAGAAAATATAAGAAAGTACCAAATAGTAGTCATAGAACAGAAGAATCTAATAAATGAACTGAAAACTACACTAGAAAATTTCAATAGCAGACTAGATGAAGCTAAAGAAAGGATCAGTCAACTCAAAGACAGGGCAGTGAAATTATCTAATCAGAGCAGCAAAAGGAAATGATGACAAAAAGTAAAGATAGCCTAAGGGACTTAAAGAACAACATTGAGCATACCAATATTCATATTATAGGGGCCCCAGAAGAGAAGAGAGAAAGCTGTCAGAAAATTTATTTGAAAAAATAATGGCCCCAAACTTCCCTAACCTGGGAAAGGAAACAGACATCTAGATCCAGGAATCCAGAAAATTGCAAGTAAAATGAACCCAAAACAGACCCACACCATGACACATAATTAAAATGTCTAAAGTAAAGACAAAGGGAGAATCTTAAAAGCAGCAAGAGAAAATCAATTTCTTACATAAAGGAAACCCCCCTAAGACTATCAGATTTTTCAGCAGAAACTTTGCAGGCTAGAAGAAAGTGGCACAATATATTCAAACTAAGAATACCCTACCCAGCAAACTTATCATTCAGAATTGAAGACAAGATAGCAAAATCTAAAAATGTTCATCATAACTAAACTGTCCTTAAAAGAAATGTTAAGGGGACTTCTTTAAGCTGAAAAGAAAGGGCACTAATTAGTAACAGGAAAAGATATGAAGTAATCTCACTGGTAAAGGTAAATATATAGTAAAATTAGGAATAATCTAATGTTGTAAAATGGTGAATTAATCACTTGTAAAGCTAGTATGAAGGTTAGAAGACAAAAGTAATAAAATAACTATAACTACAATAATTAGGAAAGGGATACATAAGATAAAAATGTAAAATATGACATCAAGAACATAAAATGAGGCAGGGGGGAGATTAAAATGTAGAGCTTTAGATGCATTTGAACTTAAGTTGTTAAGAACTTAAATTAGACTGTTATAAATGCAAGTTGTTTTATTAAAGCCTCATGGTAACCACAAGGCAAAAACCTACAGTAGCTACACAAAAGAGAAAGCTAAAGACATACAAAACACCACTACAGAAAGTCATAATATCACAAAGGAAGAGAGCAAGAGAAGAACAGAAGAAATACAAACAGCCAGAAACAATAAAAATGGCAATAAGTACCTATTTATCAATAATTACTTTAAAATAAATATATTAAATTCTCCACTCAAAAGACACAGAGTGCCTGAAAGGATAAAATAAAAATTTAAAAGAACAATCTGCAGGCTGGCTACAAAAGACACAAGGGCATACACAGTAAAGGGATGGAAAAAGATATTCCATGCAAATGGAGACTAAAAGAAAGCTAGGGTAAGTATACTTATATCAGACAAAATAGACTTTAAAACAAGGACAAGTAACAAGAGACAAAGAAGGGCATTACATAATGAAAACAGTTGGATCAACAAGATAATATAACATTTGTAAATATTCATGTACCCAACATAAGAACACCTAAATATGTAAAGCAAATATTTATAGACCTAAATGAAGAAATAAGCCACGCAATACAATAGTAGTATGGGACTTTAAAGCCCCACTTTCATCAGTGGATAAATTGTCCCAGTCAGAAGATAAATAAGAAACATCAGCCCTAAACGACACATTAGACCAGATGGACTTAACAGGTATATAAAGAAAATTCTACCCAAGATATAATAGAGTCTTTTCAAGTGCACATGGTAGATTCTCTAGGATAGATCATATGGTGGGCCACAAAACAAGTCTTAATAAATTTAAGAAGATTGAAATCATATCAAGCTTCTTTTCAATCATAATGACATGAAACTAGAAATCAATTACTGAAGAATACTGGAAAATTCACAAAGAAGTAGAAATTCAACAATATGCTCCTGAATAATCAATGGGTCAGAAAAAAATCAAAAAATACCTTGGGGACTTCCTTGGTGGTGCAGTGGTTAAGAATCTGCCTGCCAATGCAGGGAACACGGGAAGATCCCACATGTCGCAGAACTACTAAGCCTGTGTGCCACAACTACTGAGCCTGCGCTCTAGAGCCCACGAGCCACTACTGAGCCCATGAGCCATGACTACTAATGCCCACATGCCTAGAGCCCATGCTCCACAACAAGAGAAGCCACCACAATGAGAAGCCATGCACTGCAATGAGGAGTAGCCCCCACTTGCTGCAACTAGAGAAAGCCTGTGCACAGCAATGAAGGCCCAACGCAGTCAGAAAAAAAAAAAAAAAAACTTGAACAAATGAAAATGGAAATACAACAAACCAAATCTTATGGGATACAATGAAAGAAGTTCTAAGGGAGAAGTTCATAGCCATAAATGCCTACATCAAGAATCAAATATCTCAAAAAAAAAAAAAACCTAACTTACTATTCAAGGAACTAGAAAATAAACAAAACCGAGCTTTAGCAGAAGGAAGGAAATAAAGATCAGAAGAGAAACAAATGGAGACTAAAAAGACAATAGAAAAATAAATCAATGAAATTAAGAGCAGGTTCTTTGAAGATATTTTAAAAATTACAAATATTTAGCTAGACTCACCAAGAAAAAAGAGGACTCAAAATCAGAAATCAAAGACATTACAATGCGTACCACAGAAATATAAAGGGTTGCAGGAGATTCCTGTGAAGACGTACGCACCATTGAGTTAGACAACCTAGAAGAAATGGATAAATTCCTAGAAACATAAAAACTACCAAGAATGAATTGTGAAGAAATAGAAAATCTGAACAGAACAATTACGAGTTAGAAGATTGAATCAGTAATCAAAAACCTCCCAACAAACAAAAATCAAAGACCAGACAGCTTCATTGGTGAATTCTACCAAATATTTAATGAATACCAATCTTCCTCAAACCCTTCCAAAAAAATAGAAAAAGAAACACTTCCAAACTCTTTTTAGAAGGCTAGCATTACCATGATACCAAAACCAGACAAGGACACCACAAGAAAACTACAGACTACAATCACTGATGAACATAGATGCAAAAATCCTCAAAATATCAGCGAACCGAATTCACTATTAAAAGAATCATTCACCATGATCAAGTGCAACTTATTCCAGAGATTCAAGGATCATTGAACATACACAAATCAATGTAATACATCATATTAATGAAAAGCATTTGACAAAATTCGACATCCATTTATGATAAAAACTCTTAATAAGGTGGATATAAAGGGAACAAACCACAGCATAAAAGGCCATATATGTACATAGCAATAAGGACATACCTATCAGTTGCAAGCCCACAGCCAACATCACACTGGTGAAAACCTGAAAACTTTTCCTCCAAGATCAGGAAAAAACAAGGATGACTACTTTCACCAGTCTTATTCAACATAGTACTGGAAGTCCTAGCCAGAGCAATTAGCAAGAAAAAGAAATAAAAGGCATACAACTCACACAGGAAGAAGTAAAACTGTCACTATTTGCTGATCTTATATATAGAAAATCCAAAAGATTCCACCCCCCAAAAAAATGCAAGAACTAAATAAATTTCAGGATATAAAAATCAGTATGTAAAAATCTGGTGCATTTCTATACACTAACAATGAGCTATCAGAAAGATATTAAGAAAGCAATCCCATTTAAAATATCATCAAAAAGGAAAAAAACCTCAAGAATAAATTTAACCAAGGAGGTGAAAATTTTTACACTGAAAACTGCAAAACATCGATGAAAAAAATTGAAGAAAATACAATAGAAAGATATTCTATGCTCATGGATTTGAAGAATTAATATGGTTAAAATGTCCATACTACCCCAAGAAATCTATAGAGACATTGCAATCCCTATAAAAATTCCAGTGGCATTTTTCACAGAAATAGAAAAAAATCATAAAAGTGGTATAGAACCACAGAAGACCCCCAAATATCCATATCTTGAGCAAGAGCAAAGCTGGAGGCATCATGCTGTCTGATTTCAAACTAGACTGTGAAGTTATAGTAATCAAAAAAGTTTGATGTTGGCATAAAAACAAACACATAGCTCAGTGGAACAGTACAGAGAGCCCAGTAGTTAAGTGCACACATATGTGGTCAATTAATTTACAACCAAAGAACTAAGAATCTACAGTGGGAAGAGGACAGTCCCTTCAATAAATGATGCTGGGAAAATTGGACAGCCACATGCAAAAGAATAAAACTGGATGCCTATCTTACACCATTTACAAAAATTAACTCACATTGGCTTAAAAACTTAAATGTAAGATAAGACCTGAAACCATAAAACTCCTAGAAGTAAACAAAGGTGGCAATCTCCTTAACATCAGTCTTTGTGATTATTTTTTGGATTTAATATCCAAAACAAAGGTAACTGATAATATTACTGATAGTTAACAGCAAATAAACACAATTCAACACTAAATTATTTATTAAGTACACTGTTAACCCAGCATATGTATGCACCCAAGGAAAGATTTAAAAAAGTAAAAGGAACTCAGCAAACATAAACCCTCCTGTTTACCAAAAACATCACCTCTAGCATAACTAGAGGCACTGCCTGCTCAGTGGTAACTGGTAAGCAGCTGTGGTATCCTGCCCCTGCAGCATAATCATTTGTACTCTAAATAAGGACTTGTATGAATGGCCACACAAAGGTTTTACTGTCTCTTACTTTCAATCAGTGAGATCGACCTTCCTGTGAAGAGGTAGGAGTAAAAAAATAAGACGAGAAGACCCTATGGAGCTTTAATTAATTAACCCAAATAAATATAACTTAACCACCGAGGAATAATATAATTTTCACGAGGGTTTGACAGTTTTGGTTGAGGTGACTTTGGAGAACAAAAAAGCTTCCTAATGATTAAAATCTAGACCTACTAGTCAAAACACATTATCACTTATTGATCCAAATATTTTGATCAATGGAACAAGTTACCCTAGGGACAACAGCACAATCCTATTCTAGAGTTCATGTTGACAATAGGGTTTGCGACCTCGATGTTGGGTCAGGATTCCCCAATGGTGTAACCGTTATTAAAGTTTCATTTGTTCAACAATTAAAGTCCTATGTCATCTGAGTTCAGACCAGAGCAATCCAGGTCGGTTTCTATCTATTATATATTTCTCCCAGTACAAAAGGACAAGAGAAATGAGGCCTACCTTTTAAAAGCACCTTAAAATCAGTGAATGATATAATCTTAACATATAGAAAACATTACCCAAGAACAGGGTTTGTTAGGGTAGTAGAGTCTAGTAATTGTGTAAAACTTAAAAATTTATAACCAGAGGTTCAAATCCTCTCCTTAAAAAAATGTTTATAATTAATATCTTTATACTCATTATCATTATTCTTCTAGCTGTAGCACTCCTAACATTAATTGAATGAAATATTCTAGGCTATGCAACTTCAAAAAGGACCAAATATCTTTGGAACATATGGCCTACATGGCCTACTATAACTTATCTCTGATGCAATCAAATTATTCATCGAAGAGCCACTACAACCAGCTACTTCTTCTATTCCATTTTTATTGTCACAGCCATTCTAGCCTTAACTTTAGCCCTAAGCATATGAATTCCCCTACCCATACCCTACCTCCTTACTAATATAAACTTAGGGGTATTATTTATACTAGCTATGCCAAACCTAGCTGTCTACTCCATCCTATGATCTGGATGAGCTTCCAATTCAAAATATGCACTAATCGGAGCCCTATGAGCAGTAGCACAATCTCATATGAAGTAACACTAACAAGCATTCTCCTGTCAGTCCTTCGAATAAAGGGATCCTTTACCCTCTCAACCCTCATCACAACACGAGAACATTTATAAATAATCTTCCCAGCGTGACCACTGGCCATAATATGATTTATTTCTACCCTGGCAGAAACCAATCAAGCCCCCTTCAACCTAACAGAAGGAGAATCTGAACTTATATTGGGCTTCAATGTAGAATATGCAGCAGGCTCATGCACTATATTTTTCTTAGCAGAATATGCCAACAACATCATAACAAATATTTTCCTAACAATCCTCTTTCTAGGAGCCCTGCACAACCCCCACACATCAAAACTATACACAACCAACTTCATTATCAAAACACTACTATCAACAATTTCCTTCTTATGAATTTGAGCATTCTGTCCTTGATTCTGATATGATCAACTCTACTCCGAAAATGTTGGTTTATATCCTTCCCCTACTAGTAAATCCTGTTATTCTTATTATCATCATAACAACCATTATCTCAGGAATAACATAAATGTAGTTACCAGTTAACACTGAATACTTATCTGAATCAGATTTGAAATAAGTATACTAGCCATTATTCCCATTAAAATAAAAAAAAATTCAACCCACAAGTCATGGAAGCATCTATTAAACATTTTCTGATACAAGCCACTGCATCATTATTACTTAGAATAGTGGTTATAATTAACCTATTATATTCCGGCCAATGAACTATTACAAAAATCTTTAACTCAGCGGCATCAATAGTAATAACAATAGCCCTAATCATAAAACTAGGGCTATCTCCATTCCATTTCTGAGTATCTGAAGTCACACGAGGCATCTCATTAATAGCAGGCTTAATTGTATTAACATGACAAAACTCGCACCCCTATCAGTATTATACCAAATTTCACCATCCATTAACCTAAATTTAATACTATCTGTATCTATATTATCAATTATAATTGGAGGATGAGGCAGACTAAATAAACCTAATTACGAAAAATCATAGCCTACTCATCAATCATCCATATAGGGTGAATAACTTTAATGAGCTATTATGTTGTATAATCCAACTATAACAATCCTAAATCTACTAATCTATATCATCATAATGTTTGTCGTATTTATACTATTTATTTATAGCTCAGCCACCACTACACTATCACTATCACAGACTTGAAATAAAATGCCCATTCACAACCTTTATTCTAATCACCCTATTATCAGCAGGAGGTCTTCCACCACTATCAGGATTTATACCAAAATAATCATTCAAGAAAGAACAAAAAATAATAACATTATTTTACCTACATTAATAGGTATTATGACATCACTTAATCTATATTTCTTCATATGACTCACATACTCCACAGCACTGACTATATTTCCCTCCACCAACAACATAAAAATAAAATGACAATTTGATTTCACAAAACAAATGATCTTCCTACCAACAGTAATCATTATATCTACAATGCTATTGCCACTTACACCAGTCTTTTCAGTAATGGACTAGGAATTTAGGTTAGTATAGACCAAAAGCCTTCAAAGCCCTAAATAAGTATAATTTACTTAATTCTGGTTTAATAAGGATTGCAAGACTATATCTTACATCAATTGAATGCAAATCAAACACTGTAATTAAGCTAAATCCTCACTAGATTGGTGGGCTCACATTTCCCAGGAAATTTTAGTTAAGGCTAAATACTCTAGTCAACTGGCTTCAATCTACTTCCCCCATGGTCAGGGAAAAACAGGTGGAAGAAGTCCGGGCAGAATTGAAGCTGCTTCTTTGCAATTCAGTATGTTAGATTGACCACAGGACGTGGCAAAAAGAGGACTTAACCCCTGTCTTTAGATTTACAGTCTAATGCTTACTCAGCTATTTTACCTGTGTTCATACCCGCTGATTATTCTCAACCAACCACAAAGATATTGGTATTTCATATTTATTATTTGGTGCTTGAGCTGGAATAGCAGACACTACTCTAAGCCTATTAATTCATGCTGAATTAGGTCAACCCGGAACATTACTTGGAGATGATCAAATTTACAATGTAGTTGTAACAGCCCACGCATTTGTAATAATCTTTTTTGTAGTTATACCTATTATAACTGGCGGTTTGGGAGATTGACTAGTCCCATTCATAATTGGAACACCCCATCTAGCCTTCCCCTGCATAAATAATATAAGCTTCTGATACCTTCCATCTTCTTTCATACTATTACTCGCATCATCAATAGTTGAACCTGGCACCGGTACAGGCTGAACCATATATCCACATTTAGCTGGAAACCTAGCCCACGCAGGAGCGTCCGTTGACCTTACCATTTTTCCCCTACATTTAGCAGGTGTTTCCTCAATCTTAGGTACTATAAAGTTTATTACTACAATTATTAATATAAAACCACCCACTCTGTCCCAATACCAAACACCACTATTTGTATGATCCATTCTAATTACAGCTGTATTACTATCATTACCAGTTTTAGCAGCCAGAATTACTATACTATTAACAGACCGAAACCTAGACACAGGGAGAGGTGATCCAATCTTATATCAACACTTATGTTGATTCTTCGGACACCCTGAAGTTTATATTCTTATTTTACCTGGATTTGGAATAATTCCACATATTGTCAGGAAAAAAAGAACCTTTTGGGTATATAGGTATAGTTTGAGCCTTAATGTCAATCAGCTTCATAGGGTTTACCATGGGAGTCCACCATATGTTTACAGTAGGAATAGATGTTGATACACAAGCATATTTTACATCAGCTACTATAATTTTTGCCATTCCTATATGAGTAAAATATTTAGCTGACTAGTAACACTTCACGGAGATAATATCAAATGATCCCCTATCATAATATGAGCTCTTGGCTTCATTTTCCTTTTCACAGTAGAAGGACTAACAGTAATTGTTTTAGCTAATTCAACCCTAGATATTGTCCTTCACAATACATATTATGTAGTTGCACACTTCCACTATGTATTATCAACAGAAGCAGTATTCACTGTTATAGGAGGCTTCGTACATTTAATCCCACTATTTTCAGGTTACAAACTCAATGAGTCATGAGCAAAAGGTCACTTTGTAATTATATTTGTAGGTGTAAATATAACCTTCTTCCCACAACATTTCCTAGGTCTATCTGGAATACCACAATAATATTCTGACTACCCTGATGCCTACACAACATGAAATAATATTTCATCAATAGGCTCCTTTATTCCACTAATAGCAGTAATATTAATAATTTTCATAATTTGACAGGCATTTGCATCAAAACGAGAAGTCTTAACAGTAGGATTAACTACTACAAATTTAGAGTAACTAAACTTGATGCCCTCCACCATATCACACATTTGAAGAGCCCATTTATGTCAATTTAAAATAGTGAAGAAAGGATGGAATCGAACCCTCTTCTACTGGTTTCAAGCCAACAGCATAACCATTATGTCTTTTTCAATAAATGAGGCATTAGTAAAATTTTACATAAATTTGTCAAAGTTAAATTATAGGTGAAAGTCCTATATATCTCCATGGCATATTCCCTCCAACTAGGATTTAAAGATGCAACATCACCCATTATAGAAGAACTTCTACACTTTCATGATCATACATTAATAATATTTTTAATTAACTCTCTTGTTCTTTACATTATTTCACTTATACTAACAACTAAATTAACACATACAAGCACAATAGATGCACAAGAATTAAAAACTATCTGAACAATTTTACCAGCTATTATCGTAATGTTAATTGCCTTACCATCATTATGAATTCTTTACATGATGGATGAAATTAATAATCCCTCTCTAACTAAAAACCATAGGACACCAATGATACTGAAGCTATGAATATACAGACTATGAAGACTTAAACTTTGACTCCTATATAATTCCTACATCAGATCTAAAACCAGGAGAATTACGACTATTAGAAGTAGATAGCAGAGTAGTTGCTCCTATAGAAATAACAATCCGAATACTAATCTCCTCAAAAGATGTTTTACACTCATGAGCTATACCTTCACTAGGCCTAAAAACAGATGCCATTCCAGGAGGCATGACCAGGTCTATATTACGGACAATGCTCAGAAATTTGTGGGTCATAGCTTTATGCCCATCGTCCTTGAATTAGTACCACTAAAATACTTTGAGAAATGATCTGCATCAATACTATAAATACGTTAAGAAGCTAAATAACGTTAACCTTTTAAGTTAAAGCTTGGGAGTTAATCCTCCCCTTAATGATATGCCGCAACTAGATACATCAACATGATTTATTACTATCCTATCAATAATTCTAGTCCTATTCATTATATTTCAACTAAAAATTTCAAAACATATTTACTATTCAAACCCAGAATCAATATTACCAAAACACTAAAACAACCCACTCCTTTAGAAATAAAATGAATGAAAATTTATTTGCTTCTTTCATTAACAGGGCTTCCTGTTGTTATCTTAATTATCATATTTCCAAGCATTCTATTTCCTACACCTAATCGACTAATCAAGCATATAACTTCTATTCAAAAGTGATTAGTTCAAATAACATCGAAACAAATAACAGCTATTCACAATCACAAAGTGCAAACCTGAACACTAATACTAATATCACTCATTTATCAGATCAACAGATCTACTAGGACTACTACCACATTCATTTACACCTACTATACAACTCTCAATAAATCTAGGCATGGCAGTTCCCCTATGGGCAGGGACTGTAACTACAGACTTTTGTCACAAAGTAAAAACATCCCTAGCTCACTTTCTACCACAAGGAACACCAGTTCCTCTTATTTCCATACTAGTTGTCATTGAAACTATCAGTTTATTTATTCAATCAATAACCCTGGCCGTACACTTGACAGCTAACATCACAGGACACCTGTTGATTCATTTAATTGGAGGAGCAACTCTAGCATTACTAAATATTAGCACTGCCACAGCCCTAATTACATTTATTATCCTTATCTTCCTCACCATTCTCAAATTTGCTGTTGCCATCATTCAAGCCTACATATTTATCCTACTAGGAAGCTTTTACTTACACAATAATACATAATGACCCACCAAACCCATGCATATCATATAGTAAACCCCAGTCCCTGGCCCTTCACAGGAGCTCTTTCAGCCCCCCTAATAACATCAGTCCTAATTATGTGATTTCACTTTAATTCAACATTATTGGCTCCAAGCCCACTAACAAATACCTTAACAATATATCAATGATGTTGAGACACCATCCAAGAAAGCACTTTCCAAGGCCATCATATACCAATTGTTCTAAAAGGACTTTGATATGGAATAATCCTATTATTTCATAAGTCCTCTTTTTTTACTGGCTTTTTCTAAGTTTTTTAACCACTCAAGCCTTGCCTCCACACCTGAGCTAGGAGGATGCTGACAACCAACAGGCATCTGTCCCCTAAATCCACTAGAAGTTCAACTCATCAATACCTCCGTACTATTAGCCTCTGGGGTATCCATTACCTGAGTCCACTACAGCCTCATAGAAGGAAACCGCAAACACATAATTTAAACTCTTTTTATTACAATTGCTTTAGGTGTTTTTTTACACTTCTACAAGCCTCAGAATATTATGAAGCATCTTTTACAATCTCAGATGGAGTGTATGTATCAACTTTCTTCATAGCTATAGGATTTCACAGACTACATGTAATTATTGGCTCTACCTTCCTTATTGTCTGCCTCTTATGTCAATTAAAACATCATTTTACATCTAATCATCATTTAGTCTTCAAAGCCACTGCCTGATACTGACATTTTGTAGATGTACTATGACTATTCCTTTATGTATCTATTTTTTGATGAGGATCTTATTCTTTTAGTATTAAATAGTACAATTGACTTCCAATCAGTTTTGGTATAATCTGAAAAAGAATAATAAACCTGATACTGACATTAATTATAAATATAGCACTAGCCTCATTTCTTGTATTCGTCGCATTTTGACTCCCTCAATTAAATATTTATACAGAAAAAGCAAGTCCCTATGAGTGTGGATTTGACCCCCATAGGATCAGCCCATCTACTCTTTTCCATAAAATTTTTCCTAGTAGCTATTACATTTCTCCTTTTCGACTTAGAAACTGATCTTCTTTTACCCCTACCATAAGCATCTCAAACAATCTAAAAACAATACTCATTATAGCACTATTCCTAATCTTATTACTAGCAACAAGCCTAGACTACAAATGAATCCAAAAAGGACTAGAATGAACTGAATATGGCAATTAGTTTAAAATAAAATAAATGATTTTGACTCATTAGAATATGATTAAGTTCCTAATTACCAAATGCCTTTAGTATATATAAATATTGTTATAGTATTTATAGTATCTCTCATAGGGTCATTAATATATCAATCTCACCTAATATCCTCACTACTATGCCTAAAAGGTATAATATTATCACTATTTATTATAGCAACCCTAATAACCCTAAACACAAATTTTACCTTGGCCAGCATAATACCAATCGTTCTGCTACCCTTCACCGTCTTCAAAGCTGCACTCAGACTATCCCTACTGGTAATAGTATCAAACACATATGGCACTGATTAAGTACAGAACCTTAAACATCTCCAATGTTAAAAATTATTATCCCTACAATTATATTAATACCACCAGCATGACTATCAAAAAGCAACATAATCTGAATTAACACTACAGTACATAGCCTATTAATTCGTTTCATAAGCCTTTTTCTCCTAAACCAATTCAACGACAAAAATCTTAACTTTTCACTAGTTTTTCCTCAACTCCTTATTGGCACCATTTTTAATTTTAACATGACTCTTACCATTAATACTAATAGCCAGCCAATTTCACCTGTTCAAAGAATCATTAACCTGGAAAAAAATTATATATTACTATTCTAGTAAAACTACAAATATTCCTAATTATAACATTTACTGCCACACAGAACAAATCTTATTTTACATTTTATTTGAAGCAACACTAGTCCCAACACTTATCTTCATTACCCGATAGGGCAATCAAACAGAACAACTTAATGCAGGACTTTATTTCTTATTT
The DNA here is from genome assembly GCF_003031525.2 of Neophocaena asiaeorientalis asiaeorientalis. Classification (NCBI taxonomy): domain Eukaryota; kingdom Metazoa; phylum Chordata; class Mammalia; order Artiodactyla; family Phocoenidae; genus Neophocaena; species Neophocaena asiaeorientalis. Next base: position 4,407,087 of record NW_020175221.1, on the reverse strand, counting down.
TATACACTAGTAGGGTCCCTCTCACTCTTAGTAGCATTAGTATATATTCAGAATATCACAGGCTCATTAATTTTCTAACAATCCAATATTGAACTCAAGCAATATCCAACACCTGATCCAACGTTTTCATATGATTAGTATGCATAACAGCCTTCATAGTAAAAATACCCCTATATGGTCTCCACTTTTGATTACCTAAAGCACATGTAGAAGCCCCCATTGCAGGGTCTATAGACCTTGCAGCCATACTGCTAAAACTCAGAGGTTATGGTATATTGCTAGTTACAAAAATATTAAATCCATTAACGGACTTTATAGCATATCCCTCCCTCATACTCTCTTTATGAGGAATCATTATAACCAGTTAAATTTGCAAGAAGAGAACCCACAAAATGGGAGAAAATATTTGCAAATGATGTGACAGACAAGAGACTAATCTCCAAAATCTACAAACAGCTCATGCAGCTTAATATCAAAAAACAACCCAATCAACAAATGGGCAGAAGACCTAAATAGACATTTCTCCAAAGAAGACATACAGATGTCCAAAAAGCAATATAAAGATGCTCAACATCGCTAATTATTAGAGACATGCAAATCAAAACTACAATGAGGTATCACCTCACACCAGTCAGAATGGTGTTCCATCTCTTCCATCCAACATGGGAATGTAAATTGGTACAACTGTTATGGAGAACAGTAGGGAAGTTCCTTTAAAAACTAAAAATAGAGTGCCATATGAACCAGCAATCCTACTCCTGGGTTTTTTCCAGAGAAAACCATAATTTAAAAAGGTACATGCACCCCCATGTTCATTGCAGCACTATTTACAATAGCTAGGACATGGAAGCAACCTAAATATCCATCAACAGAGGAATGGATAAGAAGATGAGGTATATATATACAATGGAATATTACTCAGCCATTAAAAAAATGAAATAATGCCATTTGCAGCAACATGGATGGACCTGGAGATCAGATGGAACAATTGAAATCAATTCCTCTAAGATCAGGAATAAGACAAAGATGCTTACTCTAAACACTCCTACTTAATATAGTACTGGAAATCCTGGCTGAAGCAACAAGGAAGACAAAGAAATAAAAGGCATCCAAAATGGAAAGGAAGAAGTAAAATTGTTGCTATTTGGTGATGATATGATTTTATATACAGAAAATATCAGTCAGCCAAAACTTTTATAATTAATCAATGATTTCAGTAAAGTTGCAGGATACAAAAATTAACATACAGAAATAATTTGCATTTTTTATACTAATGATGAAAGACCCGAAAAAGAAATAAAACTTCCCCATTCACAATGGCATCAAAAACAATAAAATACTTAGGAATAAATATTCCTAATATATATATTAGGAATAAATATAACCAAGGAGGTTAATGATCTATACAATGAAATCTATAAGACTTTGATGAAAGAAATCAAAGGATACACAAACAAAAGACACCTGTGTTTATGGATGGAAAGAATATTGTTTAAATGTCCATGCTACCCAAAACCATTTACAGATTCATACAAACCCCATCAGAATACCAATATTATTCTTCACAAAAATAGAAGAAACAATTCTAGAATTTATGTAGAACCACAAAAGACCCCAAATAGCCAAGGCAGTCCAGAGAAAAAAGAAAGTCTGAGGTACCATGCTTCTTGATGTCAAGCTATACTACAAAGAATGGCACAGTCACAAAAATAGATGCATAAACCAACAGAACACAATCCACAGCACAGAATTAAATTCTGGCATATATGTTCAACTAATATTTGACAAGGGAGCCAAGAACAGTCAACGGGGAAAGAATAATCTTTTCAATGAATGGTGCTGGGAGAAGGGGAGAAACACGAGCAGAACAATTAAACTGGACCCCTATCTCATGCCACTCACAATAATTAACCTTGAAATGGGTCAAAGACTTAAATGTAAGACCTGATACCATAAAACTACTAGAAGCAAACATAGGGGAAAAACTCCTTAATATTGGTCTTGACAATGATTGTTTGGACATGATGCTAAAATCACAAACAACAAAAAGCAAAATAAATAAACAGATAAACAATTAATAAAATGAAAAGACATTCTACATAATAGGAGATTTTTACAAACCATATATTAAGAGGTTAATATTCAAAATATATAAATAACTCATAAAATAACAAAGACAGTCCAATTTTCTAAATGGACAGAACAACTAAAGAGACATTTTCCCAGAGAGTACATCAAAATGGCCAATGGATATATGAAAAGATGCTCAGCATCTATAATCATCAGAAGAGTGCAAATCAAAACCACAATGAGCTATCACCTCACACCTGTTAGAATGGCTATTATCAAGAAATCAAGAGACAAAAGAGGCTGGCGACGATATGGTGAAAAGTGTAGGAATGCAAGTTGGTCCAACCACTATGGAAGTTAATATGGAAGTTCCTCAAAAAATTAAAAATAGAAATACTATAAGATCATGCAATTCCAATTCTGGGTATATAACATGTGGAATAATAGAAAAAATATAGATAGATAAATAGATAGATAGCTATAGATTCTGCCCCTGCTTCCTGGCACAGACCTCCTTAAACTGTTTTTCTTTTTCCCAAAATTTTAATTGAAGTATAGTTGATTTACAATGTTATATTAGTGTCAGGTGTACAGCATAGTAATTCAGTACTTATAAGGATTATACTCCATTAAAAGTTATTACAAGGTATTGGCTATAATTCCCTATGCTAGACAATATATCTTTGTTGTTTATCTAATTTATACATAGTTGTTTGTATCTCAATTTCATACCCCTAATTTGGCTCTCCCATGTTCCCTCTCCTCATTGGAAACCACTAACTTGTCCTCTTTATCTTTGAGTCTGTTTCTTTTTTGTTATGTTAACTAGTTTTATTTTTAGATTCTACATGTAAGTGATATCATACAGTATTTGTCTTTCTCTTATTTCAGTTAGCATAATACCCTTCAAGTCCATCCATGTTGTTTCAAATGGCAATATTGCATTTTTAAGGATGAGTAGTATTCCAGTGTGTGCGTGTTTGTATCACACCTTCTTGATCCATTCATCTGTTGATGGGCACATATTGCTTCCATATCTTGGCTCTTGTAAATAATGCTGCTATGAACATTATGGTGCATGTATCTTTTTGAATTAGTGTTTTCATTTTTTTCAGATATATAGCCAGGAGTAGAATTCCTGGATCATGTTGTAGTTCTATTTTTAGTTTTATGAGGAACCTCCATACTGTTTTCTACTGTGACTGCACCAACTTACATTCCCACCAGCAGTGTACAAGGGTGCCCTTTCCTCCACATCCTTGCCAACATTTGTTATTTGTGGTCATTTTGATGATAGCCATTCTGACAGGTGTGAGGTGATAGCTCATTGTGGCTTTGATTTGCATTTCTCTGATGATTAATGATGTTGAGTGTCTTTTCATGTGCCTGTTGGCCATCTGTATATCTTCTTTGGAAAAATGTCTATTTAGGTATTCTGCCCATTTTTTAATTGTGTTGTTTGATATTGAGTTGTATGAACTGTTTATATATTGTGGATATTAATCAGTTATCTTATTTGCAAATATTTTCTCTAATTCAGTATGTTGACTTCTATTTCTTGTAAAGCTGGTTAGTGGTGCTGAACTCTTAACTCTTGTCTTGAAGCTTTGGATCTCTCTATCAAATCTGAACGAGAACCTAGCCAGTTTGAAGATTCTTGGTTGTAGGTTTTTCTCTTTCATCACTTTAAATATATCATCCCACTCCCTTCTGGCCTGCAGAGTGTCTGCTGAAAAGTCAGTTCATAGCCTTACGGGAGTTCTCTTATATGTTATTTGTTACTTTTCCCTTGCTACTTTTAATATTCTCTCTTTAATTTTTGCCATATTAATTACCATGTGTTTTGGTGTGGTCCTCTTTGGGCTAATCCTGTAAGGCAGCAGTCCCCAACCTTTTTGGCACCAGGGACCAGTTTTGTGGAAGACAATTTTTCCACAAACCCAGGTGGGGTGGAGCGATGGTTCAGGCGGTAATGTGGAGCAACAGATGAAGTTTGCTTGCCTGCCCACCACTCACCTCCTGCTGTGCAGCCTGTTTCCTAACAGGTCAGGGACCAGTACTGGTCCATGGCCTGGGGGTTGGGGACCCCTACTGTAAGGGAATCTCTGCACTTCCTGGACTTGAATGTCTGTTGCCTTTTCCAGATTAGGGAAGTGTTCAGCTACCATGTCTTCAATTATGTCTTCTGCTCCTTTCTCTCTCTCTTCTCATTCTGGGACCACTATAATGTGAGTATTAGTGCTTGATGCTGTCACAGATGTCTCTTAAACTGTCCTCCTTTCTTTTTTTCCTGTTCAGCATCAGTGATTTCCACTACTCTTGTCTTCCAGCTCACTAATCCATTCCTCCATATCATTTAATGTACTGTTGATTCCTTCTAGTGTATTTTTCATTTCGATTATTGTATTCTACATCTATTTGGTTGTTCTTTATATTTTCTAATTCTTTGTCATAAAACTTCTAATGTCTAACTCTGCATCCATTCTTCCCCTGAGTTCTCTGATCATCTTTATGATTACTACCCTGAATTCTTTCTTGTGTAGATTACCTATCTCTATGTCATGCTTAGTTCTTTTCTGTGGTTTTATCTTGTTTCTTCATTTTTACATGTTCTTCTGTCACCTCATTTTGCCTAGCTTGCTTTTTTAATTTTTATGGTAAGGTGGTTACATCTCCTGATCTTGAAGAAGTAGGCTTTTGTAGGAGATGTCCTATGCATCCCAGCAGTGCACTTCCCTCTCTTCACCAGAGCGATATGCTCTAGGTGTTCCCCTTATGAGGGCTGCATGGGTCTTTCTGTTGTGGTGGGCTGACTATGTGGGTGATCTTCTAGGCTTTGTTGGCCCCTGGTCTGTTTGGTTGCCAGGTCCTGCCTTGTGTGGAGGCTGCCAGCTGCTTGTTGGAGGGACTGAGTCACGAGGCAGCTGGCTGGCTGAAGAACACCAGGATCCCTGGGGCTAGTGCTGGATTACTGGGGTAAGCCAGGGTCAGGGTCTAGGTGACTCTGGAGGTGCTGCCCACCCTCTAGTGTGTGAAGTCAGGTCCTGGGGCTAGTGGTGCTCTTCTGGTTGGCAGAGCTGGGTCCTGGGGTCTGGTTGCAGGACCCATGGGTCCTAGAGCAGGTGTTGGGCTGCTGGTGGGTGGGACTGGTTCCTGATGCACTTGGCTGTGGGCCCAGGGTATCTTGAAGCTTGTGTTGGCCTGCTAGTGGGTGGGGCCTGAGCCCAGTTGGTCCCAGTGCAGAGTCTGGCCTGTTAGTGGATGGGCCAGGTTTGCAGACTGTGGTGCTATGGTTTTCTTACAGCTGGTGTCCATTGGCTGGTGGGTAAATCTTGGAGCTGGCTCACTCGTGGGTAGGGCTGGGGTCCTAGTGATTCTGGGCCAGGTGTCTGCCCATGGTGGTGGAGCTGGGTCTGCAGTCTCTGGATGGAGGGCCCTGGGAGGTCTTGTGCTTACTGCCTGCACACTGGTGCATGGGGCTGGGTCCTGGACAGTCTGGAAGGCAGGGCAATGTCCAGAGGTGGCTGTGGGCTTAGAGATTCTTAAGGCAGCCTGTCTGCTGGTGGGGGAGCTATGTCCATTCCCAGTTAGTTGCTTGGCCTGAAATGTCCCAGAACTGGGGCCTACAGATGATTGGGCCAAGGCAGGGTTGGGCCCTGTGCTAATAAGCTAGAGGGAAGGTTCCAAAATGGTGCTTGCCAACACCAGTATCCAAGTGGAAGAAAGAACTCCCAATAATGTCTGCTACCAGTGTCTATATCCCCAGGGGTAGGATGCAGTTGCCTCCTGCCTCTCCAGGATACTATCTAGTATCAGCAGGTAGATCTGACCCAGACTCCTATCAAATTACTGCTTCTGCACCAGAGCATGTGAGATATTTTGTGCACCCTGTAAGAGTAACGTTCCTCTGGCTCTCCCAAAAGTAAGCCCCTCTGGCCTTCAAAGCCAAATGCTCTGGAGGCTCATCTTCCCACTGCAGGACCCCCAGGCTAGGGAGCCTGACACGGGGCTTAGACCTCTCACTCCTTTGGGAGAACCTCTGCAATTGTAATTATTCTCCTGTTTGTGAATCACCTACCTGGGGGTAGGGGATTTCACTGTATCACAACTCTGTCTCTCCTCATCTCATTTGTAGATCTTTTCTTGTAGGTTCCAGTCTTTTTCACTGATGGTTGTTCTGCAAAAAGTTGTGATTTTTGTGTGCCTGTGAGAGGAGGTGAGCTCAGGGTCTTTCTACTCCACCATCTCGTGCAATCTCCTAAACTCTTAGAATTTCTTAAGTGATAATGCGCCCTAGGGCTCTTATTTGTTATATGGAGGCGACTCTGAGTGGGCTCCTGGATGGAGGCTGGTCACCAGAAAGACCAGGCCATGATTAGAAGTTTGGAATTTTCAACCCCACCCCACATCTTCCAGAGAGGGGAGAAGAGCTAGAAATGGAGTTAATAATTGATCATGCCTAGGTGAGGAAGCCTCTGTAAAATCCAAAGAGTACAGGGTTTGGAGATCTTCCAGGTTGGTGAACAGGTGGAGGTGCTAGGAGACTGACATACCTAGAGAGGGCATGGAAGCTCTGCATTCCTTCTCACAGATCTTGCCCTACACTTGTCTTTCATCTGGATGTTCTACTATATCCTTCAGCATATCCTGGTAGAAAAGTAAAACATATCTGAGTTCTGGGAGATTTTCTAGCAAATTGAACATGAGGAAGGGCTTGTCATAACCTCCAACCAACAGCCATTTTGTCAAAAAGCCCAGGTGACAACCTGGGAAGTTGTTGGAAGGAAGTTCTGTAGGACTGAGCCCTTAACTTATGGGATCTGACTCTATACAGGTAGAGAGTTTTAGAATTGAGCTAAATTATAGGACACCCAGCTGGTGTCACAGAGAATTGCTTGGTGTGGGGAAAAACTTCTACATATTTGGTGACCAAAAGTGAAGTGTTTTTTTTATGAGTAGTAAAGGAGACTCACAGGGAGGAAACTCATAGTAGGGAAGAACTATTTTTTTTCCTACAATGAAAGAAGGAAAATTGCATTTTTCCATTACATTGCCAAAGGAAATGAAAACAGGACTTTGAAGAGATGTATGCACTCCCATTGCAGTGTTATTCACAATAGCCAAGACATGCAAATAATCTGAATATTCATCAGTGGATGAATGGATAGAAAGATGTCGAATATTATTCAGCCATGAGAAAGAAAGATATCTTGCCATTTGCAATAACATGGATAGACCTTGAGCACATTATGCTAAGTGAGATAAGACAGATGGAGAAAATCAAGTACTGTATCATAACACTTATATGTGAAATATAAAAAAGTCAAACTCATAAAAAACAGTAAAATGATGGTTACCAGGGAGTGGGGTGGGGGATAAGACTGATGTTGTTTAAGGGTGCAAACATGCAACGAGTAGCACACAAGCCATAGATATCTGACACATAGTATAATGACTTTAGACAATATTGTACTATAACTATGTGATAAATATAGCTACAAAATTATGTTACAATATGTAAGTACCGAAGTGACATGCTGTATACGTTAAATTTATACAAGGTTGTATGTCAAATATACTCAATTTTAAAAAAACAGGTACAATAACCAAAACTCTGGGAGAAAACAAAATGCGGGAGAATGTCACATATCAGAAGAGTAAACTGGGAACTAGGATACACTACATCTATAGGCAACCAAGGAAGGCAAGCTCACAGAAAAGACTTGAAAAAGGAGAGGCTAAATAGATGGATGGACATGAAGAAGTCTACAAATAACAAATGTTGGAGAGGGTGTGGAGAAAAGGGAACCCTCTTGCACTGTTGGTGGGAATGTGAACTGATACAGCCACTATGGAGAACAGTATGGAGGTTCCTCAGAAAACTAAAAATAGAATTACCATATGATCCAGCAATCCCACTCCTGGGCATATATCGAGACAAAACTGTAATTCAAAAAGATACATGCATCCCTTTGTTCATAGAAGCACTATTCACAACAGCCAAGACATGGAAACAACCTAAATGTCCATCAACAGATGAATGGATGAAGATGTGGACTACTACTTAGCCATTAAAAAGAATGAAATAATGCCATCGGCAGCAACATGGATGGAACTAGAGATTATCGTACTAGCTGAAGTAAGTCAGAAAGAGAAAGACAAATACCATATGATATCACTTATATGTAGAATCTAAAATATGACACAAAAGAACTTATCTATGAAACAGAAAAAGATCAGAGACAAAGAATAGACTGGTGGTTGTCAAGGGGGAGGGGTCTGGGAGAGGACTCGATTCGGAGTTTTGGCTTAGCATATACAAACTGGCATATATAGAATGGACAAACAATAAGGTCTTACCATATAGCACAGGAAACTATATTCAATATCCTGTGATAAACCATAATGGAAAAGAATATGAAAAAGAATGTTTATATATATATATGTGTGTGTGTGTATATATATATAAAACTGAGTCACTTTGCTGTACAGCAGTAATTAAAACAACATTGTAAATCAAGTATACTTAAATTTAAAAAAGGGATGGATGGAGAATGGGATGAGAGTGGGATACACGAAGCCACAAGAGGAGAGAGTTTTGAGATAGAAGTGGTCCACATTTTCAGATTATGTGAAGAAAAATCAGGATTGCCAGTCATGTCGACAGGGGCAGTTGTAGAATAGCAATGGAGGAGAAAGATTGCAATGGGCAGAGAATCAAATGGTAATGATGAAGATAAGACACTATTCTTTCAGGTACTTTGAAGATACAAGTGAGGGTTATTTAATGAGGATAGTCTAAGGGAGGGTTTTATTTCCCAAAATGAGATCCTTACATATCATTTAATGTTAAAGAGAGCCAACAGAGTTCGAAAATATAAGCAAAAATTGATATCCTCTCCATCCAAGTCTTATTCTCCCATTTGTACTCCTGTTTCTCTCTCCTCTGCTCCCTCTCTATGCACTTTATTTTCTATACAACCATCTCAAACTAATTGCTTTTGTCCTTTCCTAATATTTTTACTAATCTGTAGGGCATGGAGCTTCCAACAACTACTTACGATGAGATGAAAAACAACTATCTTTTTAAGGTTCATACTGAAACAGACATTGAATATTATTTTTAAAAAATGTTTTTAACCATTACCTCATCTTGACAGTGATGACTACATTTTTAATGTCGAAGAAACCAGAAACCATTCGTTAAGTGGGTGACAAGCCCAACGGAGCTAAGGTTTTAAACTGCTGTTTTTCCACCAAATCACAAAACCATTTGCAAGAGAAGGGAAGGTGATATTTCTGAAAAGCCGGCAGCTGCTCCTTTGTACTTTTTTTCTCATTGGGATACACCAGGTGTGATGCATTCCCTGTGGTTGACATCACTTCAGACCAAGTATAAAATAACATATTCCTCGGCATCTTTTTGCCCTTGCCTCTATTCATAGAACAGAAAAGGCAAAAGACAGGGGTAGGCTAATGGAGAGCAAGTCAAAATTAAAAGGACATTTAAAAATAGAACTTTGGAGGGAGGAGTGGTGTTGGTAGTAGAAATCCTGGAAACTGACACATAACATAGGCTTAGCAAGGAAAAAGATGGCATTCACAAAAGGCCATTTGTTGATACTTGAGCTAAAGTGCAGTCAGGATTTGCAATGGGAAGCGGGAGGGGAGGGGGAATTTCTTATGGAGGTTTGACAGTATAAGCAAGAAATCAAAAGCTAGTTGAAAAAAAAGGTCTTGGAAGATAGATTTGATTCTTAGGTGCCATGAATTCCAATCCTAGAGCTGAAAATAGGGTTTTCACAAAAATACTCACAATTTTTATATATTATCAAAAACTGAATGGGACCTTAAGAGGACATCCAGAAAAATCTTTTTCCCTTTCTGTAGTTTAAATTGCTGTTGCTATACTACACAATTGCTGGTGCTCTCCTAAGGTTACTGTGACTCTCTGTAAAAGACATTTCAATATTTCACTATCTGTCTGCTCTTAAATGGTAAAGACCTAGAACATTTTCCTTGTACTGTGTCAGTAGAAAAGGAAAATAAAGGAAAAAAAAAAAAAAACTTCAAAGAGCATTACAATATTGAAAAGTATAATAGCTTTTTGGAATTTTATCATTTCCATTTGACCCCAGGCCATCCTCAAATGCAGTGATTTAATTGGAAAGAACCCTTGGACTTTCAATGTAAATTATTCAATATTAAGACCACAAGTCACTGCATGATCTGATCATTAAAACCAAGTACAGTTTTACGGTGTTTTCAATCTTCTGGGGGCAGTGTGCATTATTTTATTCATCTATACATTTAATAAATGTTATATAAAGGGCTTTTATGTGTCAGGCACATAAGTTGAATTTATTATCCTCTGGGGTAATTTATTATCCTCTGAGCCCAGAGAGAAGGGCTTGTCAACTTGATTCTCTAACTCTACCTCGACTAATTTAATCAGATTCTCTGGTGCTGAGACCCAGGATTAAGTATTTTTTAAAAGCTCCTCAGGGCTTCCCTGGTGGCGCAGTGGTTGGGGGTCCACCTGCCGATGCAGGGGACACGGGTTCGTGCCCCTGTCCGGGAAGATCCCACATGACGCGGAGAGGCTGGGCCCGTGAGCCATAGCCGCTGAGCCTGCGCGTCCGGAGCCTGTGCTCCGCAACTGGAGAGGCCACAACAGTGAGAGGCCCGTGTACCGCGGAAAAAAAAAAAAAGCTCCTCAGGTGTTTTGCATGTGGTCCAGTTTTATGACGCATAAAAAACCCAACAGGAGATACTAGTTTGGTACAGCTTTCCCAAAATACAGAGCAAAATAGAGCTTTCTTTGCCATCAAGGGTTATCCAGCTATTCAAGGGCCATTAGAGTTGCCTTTCCACCTGTTCCCTATTCTTCATCCAACCAGGAATTATTAAGTCCAAGAGTAGCAGCTGCCTTATTACCAGTAGGGTCAACATCTGAGCATGCAAACGGAGCCCTGGTCAGTGCTATTGAAGCCATGACAACATCATGACAAACAACCCACCAAACAAACCCACCAACGATGAATGGCCCCTATAGGATGAATTCCGCTTTTATCTCCTTTTCTTTTCAAGCCGTTTCTACTTTCTGGTCGTGGCCCATGAAAACGAGTTTGCCCATTCCTCTTGCAACAGCGCAGGGACATTACATTTGCCATTGGTGGTACTGGCAGAAGCACCTCTTTATTCCCAGGTAAACCTAGGCGCTGCAGAATGTGCTCCCTATGCTTCTATAAGAAACTCATTCAACCTCTGCACACACTCAGTATGGTAAGCTGCCCCCTAAGGACCCCATCTCCTGGTGGTATCATGTTTTGTTACATGGCCAAAACAAATTACAACAAATTTAGCAACTTAAAGCAAGCAACCCAAATATTATTTCACAGTTCTGTAGGCAGAAGTCCTACTAGTCTCACCAGCCTAAAAATTAATGTATCAACAGAGACACACTCCTTACCAGAGGCTCTGAGGATGAATCTGCTTCCATGTTCTTTTAGGTTGCCGGCCGAATTCAGTTCCCTCGGTTGTAGGATTGAGGTCCTCAGTTCCTTGCTGATTGTCACCCAGGACCAGTCTTTGCTCCAGTCTTTTCTGGAGCCTCTATGTATCTTACCTGCTTTGGATAAGCTCCTAGAAGCCTCTCTCCAGTCACTGCACATGACCTTTACGCCTCAGAACCTGCACCTCAAACACCTTTCAGCCTTACAACCTCTCTGACTTCCCTTTCTGCCACACCCCTTCACATTCTTCTGCTGCTTTTAAGAGATCATGTGATTACATTGGCCCCACCTGGATAATCCAGAATACTCTCCACTTTAGGGTCAATCAACTTAATCACACCTGCAAACTCCTCTGCCAGGTAATATAACATCTCCACAGGTTCCAGGGATTAAGGAGTGAACATCTTTAGAAGGAGCCATTAGCTGCCTACCACATGCCTTTATATAATTCTCCTTAAGTGGGAAATGGATTTAGCAAATAGAATGCAGCAGAGGTTACGAGACATCATTTCCCAGATTAAATTATTACAGACTGCAGCTTCCATCCTGGGGCACTCTCTCTCACTCTTTCTTGATCACTCACTCTGGGGAGGCCAGCTGCCATGTTGTTGGGCAGACCTATAGTGGAGAAGTCCCCGGGATTCAGCTTGGAAGCAGAAGCAGATTTTCTTAGGTCTGGCAACAGCCAAATGAATGAGTTTGGAAGCACATCTACCTTGAGTGGAGCCTTGAGACAGCTGTAGGTCCATCCATCTTCTTGATCACATCCTTGAGAGAACCTGATCTTGAAATAACTAGCTAAGCCACTCTCAGGTTCCTGACCTACAGAAACTGAGATAATGCTTGTTTAAAGCTGCTAAATTCTAGAATAATTTATTATGCAGCAATAGATAATTAATATGCCCAGGGACTCTCTTCCTGAGCTTTTCTAAAACTGGGGGTACTTTATTCCTCTCCATTTGCAGGAAGAGGTCTTCAGCTAGAAGTCCCTAAGATCTATTATTGTGGACAAGGGGAAAAATGTTTGTTCACAATGTAGCAACTGGATATATTTAGATGTGGAACAAAAAGTATCAGTATTTCAAACACCATTTTAGCCCTGGTTTAACCGTTATAGTTTGCTTAGAGCAATATATTTCCAAAATAGAGACGTAGAATCCAGATAAGAGAAACCTACATTATTGTGAACTTGGGACATATAAACTCTGGATTCAAGGAGACTGATTTAAATAGTATATAAATAGGGGGGAAAGTGCTGAGGATACATTATAACTGGGCACAATGAAGAAAATTGTGCCCTGTCTTTGGTAGTTGAAGCAGTGTTTCTCAAAGTGTGGTCCTCAGACTACTTATATTAGAATCACTTATGATGGCTGATTAAATCGCAGACTCTTGGGCCTTCTGAATTAAAACCTCCAATAAGGAGTAAATGTGCCTTATTAAGAAGATTCTCAGGTGCTGTTTATTCCCATAGACGTTTGAGAACCACTGATATGGTGGTTAGGGGTGCAGACTTTGAACAACCTGTGTTTAAATCTCACCTCCTTCATGTAGTTCTGAAGGTAGAGAATTCTCTTTTGTTTCCTTCAAATCCCCAGCACCTAGACTGCCAGGCACAGAGCTAGCGCTCATAAAATATGTGTTGAATGAAAGGTGAGCAAATTACTGAATGAATGACCATGGGCAACTGTCTTAATTTCACCTATTTTCTTAACAGAAAAAAAAAATAAAATGAGAAAAGTACCCCTCTCTTACGGGGCTAGAGTGAGAAAGAAATGAGCTAATGTGTGTGCAACAGACGGCACAGTGCCTGATACACATACAGAGTGCACATTATGTGGAAGGTGATGATGGCACTTGTGTTGCTGTGGTCGTCACATAGGTGCTTGATGTGTCAGCAGAAACGGCAGAGAAAACCCTTTGCTCTCAGAAAAACTCAGGAGCTAGAAAACGTGCTCTCCATGTGCTTGTTGAAGAGATGCTGGGTGAGCATACTAGAAGTAAGAACACATTTTCAGCATTTATCAGAAAAACATCTTTCTTTAGGAGTTCCAAATAATCTGTTCCGGTGAGGCCATGAGGAAGTCAAAGGCCTGACATAAGGAAATATAATTTACGTACATGTTCTTATTTATCCTCTGCTGCATCCTTTCCCCTTTCTTTATCCCCCAAGTAAGGAATTTTTATATTTCTGGCCAGAACTTGCTGGATGTTCACCAGATTCATGCATAAAAGATGTGCTGACTACTCTAAGAAAAATTTTGAAAACATTTAAAACATAATTCGGTCTGAAAGGTGCTCTGTGAATACAAGGGAACAGTGGTATTTGCAAAAATACTTCCTGCAATTTAGTAACTTCACCAAAATTAAAATATTGTTAAACACAATAACATTTAATTTGGCTTAGAATCTGATTAATATGGTGTATATTCATTATCTTGATTGTGTCGCTAATTTCATGGGTGTGCTGGTTTTAAAATATGTTCACAGATTCTCTGATACTCCTCCCTTCAAGGAGTGGAACCTAAGCTTCCTTCCCCGAGTAAGGGCTGCACTTAGTGACTTGCTTCTAACAAGTAGAATAAAGATGAAGTGACGATAGCCGTCAGGGCTCACGTCGTAAAGCACTGCAGTTTTCTCTCGCTTGTTCTCTCTTGGATCACTTCCTCTGGGGGAAGTTAGCTGCCATTGTGAGGACACTTAAGTAACCTAAGGCATCCTGTCAAAAGCAAGCAAAACACTGAGGCTTCCAGCCAATGGGCATGAGAGTGTGCCATCCTGGAAACAGATCCTCTGGCCTCAGTCAAACCTTCAGATGTTTGCAGCCCTTTGAACATCCTGGCTGGAGCCACATGAGAGGTTCTGAGCATTATCCCAAAAGCTGAGCTCCTAAATTCCCGATCCACAGAAACTGTGGGATAACAAATGCTTATGGGGGGGGGGGGGTAACATAACAGGATAACTAATACCACAGGTTTGTACATATGTCAAAAGTTATCACATTACACACTTTAAATATGCGTTTATTACATGTCAATTATATAATTCACCGGAGCTGAAGATGCAAAAGATACATAATAGAATTAAAATGCTATGATTTATTATTGAAGGGATATCTGGCTCTTTTGAACAATGTGCAAATTAAAGCCAGGTATAGAACTGGCTTTTTTGTTAAACAGACCAAAAAAAAAATCCAGAAAATGATGTTATTATATTAATTACACATTAGAAATAAACAGCCAACCATAATTTCTGAATCCATAACCCTGTTGTTTGTCAGATGTTTTCCTTATTCAACAACCCATGGTAGGCAAAAACAAAAATGTGAACACAGCAATTTCTAACAGCAGTGGAGATGTTTGATTCAGTACAATCCGTTCTTGATTATATGACCTACTGGAGGCAAGAAGTAGCTCTGGAGTGTCACAGAAAATTCTGTTAGATTAGGAAGAGGGAGAATGGACTAGGAAGGAAATAGTGCATTTATAATGGGATGTATATGTATATAATTTGAAGATAGATAGACACATAAATACATACATACATACATAGTTTATAGTATAGATAGTTCAGTATTTTTCCACCTGTCACTGTGTTGTATTTTCCCAAGTCATCTCCCATACCAATATTTTTAATAGAAATACTGTAGTTCATTGTACTATAAATATAGTAAATTATATAAGTCATCCTCTATTATTCACACTTTGGTCACTTCTAATTTTTGGCCATCAGTAATACTGTGATGAGCATCTCTTTAGCTAAAGATTTGCTCGCTTTGCTCTTTAGGGTAGATTTCTGAAAGTGAAAATTCAGTGTGCGTGAACATGTTCAAACCTGTTACTACAAATTACTGTCCAAAAACACTGTGCCAGCTTATATACTCACTGACATAAAAATTCCTGTCTCACCACATTCTTGCAAGCATTGTGGATTTTTTAAATTGTGCTATTTATTTTTTCATGAGTTTCTGAGGCTTGAGCTTTAAAAGAGCTTTACCATCCTTCCACCACCCCACACCATTCTGTTTCCTTCACTGAAAACATTTTCATTGGAAGGTGACTCCTTTTTCAAGCACGGTGGGGCCCTTTAGTTAGCAAGGTTTGGCACCAGAGAGAAATTAGTGACCAAATCATAAGTAAACCATTAAATTAATAAATTCATACATTTTTCTTATTAGGAGATGAATTCCTAAATGACTTTGAATAGAATTATATACAAGGGGCTTCCCTGGTGGCACAGTGGTTGAGAATCCACCTGCCAATGCAGGGGACACGGGTTCGAGCCCTGGTCCCGGAAGATCCCACATGCCGCGGAGCAACTAAGCCCGTGAGCCACAACTACTGAGCCCACGTGCCACAACTACTGAAGCCTGCATGCCTAGAGCCCGTGCTCCGCAACAAGAGAAGCCACCACAATGAGTGGCCCGCGCACTGCAAAGAAGAGTAGCCCCTGCTCACCGCAACTAGAGAAAGCCCGCACACAGCAACAAAGACCCAATGCAGCCAAAAATAAATAAAATAAAATAATTTTTTAAAAAAGAATTATATACAGGG
Organism: Neophocaena asiaeorientalis asiaeorientalis; assembly: GCF_003031525.2. NCBI lineage: Eukaryota > Metazoa > Chordata > Mammalia > Artiodactyla > Phocoenidae > Neophocaena > Neophocaena asiaeorientalis. The sequence goes on along the minus strand of NW_020175221.1, from coordinate 4,390,949 downwards.
AGCAAAGGTCCAGGGACCATATTCTCATTTGAGCCTGAGTACCTGCCCCTTCCTAGGAAAACAAAGGCAACTCTCTCATAAATTAGACCCACTGAGGGGAAAAAGGCAGTCCCCAGGGTAGCTCCAAGAGATGTCAAAAGACTCAAAGTCCCTTTTTACCAGGAAAGTTGCATTTAAAATTTATGAAGAAGTCATAAAAGGCAAGAACCGAAAGAAAGTGTGCCCAACAAATTTGAGTTTGGGGCATGCACAATATTTTTCAACAAGATTATGGTCATCAGACCAACCATGCACTGGTTGCTTACCTTGTGTGTTTATGGATTTCTTTTTGTTGTTTAATTCTCAACAAAGACGTCTGAAATGTGGCCACCATGATCCTCATCAAGAACCATACAGGAGACTACAGAGATTTAAAGATATTAAATAAGGTGACCAAGGAGACAGAGACAGAAAGTGGGAGGAATGGATCTTAAAGCCAGGTTTTTCTGACATGAAGTCCTATAGGCAAACCTGCATGTAGTTATCAGAGACCCAATGCATAGTTTCATTAGGCTATTTTCTTTTTTGAAGATATTGGATGGGAGGCAGCATGGCATAAGGGCATGAGCAAAGCTTTGGATTTAGACAGCCTTGGATTTGAATTTTGCCTCTGTGTGTTAGTTTCTGACTTCTGTGATCATCAGTTTCCCTATAATATCATCCTCAATTGTTGTCAGACTTAAACGATGGATGCAGTGCCTGCCACGATGCTTAATGTAATGCGTAACGTGTGGTAGGTATGATTATTTACATGCTGCACAGTAGACAAGGCTAGAAAGGAAATGTGTACTCAATTGTCTCCACCAGAGGGCAGAGTAAGAATTATTGTGTCTTTTTCTATGTCAGTTCTGGTAAGGGAAACTAGAATGGGATATGAATACATAACTTAGATACCACTTACTAATCCTTAGAGCCCGAGAGGAGGCTACGAAAGACTTAAAAAGAAACAAAAACATGAAAAAAGAAATACATGAAGAATAATAAACTGAATATTATTTTACATTCCATAAATTCAATTTACATTCCATATATATTCAATTATATGAATACTTTCAAAACAGGAAATTTTGGTAGTGAGGACAAATATAAAGTAATTGTGAGGATTTTTTTTAGGTTGGAAAGATAATCAGCAATATCTTTAAAATTATTTTACACTATGATATATGGGTAAAGAGAAGAAATGGGGATATGGAAAATCATTCAATTGATACAACTTTTTCTGTTAAACCATGCAAGTGGCAAATGTTTTACCAAAAACTGTTAAAATTTAAAAAATCACAGAAGTAAGAGTATACTGGAAGGAAGGAGGCAGGCAAAACTATGTTACAGATTGAAAATTGTTCCTTAAAAATAACCATTCTGAGTTCTCCAAGACTGCCCCGGGAATACGCTTCCCAAAGAAAATAAGATAAAACACTTTTGACTTCTTGTCAGTGTCTCACCCAGTGGCAAGTCCTTGAAATTAGTGCGTACATTTCCTCCGGAAAGGCAGAGGGGACTGTGGGACGGATGTATCGACCGCCAGCTTACTGCTGCAGATCTCTGTCAGAAATACCAAATCCACCGTGGGGCGAAAGGAATCAGCAGCTTCTTTTAATGCTGCTTGACATGTAAATTGGTCTTCTGCAAAGTGTGGTTTGCTCCTTAGTTATTTGATCTTTCAAACAAAAATTGAGTCCTGGGTAATTTTCCTACTTTATTAGCTAAAAATGCCTTTCCTTAATCGATACTATAGACAAAACCTCATACCCACTAAACCCAGGGCAATGATGAGGCTAATAGACTCCCATCGAGACAGACCTTCCGTCTGGTGGTCTCCCCTCCCTCCTCCCAGTGTCCCTCCCAGGTGTGCAAGCATCCTGACATCCTCCAATGCCTGCAGACTTTGTAGCAGGAGCTCCCCCAACTGCCTGTTATGAAGCAGAACTCCATTCCATGGCCTTTACTGCTCAAAGACTCAGGTTCCCTAGGGATCTTTTTAGTAGCTCCCAAATGCCCACCTTGAATTCATCCGATACATCAGAATCACCTGGGGCAGGGGTATTATACATTCTCAGATTCAACCTCAGACCCACTGAGTAAAATCTCTCAAACTAGTTGGCAAGAATCCATATTTTAACTATTTTATTGGGTAAATCTCATCAGCACCAGATTTCAGAACTTTTCAGCTAGGTGAGAGCTAGCAAATTGGGTATAATAACAAAAATACCAAATTCTCCACAGCGTTTACAGTGTGCAAAATGACTTAACCTGCATTTTGCCACTGAATCCGCATCACGGCTGGCCTTATGAGATAACTATAACATTAGGTGCCTACCTGTATTGCTTACTTACAGGCATTCTCAGGAGGTAGGTTCTATTAGGGTCCTTATTCTAGACTCTAGATGAGGAACAAAGCCTTTTAAAAATAATGTAGTTGTTCAAGACCAGAGTTGGGCAGTGAGTCAAGGTTTGATTCCAAACCCTCTAACTCCCAACCTTCCCACCACAAAACACTGTCTTGCAAATTTCTGAGGTGGACAGAGCCAGGCCTTACCTTTCAGAGTGAGGAAATTTAAATTCAGAAGGTCTAAGACAGCATCAGGATCCAGCTCATTTCTGAGTATCTGCTGCTTAATTACCTTGACAACACTATTCTTCAGAGGCAGATTTAATGTACTTTTCATTGTTTGTAAAGATGTTCCTGAAGGGCCTTCATTTGGAAGTACTTTTCAAGCACTACAAACAGGTTTAAACTGATGCAGCCATAATCTTCATAGGTTTTTATTAAAGCAACTTTTCAACTGAATGAGATATAGACAAAGGGAAGGATTTCTCTGTAGCCATAGAAGATAGACTCAAAAGTAGATGAAATTCCCATGACCATGGTAAGCTAACCGTGGTAGATTTTATTTTCTCAAAAAGCCACAGTAGGGCTTCCCTGGTGGCGCAGTGGTTGAGAGTCCGCATGCCGATGCAGGGGACACGGGTTCGTGCCCCAGTCTGGGAAGATCCCACATGCCGTGGAACAGCTGGGCCCCTGAGCCATGGCCACTGAGCCTGCGCATCCGGAGCCTGTGCTCCGCAACGGGTAAAAAAAAAAAAAAAAAAAAAAAAAAAAAAAGCTACAGTAGCGTTTCCAGTCTCACTTGCTTTCCCAAGACCTTGTTACTCACCCAAGAGGTGGGGTCTGTGTCCCCTCCCCTTGATTCCGGGCAGGTTTTTGGGTGCTCCCATCCATAGAATACGGCATAAGCGATGCTAAGTGACTTCCGAGGCTGAGTCATCTAAAAAGGATACAGCTTCTGCCTGGCTCTGTCTTTTAGGACACTTGTGTGGACACAGTGAGGAAGCCCAAGTTAGCCCATGTGAGAGGACTGATGCTCCAGCCAACAGCCAGCTTTCACCTCCAAAAGGTAAGTGAACAACCCTTCCAGCCTTCAATCTTGATAGTGAGCTTTTCAAATCAGGTCCCAGCCTTGCTGTACCCTGTCCAAATTCCTGTCCCACAAAATGCATGCTCATAACAATTTGTTGTTTGTTTGACACCACTAAGTTTTGATATAATGTGCCACACAATCATGGTAAGTGGAACTCTGACCATAGCCAGCTCCATTTTTAGGCTCAGCTAACATTCAGTGAAATGTTCTAGAGAAAAAATTCATCCAAACTGAGGTGAAGCAACTTATCAGTACTTGTAAACTGTTCCACCCAAAGTTCCCCAGAAAGTGAACAGATCCCCTATGAAATTGGATTTCTCCTATACCTTTTTCTTTTTTATCATCAGATTAAGTCTGTTCTCTAGGAAGGTGTGCCCTATTTCCCCTTTGCCCTCACCTTGGGAGGCTGTACAGGGGTCCCCTTACCTCTGCTTAAGAAGCATGGATTTGAGTATTACCCCTCCCAGACCTATTCTCATTTTAATATGAGAAAGAGCCATAGACGGAAGGAAGGAATCCTAAGTTCAGAGTGTAATGTCTGTGACGGGAAGGCATGGAAGGGCAAGTGAATTGTTCACATTTCTGAAAAGTCATGTGAAGGAGGTTGACACCCACTTTGCTCCAGGGTAAAGCACAGGTTCAACCAGGTCTGATGGCTTATGATAAGGAGCAAAAGGTCAATTACCTAATTTCTCTTGATTGGCTAATCTGTATTGTTCAGAATGAAACCTTTCTGATAGAGCAAGACCCCATAATGATTTGAAGACTCGAACACCATATTTCACACTTTCTAAGTTTGGCAAGAAACATTCTTGGTATCACTGTGTATACTGAGGATGTGGCATCACTGTACATATGGAGGATATAAAAGACCTAGTTGTACATTAGAAGTATGGTGTGGTGTGGTCTTTCTAACTGAGTTGGGTTTTCTAGACATAACCACATCACCAACTTGCTGTGTGACCTTAGAAGGTCATATTACTTCTCTGGTTCTTACCTATTCAGCAAAACTAGGCAGTTGGAATAATATGGCTCTCTAAGTCTATCAGTCTATGATTCCAGAACTCAGACTTGGCCTTCACCCAAGCCACACAAAGACTGCCCTGGTTCCAGAGAGGTCCACCATCAGAAAACTCTCCTTTTTCTTTATGTCAGGAATGAACTATCTTTCACTACAACATTTAGGGTGTGTTTGCCTACAAATAAAATCTAAATCAAAGTGTCTTTAAATATCTATTTTATAACATCTCAGAAGTAGGATGGGCTCCAAGGCAGGTTGATACAGTGGCTTAACAATGTCATCAAGACCCAGGGTCTTCTGAGCTTTGCTGTTTATTCCCTCTATAGGCAGGTAGCCAGATAGCTTTGGTGGAAACAAGCATCACATCCAGACAAAAATGGCACGAGGAAGAAGAGAGAATATCTCCTTCTGGGACTTTCTCTCAGGTGAGAGAAACCTTTCCCAGAATGATACCCCCAGCCCCTAGCTAGCAGCAGCAGAGAACTTCTTATGTCTCATCAACCACAACTGGTTTATGTTCTCCACCTTGAACCCATTACCAGCCAGGAGAATGAGGGTCCCCTAGTTGGCTTAGGCTAAGCATTTGAGTGAGATGGATATTGAAAGTCAATTAAATGTCCACTATGTTCCCCTCCAACTCTGCTTCAGTCTCTCCTAAAATGAGCACTGGCTGTCCCATCTCTCCTCTCCTGTCAAAGAGCAGTAGACAGGTGATACCAAACTGTTGTGGTACACAATGGCTCTCAATGCTGGGTACCCAGTAGAATCACCTGGGAAGTGCTTTTAAACATACCAAACGTTGACCTCACCCCCAGATCAATGAAAATGGTATCTCTGAGGGTGGGAGCAAATCCTGGTTTGTCCAGGATTATAGCAGTTTAGAGATGGTACCAAATCTCCTGACTCCTGTTTTAACATTCCTTCCATTCCTGGCTTCCCCTCTTGTTTATTCCATGCAATTCTATATAGCATATATAAGTGATTTGACTAATAAAGGACATTCTACAAATCTTCCTTTCTATGAGAACAACAAAGTTCGTGTTTATATCAACACTTTCCTCCCCTAACTCTTTTTAGATTTCTTCAGAAATACCTGAAGAAAAAGACTGACCTGATTCTGACTTGCATTTCATAGCCCCTACTGCAGTCTTGCAATAAATGCATATTTTATAACAGACTTCAGCAGATAGGTCATGTTTTACAGTAATCTGATGTATTATGAATGCCTAGATTTACCAATTTGCAGTCAAACATTTTAAAAGGTATTCATTCCTCAGTGTGTTTTAAAATGGGCCTCAGTAACACTCAACTCTGAACCACTGTAGGACAAAGAAGCTACAGAGTCCCGTCCCCAATACCTCCTCATTGCGACAAAAGAAAAAAAGCACATAAAACCTTAATTTCACTCTGACATCAAAGACAGAGTTTTAAAAAGTCAACAAAGTTCTGCCCACACACTCTATATTTTTAAGTTGTTTATTTCAACTTCTATTTGTTATCTTACCGTGAAAGAGGCATAGTTCGCATAAACTAAAAATGTTGAAAAGAAAGGGAATATTATTCTCTTTAAATGAAAGTGGAAAGAACTTGGCTAAACTGGAAAGAATAATATAAATAATATGAGAATAAATTGGGGCAAAGGGATGCTATTTCATCCTTCTAGAAACCGCACCAAGCCAAGAACCCCTTCTGTGAGTGGAAGAAGTTGTAAAAAAGAAAGGACAAACTACCTCTCACTCAAGCTCGCCCAAAACCAAGGTGGGAGGAAATAGCATAGCTAAGGAAAAAGCCTACTAAATATTTCATGAGCCAAGTTTATAAAACCATTTCTATCTTTACAGTTTTATACCTTCCTGCCTTTCACTTTTCTCTCTTCCTTTCCTCCCTGAAGGAAACATTCTGGCTCAGTCACACAGCTTTAACTCTCATGCTCCAGAGCAGCTGGTCCCCACTTCTACAGCTGCCTGCTTGACATTTCCTCAGCCCCTCAGACACAACTTTTCCTATTAGCCAACTCCTCAATCCAGCTCTTCCTCCTGATACTTAAAGTTTCTCTCTGGTGTAACAATATCCTCTGGTCACCAGGCTTGAAACCATTAATTCCCCCACACCCACGTCTTCCTTAACCCTAATGTCTGGATTTCCTCACTTCTCCCAGTGCTATCAGCCTAGGGTGGGATCAGAGCAGGAACATTGGGTGCATGTCTGCAGGAGCGAGCCTGGCTGCATCCCCATCCAGTGTCCCTAGTTCCCAGATTTATGAACATTAGGAAGTTTGTTTTATTTCTCTATCTATCTATCTATCTATCTATTTTTGGCTGTGTTGGCTCTTCATTGCTGCGCATGGGCTTTCTCTAGTTGTGGCGAGTGGGGGCTACTCTTCATGGCAGTGCGTGGGCCACTCATTGTGGTGGCTTCTCTTGTTGCAGAGCCTGGGCTCTAGCTGCACGGGCTTCAGTAGTTGTGGCACCTAGGCACACTAATTGTGGCGCACAGGCTTAGTTGCTCCGCGGCATGTGGGATCTTCCTGGAGCAGGGATCAAACCCGTGTCCCCTGCATTGGCAGGTGGATTCTTAACCACTGTGTCGCCAGGGAAGCCCCATCAGGAAGTTTTTTAACCTCTCTGTGGGTCAGCTTCCTCATCTGCAAAAGACAGGTGGTAATACTACTACTTACCTCAACGGGTTGTTGTGAGAATGAAATCAAATAAAACACAGAGCACTAGAAGAGTCAACAATAAGTATTTGCTGCCCTTTAAATGTAAGCTTTATCACTGCACACCTGTACCTCTGTACCATTCTCCCAGCTGAGCTGACTCCTTAATTCTTCTCCACAGCAACTTCCACACATTGCAAAGATGAACCGTGCTAATCCCACTCAGCTGCTCCAACGTTGTCAGTGGCCCTCAGATGATGAAGCAGCTTGATTCATCCTCCATCAGCAGCATCCACAGTAGGTCCAGAGCCTGCGTTTCCAGCCACACATCCTTCCAACAGCATCTGAGGACCCTGTGCTCCAGCTCCGTCTAACCACAGCCCGTTCCTCCTTAGACTGCGGCCCCTTCTCTCTGCTTTTCTCACTCTCCTCCATCTACCTGGCATTTTTCTTCTCGACCCGTCAAATCCTTTGACTCTGAAATATCTCAAACAAATAAAAAATAGAATAATAAACTTAACCCCACCCAATGCTATCAATTCTAAATATTTTGTCACAGGTACTTTACATCTCTTTAAAGAGATCACACGTTACAGATGTATCTGAAGCCCCCATGTATCTGCTCCTGAGCCTGTGGCCCTCACAACCTCCCCAGAGGTAACAGATGTCCTGGAACTGGTGCTTGTGATTTCCTTACACCCTTAAAACACTATTATTTATCAAGAACAAGAAAAGTCTAAGATACTGTCACCGCAAAGAGGAGCCTAAGAAGACATGACTATATGTAACGTGATATCCTAGATAAATCCTGAAGCAGGAAAAGTACATTAGGGAAAAACAAAGAAATCTCAGTAAACCAGGGACTTCAGTTAATAATAATGCATCCGCAACCATTCATTATTTGTGACAAATGTACCACATTATGTAAGATGTTAATAATAGGGGAAACTGGGTATAGTTATATGGGAGCTAGCTGTATTGTTCTCATAATTTTTTTGTAAATCTAAGTTTATTCTACCATAAAAAGATTATCTTAAAAATATTATTACCACCATTGACAGCATGTAGCATTATTCTAAATGTTCTATAGGTTTTCCAGCTTGTATAAATGATAGCATACTATACATTTCATTATATAACTAGATTTTTTCAGTGGTTAGTTGCCAATGCACCACCCCAATTCTATTCTCTGTTCTTCTCTGCAGCTGTCCCAAAAAAAGTGACCTCCATGGATTGCATCCTTGGGCTTCCTTGCTCTCTGCTGCTGGTTGGATTTGTCCATTGGAAAGCAACAGCAGGAGATTGTAGAGTGGCAGAAGAGAAAGTGTGAAATGATGGGCAGAATAATAACCCCCCAAAGGTGTCCATGTACTATTCCTCGGGACCTGTGAGTATGTTACTTTATATGGCAAAGGGGACAGATGTGGTTAGTTAAGGATCTTGATATGAGAAGATTATCTTGGATTCTCTAGATGAGTGCAATGTAACTACAAGGGTCCTTATAAGAGGTAGGCAGAGGGGTCAGAGAGAGCGAGAGATTGGAAGATAGCTACACTTCTGGCCTTGAAGATGGAAGAAAGGACCACAGGTCAAGGAATGCAGGCGGTTTCTAGAAGCTGAAAAAAGGCAAGAGAATATAGTGTCCTCTAGAACTTCTAGCAAGAATGCAGTCCTGCTGATGCCTTGATTTTAGCCTGGTAAAACCCAATTTGGATGTCTGACCTCCATAATCATTAACATAATAAATGTTAAGTTTTATGCCATTTTGTTATAACAGATATAGGAGTCTCATACGTGTAAGATATTCATCCCCTCTGCTATCTCCCTGTCTAGGTGCATTTCTGTCAGTGTCTTCATTTTTGACAATAACTCCCTTCCAGCAGCCTCTCTTTCATGGCTTCATCTCTAACTAGGTTCCATTAACCCCAATCCCTCCCTTTTAACACTTGAAGTCTAGACCTGGTGAAAATTTCCCTTTGTTACTAGTTCCCAAGTATTTTACCAACCCTCTCATTCCATTTACTCATCCACACCTCTGAATATAGTCTCTTCATTCAATTATCTTCAGTTAAACGCCATCAAACATCAGAGTACCATGTTTTCTAATGGGACCCTGGCACATATACTCTTTTCTCTCATTACCAATATTTTTATGATATACCCATGTTGTTACATGTAGCACTACTTCATTTAATTTAATAGGTATATAGAATTCTATTGCATGAAACACCATCTTTTATCAATTCTCCTGTAGATGGAAATTTAGAGAGATTTCAGTTTTACTCATTACATTTTCCTGTGTATGTATCCTTATATATAAAAGTTACATTTTCTTTAAGGTGTATAATTGTAGGTAGAATTACAGATTGTTGACTACAGGTAATTTTCAATTTTACTACCTATGACCAATTGGCTCTCCTATGTCATCTTTTAAATATATATCTTTTAAGTATCTAAAGATACTTGTCATCTTTTAAGTACCTATCAACATCCTGCCCATTTTTCAAGGCCCAGCTTGAATTCCAACTTCTCAGTGCAGCCCTCCTTGACTCTCCCAGCTGTAATCTCCTCTAGATTCCCATAACACCTTTTTGGGTACCATTCATATGGCACCTACCATCTCCAAATTGTTGCCCAATTATGCATGTGTGTACCTCATCTCTCCTAAAAGCAGGAATTATGCTGCTTTCTGCAGAAGATTACATTTGTAACCTCAACAATAACTATCAGCACATCTTTTTCCTAACTAGTTTTTCTTCTTGACTTCTCTCCTTCTATGAATGACATCAAAATTCTCCTAGCCACGAAATACTGAGGGCTCAGGCATCTTAAATTTTTTCTGACCCTTTCTCTGCTAAGTTATTATTTGCTAAAGACTGTAGCACCTATGACTGGTGACCATGAATCCATAGCTTTTAAATCCAGCCCTTCATTCCATTTTCATTGTTGCTTCCTTGGTCTAGGTCTCATTTACTTGTCATTAGGATATCTGGGATGGCTCTGTACTGACACCCAGCTCCACCCAAGATAATGAATTCTCCTTTCAAAGCATCTTATGGTAGCATCCCTTTCCAACTCATACATCCTCAGGGCTCAGAACTGACTCTGGAGCTCTCTCCCAGATATTCAAAGTCAACAGAATTGAAGGCAGATAGACAGCAAAGCAATAATAGTAGAGGACTTCAATACCCCACTTTCAACAATGGATAGACCATCCAGATAGAAATCAATAAGTAAATAATGGACTTGAACTACACTTTATACCAAATGGACCTAATAGACATATATAGACTATTCCACCCAACAGCACTATATACCTGCTTCTCAAATACCACACAGAATATTCTGCAGGATAGATAATATGTTAGTTCATAAAATACATCCTAAAAAATTTAAGAAGATTGAAATAATATCAAATATCTTTTCCAAACACAATAGTATGAAACTAGAAATAAATAACAGGAGGAGAGTAGGAAAATTCACCAAAATGTGGAAATTAAACAACACACTCCTGAACAACCAGTGGGTCATCGAAGTAATAAAAAGTGAAATTTTAAAAAGATCTTGAGATATCAAAAATGGAAATATAATATACCAAACTTATGGGATGCAGCAAAAGCAGTTCTAAGGCAAAAGTTTAGTGATAAATGCCTACATTAAGAGGAAAGAAAGATCTCAAATAACAACCTAACTTTATGCCTTAAGGAACTAGAAAAAAAAGAACAAACTAAGCCCAAAGTTAGCAGAAGGAAAGAAATAACAGATTAAAGCAGAAATAAATGAAATAGAGATGAGAAAGACAACAGAAAAGATCAACGAAATTTAGTTGTTTTTTTGAAGAGATAAACAAAATTGACACAACTTTATTGAGACTAAGAAAAAAAAAGAGAGCAGACTCAAATAAAAGTATAAATGAAAGGGGAGACATTACAGCTGATACCACAAAAATACATAAGATCATAAGAGACTACTATGAACAATTATATAAATTAGATAACTTAGAAGAAATGGATAATATCCTAGAAACATGCACCATACCAAGACTGAACCATGGGGTAATAAATCTGAACAGACCAATAATGAACAAGGAGATCGAATCAGTAATAAAAAAAAATCACCCAACAAATAAATGCTCAGGACCAGATAGCCTCACTAGTGAATTCTGCAAAACATTCAAAGAATTAATACCAATACTTCTCAAACTCTTCCAAAAAACTGAAGAGGAAGAAACACTTGTAAACTCAATTTAATGAGGCCAGTATTACCCTGATACCAAAGTCAGACAAGGACACCATAAAAAAAGAAAACTATAGGTCAATATCGTTGATAAACATACACACAAATATCCTCAATAAAATACAAGCAACTGAATTGAAGAGCACATTAAAAGGATCAAACGGCATGCCCAAATGAAATTTATCCCTGGGATGCAAGGATGGTTCAACGTATGCAAATCAATAAATGTGATATACTACATTAACAGAATGAAGGATAAAAATCATTTGGTATTTTCAATAGATGCATAAAAAATATTTGACAAAGTTCAGTATGTTTTCATGATAAAAACTCTCAACAAATTAGATATAGAAAGAATGTACCTCAACATAATAAAGCTCATATGTGAAAAGCTCACAGCTAATATCATACTCAATGGTAAAAAGTAAAAAGCCTCTTCTTTAATATCAGGAACAAGAAAAGGATGCCCACTCTCCCCACTGCTATTCAGCACAGTACTGGAAGTCCTAGCCACGGGAATCAGGCAAGAATAAGAATTAGGGGCATCCAAACTGGAAAGGAAGACGTGAAATAATTTCTGTTTGCTGGCAACAGCACCATGTGGCTTTCTATTTTGGGTCCCTTTCCCTCAACTTTGTAGAGAATATTTTTTATGATGGTGAGGCAGCCCCCACCTTTGATTTCCCTTCCTAGGTGTTGGATAGTCTCCATTTGGCCCTCCATGTCCAATCTTTACCTTTCTTCATCTGGCTCTGTGCCTGAAAGGCCAACCTCCAAGGACAGCATCGTGAGTTCCCTGGACTGCTAACTTCCAATTGTGTCCAGTTAATGGGAGGCACCAGCAGGAGATTGAAAAGTGGGGAGAGAGGAAGCAAGGTATTTATTTCCCCAACTCAGGTTCCCCTGGCAACCTGTGTCCGGTGCCAGGATACAGGTTGATAGTGGCTGCCTTCCTCTTTATGGAGCCACAACTGCTATAGCTACAGGTTTTACTACATTGCACTGATAGCTCCCTATCCTTTCAGGTCTGGACGTGGTAATGACTTCTGTTCTGTTGTTGGCCCTGGGGAACTTGGTTTTCCTTATTGCTGTCCCCACCTTTATAATTAGAGTAGTTTTTCATGAAACTCTTGAATCATCCCAGCTGAGAGTGCCAAGAATCTGACTAATATATTTGGTTTGGAGAATTCCCCACCCCTTAGGAGAAAGAGATAGCTTTTTTTTACAGAAGCCCAAAGCTCACTTTCCCAGCTTCCTTTGCAACTGGGGTAGAGGCATGTGACCCGAGCTCCACAAGTTGGGTGCATCCATGCAAGAACTTGAATCTGACACTGGGAAAGCAAAAGAATGAGCTGTGTGGAATCATTTTGGGAAGGAAACCTGCACACAAGACCCATTCCTGGCTGTCTAGGTTCAAAGCCTAGGTTTTCAACCCTTTCAAGGATTTCAACCAAGCCAGAGGTGGATTCTGTTGTTGGCAACTGAAAACCCTGAGTGATGACACCCTCTCCTGGACACCGGAACACTTGACGCCTGGCTGATTCTCATCTTCCAACCACAGTTTAAGTCTGACTTTATGCTTCCTGTTCCTGCACCAGAAAATGCTTCCTTCCTTTGATTCCAGTCATTAAAATTGATCTGCTATAACTTGACTTAAAAACTAATCCTTGTAAAAGCTGATCACTTGCAGATCAGGAAAAGAGAGCTTCTTACTACGTGCTCTGCAGGAGGCTCAGATCCAAATATCCTCCTCTTCCTCTCTTCAACCCAGGCCTGACCCTGCTCTTTAGTGGTTTCAAGAAAAACACTACTCCTGACTTCCTGCACTCACACTCTGTAAAGGTTAATCATGGACAGCCGCACGCATCTGAGCCTGGGCTTGGTTGCTTTTCAGAGGAGGCTGATTGTGACTCAAATTGAGAAAAAGGAGAATACTCCTTTTAAAAACATGGGTCACCTATATTACTACGAATATGCCGTGGGTTTCCATGGTACACAGATAACAGAAGAAAGTGTGTGGCCATGTGCATGCCAGTATTTTAACACAAGATTGGAAAATGTATCCTAATTTATTTTAGTTCATACGAACCACTCAGATACTGGATGGGGCATTTCATTTTCACCTTGACATTCCTAATTGAGGATCCCAAGTCAGGCAGCCCATTTCACATAGGAATTTAGATAATAATGAGCTTAACTTATCCAGATCTAGAAGGTAGAGTATGTGGTACACGATTGTATGAACCAAATTATCAACACCTTTTAATCATGATGGCATTTTTTATATTTTTCCTCTCATAACCTACCAATACTTAATATTCCAACTAGTAGGAGGCTTAAAATTCATCTGGTTAAATTCCTCCATTTTACAGGTAAGGAAACTGGAATCCAGAAATGTTAAATGCTTGCCTGGGTCAACCCGTTGCTGAAAAGCAGAGCCAGATGCAACCCTGATTCTTTTTGGCTTCAAAACCAATGTCCTCTAAACCTCAGGAATCTAACTCTCCAAACAACAGGAAGACAGTAGCTTTCAAAAACCCAAAGATCTATTAAATTTGTCTACAGAACTTAGGATCTGTAAGGAAAAAAAGTAGGAATAATGTGTTATTTACATTTTAGGTATGAGGAAACTGAAGAATAGAAGATACTTTAAGCTTTAAATGCTTTTTGCTATGGTAGCAAAATTGAGCCCAGAACCTTGTTCAGGGAGCTTACCTTGTAAACTGAACCATCTTTTAATAGTAAATGAAGCTACAAGTTTGTCTAAAGTGATGATTATAAAGAAACCCAAGTGCTAGTTACAGAATCTGTTGAGTGCCCTTCTGTTGAAGGCCTAGAGACCGACGTGGTAACCCTGGCATTCTGGGCCCTATACACGGCTTAGGAAGAGAGAAGAGGGCAGTGTTGGGGCCTGGGCTCTAGAATATGGCTGTTCAAAGTCACCCCGCTCCACAACACATCTGCATGATCTTGACACATTAGGTAAATTCTCTGTGCCTCCATTTCCTCATTTGTAAAACAGGAGACAATTGTGAGAATGAATACATCTAGGTATTAAGTGTTCAAACAAGTTAGCAATTATCATTATCAAGAAAAAGAATTAAGAGATTTAAGAACTCCACAGTTGCCTTTGGAATTATGTATTTCCAAATTTGGTGGGTTGGAAATTAAAAGAACCTGCTCCAGACAGCCGCTAGAGGGCGCCCTCCGGTCAGACCGGAATGGTGCAGGCTGGTGGCCTGAGCAGCATTCTCACCGGAGACCAGAAAAACACGTGCCTGAGAGCGAACCAAAACCCTAAGGCTGAGACCCATGGGACCTGTAGATCAGATGGCCATCTTGAGTTGAGCTTTCTGTGGGAAGGTGTCTGGAATTTGTCACTGAATTGTCTCTTGTTTTCAAGTTGCCTGAAGCTGTAGTTCTTTACTGTTCTGGACTCAGTTGTGAAGAGTGTTACTGATAATACACTGAGATAGTTTAATATGAAGGAGTGTGTGTGTGTGTGTGTGTGTGTGTGTGTGTGTGTGTGTGTGTGTCTACTCTCAGAGAATAGTTGAATCACATTTACCACTTTATAATATCAACACGTCTCTGCATTCCTAAGAGGCACAGAAAAGGAGGGCATTTCTGGGAGCGTGCAAACACAGGGGAACTTCCCGCCTTTTGTGTTTCGGAAGTTCAGGACCCGGGTCTGGGGCAGTGAGAGCAGTGCTCATCTCCAAACGGCACAGCACCTCAGAAAGGCGGAGTCTGCAGCCTGTATAGGTTCAGTTTAGGCAGAATATGTATGTTCTCGAAGGTGAGGCAAGAGAGCCCCCCAGGACCAAGACTGAAGGGGGTGATCCCCCTGGCCCTGGTGTGCATCGTCCACCCCGCTCCGCCAGAGTCCACCTCCAAGCCCCTCCCAGACGCAGCGTCTGGTTTGGTAACCCCTCTCCTCCCCTTCTCCGATCCCCCCGGTGTCGGGAAAGATTCAGTCTTTTACTCCTCAGCTTGATTTCAGGACATCATTAACTCTTCCAGAAGCATTTCTGTTTTAACTCAGCTGTAATTTTTGACTTAAAATGCTTTCTGTATCCTGTCTGCTTTCTACTACCAACTCCCAGCATCTTAAAGTGATTCCAAGTGTTACCCAAGCCCAGAACAGCCCTCCCCATCAGATGGACGCTTCCTCCCAGGCAAGGCTCTTGTTGATTGCTTCTGTGGATTTCCAAGGGCGAAACTATGGGGAGTTTCTTCACTGAAGACTCTCCCCAGATATCCTGTTCTCCAGCACATCCTGTCACTGCCCTCCCGTCCTCAGCTGGCTTAATGCCGGTAGCAAACACTTCCGAATCGCGGGGTGGGCGCTGGGGGAGGTCACAGGTCCACTCCCAGTCAGTCTCCAAGCACTCAGCATCCTCTGACAGAGCCCGTCTGTTGCCAGCTTTCCCTGCGAGGGTTCAGGCCTTGCCGTGGGGATGAAGAGTCATCCCCAGGCCAACTGGCATTTTCCATTCTCTTATCCCAGGGCAGACCTTTGTTTTCTGGAGTGGCTGAACTATTTCCCTGCTGGCCTCATGTCCCAAGTCTTTGGCTTTTGGGTGCAAACACTGTCTGGGCAGCTGTTGGCCTGCTCAACTCGGTACTGATCCTCTGGGCTCTGTGTCACTTGGCTGGGGCTGTGCCTTCCTGTGTGTCTTCCATCTCGTCTCCCCTGTTTACCCACTGGCGTCCAACCCTGGGTGGCCCCCACCTCCTCTTGCTGGACCCACAGACCTATCCAGCCTCTCTTTGACACAGAAAAATGAGTTTTTAAAAAGCCCATTAACGCTCTGACAAGGATTGCCCCCAAGTCACGAGTGTCCCTGATTAGGGGGCCTGCTCTCCAGTCACAGAGCCCCCTCCTCACACCCCTCCGTGGGGATTTGTAGCAGAAGCGTGTGGAGTAGAAATGCAGGGAGAAGGCAACCATCATCTTCCCCTGAGAGGTCCTCTGCCCGTAATGCTTTAAAAATATTGGAACCTGGGGCTTCCCTGGTGGCGCAGTGGTTGACAGTCCGCCTGCCGATTCAGGGGACACGGGTTCGTGCCCCGGTCCGGGAAGATCCCACATGCCGCGGAGCGGCTGGGCCCGTGAGCCATGGCTGCTGAGCCTGCGTGTCCGGAGCCTGTGCTCCGCAACGGGAGAGGCCACAGCAGTGAGAGGCCCGCGTACTGAAAAAATACATATATATATTGGAACCTACAACTTCTTCTTGAGATGGGAGTATTGTTGGTTGGTAGGTTGGTTGGTTGTTTTTCAAACATACATCCTTTTCCCTCCTTCAAAAACCATACCACTCAGGCCCTGCCATCTTGGGTATGCCCCCCGAAGGTCAGCCAGCACTGGCTTTTGTTTCATTTGTCTGAAAACCCCTGCATCACCCACTGCCAACTCTACCCTCATTCCTGGCCCCTCTGGGATGTACACATCTGGAGACCAGGTCACCAGCAGGGTTGGGATAGAAGAAAAATAAGCTTCTTTTTAACCCTGGTTTAACTAGCTTTGAAAAAAACAAAAACAAACACTGAGCAAAGTGGACATTATCATTTTTGCCTCAAGTAGCAGTTTATTGTCATGGATATCAGGGCATCCAGAGCATATAATTTTGTCAGCCTGTTAACCACAGTTTTAGTAAATGAGGTAAAATCGTTGCATATTAAAAAAAAGTATGAGATATTCTCCTAGGTAGCCCTACCATCCAGTGTTCCCTCTTTTCTTCTCAGAAAAGCTACAGTGACTCACGTCTGTGCTCAACTAGGTGACATTTGTGCGTCCACTTCTGGCCACGACAGAGGGGGACGGGCTGAGAGCCTGGGGAGTCGTGGGGAACTGGGGAGGGTGTCTGCTCCCACATTCTGCGTGGAACAAGGGCACGTGGAGTAAGCCCGGCTGCAGGCAGTTCTTTCTAACCCTGAGATACCGCATGGTTGGCTCCTTAAACCTAGGCATGGAAGCAACCTCAGAGAATATGCAGTCAACCTCCTCCATTTTCTAGACAAAACGACAAGCCTGTGGTTACCCCGAAGCAGAGCAGAGGGTGGGAACTTGGCCTCTGGTGCTGGCTGCCTGGGTTCAAATTCAGACTCTCCAATTCCTGGCGGCTGTGTACCCTTGGTGTGGTATTTAATCTGTGCTCGGCTTCTTCACTTGTAAAATGGAGATAATGAAAGCACTGCCCTCTGAGGGTAGTGGTAGTGAGTTGATACATTTAAGGAAGTTCCTTAAACAACTAAAAATAAAACTACCATATGCTCCTGCAATCCCATTCCCGGAGAAAACCATAATTTTAAGAGATACATGCACCCCAATGTTCACTACTGCAGCACTATTTACAATAGCCAAGATATGGACACAGCTTAAGTGTCCATCGATAGAAGAATGGATACAGAAGATGTGGCATATACATACAATGGAATATTATTCACCACAAAAAAAAAGAATAAAATAATGCCATTTGCAGCAACATGGATGGACCCAGAGATTATCACACTAAGTGAAGTGAGTGAGACAGAGAAAGACAAATATCATATGATATTGCTTATATGTGGAATCTAGAAAAAAAAAACACAAATGAAATTATATACAAAATAGAAATAGACCCACAGACATAGAAAACAAACTTATGGCTACCAAAGGGGAAAGGGAGGGAAGGATAAATTAGGAGTTTACGATTAAAAGACACACACTACTATATATAAAATAAGTAACCAACAAGGACCTACTGCATAGCATAGGGAGCTATACTCAATACTTTGTAATAACCTATAAAGGAAAGGAATCTAAAAAATAATATAAATAATAGTATATACACACACACATATATATATAACTGAACCACTTTGCTGTACATCTGAAACTAACACAACATTGTAAATCAACTATACTTCAATAAAAAAATAAAATAAAAATTTCCATGTAAAAAATAAATAGATAAAGTGCATGGGGCTGGGTAAGGCCTGGATGCAGGGCAAGTCTGATTCATTTTACAATCCTAGCATGGGGCAGAGTTGTGGGCATTTCGTTGCTGCTCAATAACTCTATCAGGAACAAATGAATGATTAAACAAGGACAAGCCTACCTACTCTGCAGATAAAGAAATAAGGCTAGAGAAGATATGAGACACATACAGGGTCATGAACCTAAGGACAGGGGAAGTGGTCTCCCGAACCCCTTTCCCCACAGCACTGTCTTCCATTGACGATGACCACGGTAAAGCTCAGTGAGCAGACCCTTGAGGTCACCTTGACCCTGTCCTGCCCCCTGCCCACACTCAGCAGAGCCGGGGACGCTCCCTCGCGCAGCACATAGGAGGCTCTGCTACACATTCAACGCAGCTTTAACCCACCTCCTTCAGTGACTCCCATAAGTTGAGTCACTGAAGAATCTTCCCTGTGACACTCCAGCTAGGAAACCCCCAATATCTTCTCCTGACCAGCTCCTTCTGCTTTTTTGAGACCAAACTACCAACGCACAGCCTCTGCTTTCCTGCAAACTCCCGCGGCGCGGTCATGGAAGCCTGAGGTCCCAAGATCTTTATTCTCTCTTTGTTCTGAAGGTGACTGTTTCTGCCGGACCTTCCTTCCAGCCCTCTCCCCCTTCCTCAGCCCTACGTGCTATCCTGATGAAATTCTCTGCCTAGAAGAACAGGGAACTCCTGCTGTGTGGTTTCCTCTATCCCCTCCCTCCCAACCTCCCTCCCTCTCTCTGGCATCATTTCCCTCCTTCCCCTGCCTGCGTTCCTTCACCTGTTCCTCTTGATTTATTTTATCCCCCTGTGCATAAAAGAGAGGGGACACTTGTAGTGAGGAGACATCAGCGCCCTGTTCCCCAGTGCCTCTTCATCAAAACTGGACAGTCCTGACACCTCATCCCGGGATGATTCAAATGTCTCCTTTGCTGTTTCACTCCACAGCGGGCAGATTAAGGACACGGGCATCTGTTGGGAAGCATAATTGTCATTGTTTGCTTCCTTTTTCCCAAGGAGCAGCCTCCTCTGACGTTACAGCCAGTGACCTTGTGATGCCCCAGAAAAACGCAGTGTCTGTTCTAACGTGCTTATGACCAGACCTCCCCCAGAGGGGCGGTTAGTCAAGGAGACAAGGATCCAGAGCAGGAAACATGACGTCATTCATCTGGTAGAGAAGAGAATTTCAGGCTCTGCTCTTTGTGGTTAGGTACCACGTGTTTGTTTTTGAAAGATAATTTCTTTCTCGGCGAAGTAAAGTTTAGCCTGCAGGTCTCTTTGTTCTGCGATGACACCTGGCCCCAGGGAGAGAGGAGCGCTCAGGCGCCCTGCATCCTGGCCTTTCGGTTTTTGATGATGAATGTGGATAAGTAGAACCCAGGAGGCACGATCTCGATCCTTTTTGCAACATGTTTCTGTCTTAGTCACACTGTGTCTTTTACGTACAGATTTTTATTTTAGTCTGTGTCTCTACCCACCTGTCTCCCTCTTCACTGTGTCCTCTGTCCTGTGCTTCTATGCCTTCTCCACCCTTTCGCTTCCTTCGGGCCAGATGAGTTTCACTCTCTCCTTCCTACGAACTGTCCCCTACGCCTGCAGTCCAGCTAAGGGAAAGCCTGCTGAAGGAACAATGGGATCGACCCTGCAGGTTGAAGTACTCACCACCAGATGGCACTCTACTAAGCTCTCTGCCTGTCTCTTGGCTCTGATGAGAAATCTGAGTGGTTTTTTAAAAAGTCACTGGAGAGCATCGTGAAAGGTCACTCAGGCCAGGGGCCTCCAATATTTTTTAAAATTTCTCACCCATATAAGTAACAACTTTCTGGCAGTGCACACCCACATTTGTTTGTCCACGTGTATGTACTATTATCAATCTGTATTAAATATTAGTAAAATGATAAAAAATTGTGCTCATAAAATTTTAAGTTTCTATTCTAATATTTTCTTCTTGCACAACAATGGCTCATTTTATGCATCTCCCACAGAGATCACTGAACAGTTCATATTTCCTTCCTCAAAAAGAGCCACGTTTCAAGTTTAAAAAAAGTACTTTTTGAGCTTTTACTATGTACTCAGCACTCTGGAAGGAACAAAAAATGAGTAAATAAAGGAATAAAACATGTTCTTTATCTAAAACTTGCTTATGCTATAGCTGTGGAGGCAAGATATAGCAATAGATATAAAAGATCTAAAGACAATGTAAAACAATATGCATGTAGCCACCAGAACACTTAATTTGCAAACAACCCACTCTTACTATGTTAAGCAAAAAGAAATTTCTTAGGTGGCTTATAGAATCTCTTGCAGGACCAGTAAGCCAGGATTAGAGGCTAAGCAGCAACCAGAGGAAGTAACCAACCACCCAAGGACCGTTTTGTCGGAAATCAGCAATATGACTGTCTGCCACTCAGCACCAATGACACGAGGGACCAGAGAGTGCAAACTCTGCTAGAGACGCCTGGGGAACATAGCTCGGCCACCATGCTTACAAGGAGAGCTGAGCACACAGGTCACATCCTCCTTCCCAGCAGCATAGGGCTGCATCTGCTCAGCAGAACTGGGGCTACATCTATAACCAGGCTTCAAGGACCCTTTAACTCTCCTGACTCTAATGTGGAGAAGGGACAAGAAGAGGTTGGAAGGGCTATTGACTGAGCCAGCCCATAGGATGTACCACGCCACCAGTGTCCACTAGACGCGAAAGGCTCATGCACGACTTGAGCTCTTGCGTGAACAAGGCCAGGAGGCCAGTCAGGAACTGTGAGCTGCTACCCCGGGCTCTCGGTGGATCTCAGCCTGAGTCAGCCCTGAGTTCCTGCTACAGCAGGCAAGCTCTAAGAGTCTTTTTATCTGGGGCAGATTCACCTAACTTCCAAAGGTTCCTTGCTTTTTTTTTGGATGTGTCTATTATTCTTCTCCCAAATGCACATCGGACTTTCACCCATGGCTGTATTTTAACCTCCGAATTCTTCTTTGTCCTCTGGTCTTACGTACCTGCCTGCCTTTTGGACTCATTTTTGTATTGACTCCATTTCTTCCTGTTCCCTGGTTCCTCCCTGCAAGCAGATACTTGATTCACTGCCTCGCCTGACATTTGGCTTTTATCCTATCCCCTGTCTTACTCTCAGTATCATCCCCAGACTTCGCCTGAATCCCAGCTCACTCCTCATCTGCTTAATATATGTGGGCTTGGCCTCAGCGAGAGACATAAAGGGAGTGGGGCTCTGGGAAATGGACGATACGGAGAATTGGAGGAAGGACACTCTCCATGGGGACAAGTGAGAATGGTAACAGGAGCATGAAAGGGCCTATGTAAGCAGAAAAAAAGATTTTTGTAAGGAAGTGGAAGTAATTGCTGTGATTTACAAATGTTGAATATCTCTTGATGCCTTAGTTAGATTGAGGTAATATAACAGAGAGCGAAAACAAAAGTGGTTTAAATACTTAATAGTTTCTTTCCCACAAAAATCCAAGCTGATAGTAAAACTCTGCTTCTCAAAGTGGTCAGGAGTCCAGGCTTCAATGCATGGCTTCCACTCATGGCTGCCACCATCTTGTCCAAGAAGGAGAAGGAGATGGGAAGTGAGGGTACACTCTTCCCTTTAGGGGTCTAACCTCGACACTGGATGTTTCTCTCTCTCTGCTATCCAGTTTGCCAGAAAGCAGTCAACTGGCCACATCAAGCTGCTGAGGAACCTGGGAATTATGGCCATCCCTGGCATTTACCCAGCTAGAACCTCTGTTTCTACGTAGAGAAGGGAAGAAAGAAGATTGGAGGAGAGCCAGCACTCTCTGCCCCTCTTAGAATGCCCCTCTTGACTAGGCTGTGGGGGAGTTCTCAGGGAGAGATTGCTACTGTCTCGCTGGATGAGGTCGACCAAGGGGATCTTCCCTGGAGTGTGGACAGCTAATAGCCAATGCCTTCCTAAAAGACATCATAGTTACTGGCGTACACGGTCCCATCCTATGGGATTAGGTAAAGGTGGGTGAAAGAATGCAAGGTAAGCAGCCTGGTAACCACCACACTGCTCCCACCCAACCGCCACCCAAGCCACAGCTTGGGGTGAGAACCTAGTGGAGCCCTTCACAGCCCTATGTATCTAGCCCAGGCCTAGGTTCAAATCCCAGCTCTCCCATCAACCACCTGTGTGATCTGAGCAATTTGCTTTTCCTTCCTACGCCTCCATTTCCTCCTCTACAAAAGGGATGTTAACAGTACCTACCTCACAGAGTTGTTCTGAGGATGAAATGAACTAATGCATTTTCATTGTACCTGATATGTAGTAAAGACTCAACGATTCTTGGCCATTACTACATAACAGACTCTAAACACACAAACCCACCCGCATACACATACGCAGTTCTTCCTGACTCTGATCTAGCCGAGAAGAGAGGGTACATTTATGTCCAGTTCCTTTCCTCATCTCCCATGCCCTAGGCTCCACCATGGGAGAAAGAGTAGTACCACCAAGAAGGACAATAGGAAAATGCAAAGGTATAGAAGCAAGAGTGAGCGTGGGCTTTGGAAAACAATGAAAATCCCAGACCAGCTACAATAGAGAGTTTGCGTTGGAAGGCAGTAGAAAAAAATTTTGGATAGTTTGATTCATGCATTCATCAATAAACACAGATAAAATGTGAAACCACCTAACAATGAAACTCTCCAATTTCTGAAAACTCATCTGAGAAAGAAATTCTCAGTACCAGCAATAGGTGGAGGAATACTTGCTACAGTGGTTGCAGTTTGCATCATCAGGAGAATTACTGCTAAACGTACACTCTAACACCCGAGCTTCTCTTAATATCCTCGCCCCTGACCCAAAGTACCCAGACAAAACTTGAAAAATTAGCATCCACGTTCCTTATACCCCTCCCCCAAATCCCAGCAGCTTTCTGAATTTGATAATTATCTACAAAGGTAATTCTGGGTGATAGAAAAGGAGGGCGGAGCTCCCCCTTAAAGGAACTTCTCAGAATCTTCTGGGGAGTCTTTCAGTGGCACACTATATAGGTTTCCCACCCCTCCAGAAATTATAATACCTACTTACCCACGGACTAATGATGTGCTAGAGTCATCACACATCTGACCAGCTCACAGGAGCGGGTTGCACACGTTTCTTTCCAACTCTACATCCAGCTGCATCTCATTGGTAGCTTGAAATCAGGCATGGTGGAAATATTTATGCCATGGAAATTGGTAACCACAATAAACCAGGGGTCTCCCCATCCCTGACCCCAGAGAGCTTATTTTTAAACATTGAACGGTATACCAGTGCCACCACCCACCTTGGAAGTAAGCATTCATGTTACTAAGGTTGATGTAGTATATCTGTCTCCTGACATGTGGGAGAGGAAAAAGATAGAGAATTGAATGTTCCACATTATACGGGGAGCCATGCTGGGTGCTGCAGGCTTCTGCCCTCCAGAAGGGTCAGATGTGTGATGACTCCAAGCAGGGTGATGGGCTCAGCTCTGTTTCCGTGAAGAAACATGGGAAAGTCCTGCTGGGTGGAAATACAAGGGGTGTCAGACACACCCTCTGCCCTTGTGGTACCTCTGATTTGGATGACAGACAAGGTAAAGGCCAGAAAGCAGTGAGTAATCTATGATATACACTAATATAAGGAAAGGTGCCAAATGACTGGTGTGGATACCAACTACTCAAAAAAGCAAAAGAGGGTTGTTTGAGTGACTGCTATGTGCCAGGCACAGTGCTCAGTTCTGGGGGCTCCAGTGAGCAAAACAGACCTGCTTGCTGACCTTGGAATGCTCATCATCTAATGTGGTGCCTCTCAAGGTGTGGTCTGGTGAACATCTGCCTCAGAATCATCACTAGTAGTAACAGCTACCACGTATTAAGGGCATGGTATGGGCAGCCACTAAACTAAGTGCTTTACACGTAGTGTAATTTCATTCTCAGACCAACGCTATGTTTGACCTATTATTATTATCCCCATTTTACAGACTAGAAAACTGAGACAAAAAAGTGAATTACTTTGCCAAAGGTCACACCATTAGGGAACAACAGAGCCATGACTTAAATCTGGAAGTTTGGGCTCAGTACTTACACCCTAAACCTACCTTAAAAAGATCGAATCCCAGTGCCCAGAGTAACTGGAGGAGAATCTCTGGGATTGGATCCCCAAAATCTTACACTTTAAATGGGATCCCTAAGTGACTGTGATGCCTTCACGTACTAAGACCCAATGGTCTGAAGTCAGACAATTCAACAAGCAATCATAATAAAATTAACATCTGACAAGTGTCATGGAAGGGCTAAGTATGGGATACTAAGGTCACCTTTAGCCTAGATGTGATCGGGGAAGGCTTCTGGGAGAATTGCTCACACCTGCCTCAAAGGTAGGTGTTCTCCAGGTATCAAGGAAGTGAGAAAGCTTCCAGACTGAGAAAACAGATTTTGATAACAGGGCCAGAGGGAGGAAAGCTGCTAGGCCTTTAAAGAAGTGGAAGAAATTCTCTATGGCCAGAAGGAAGGATGGTGCTACCCTGCCTAAGAAAAGAGGCAAAAGTGCCAGGTGGGGCTTCCCTGGTGGCGCAGTGGTTGAGAGTCCACCTGCCGATGCAGGGGACGCGGGTTCGTGCTCCGGTCCGGGAAGATCCCGCGTGCCGCGGAGCGGCTGGGCCCGTGAGCCATGGCCGCTGTGCCTGCGCATCCGGAGCCTGTTGCTCCGCAACGGGAGAGGCCACAACAGTGAGAGGTCCGCGTACCGCAAAAAAAAAAAAAAAAAAAAAAAAAAAGTGCCAGGTGGAGGTGAGGCAGGCCCTCCCATAGAAGGTTGTGCTGTTTGCACACCGCATAACGTTCCTGCATCCACCCAGGAAAGAGCCTTTTTGTAACTCAACCTCTCCCTGCATACCTTTAAGCAATTTGCGCCAAGTACCATCTATCTTTCAGCGGCCATCCGTAGGCTTTCTGGGTCAGATCGGGAAGAGTTTTTTTATGTATAAGTTCAGAAGACTGGACAACGAGTAGCTATTGAGGGATTTTAAAAATGGCAGTGACATGGCTGGATTCAGGCGCTTGGTTTACAAAGTCATGGGTTTCTACAGAGCACACAGTGGGTGAGACCCAGGATTGTACACAGGACTCTGAGGTGAGGTCGCCACAACGGCTGCTCCTGTCCTGCGAGGCTGCAGGTGCTTTATCATCATGAGACACTGAGTTTCCTTTCACACCCTCCCAAAATGTCACCCTGCACACCCCCGCCCTCCCAGGCTGGTCCCCATGCTATCCTACTGGGGGTCAAAGAGGTTAAGCAAAGAGCCCAAGGCCACAGAGCTGCAAGAGTAGAATCTGGAGCCAAGTATTTTTTGTTCCCAAAGCTCTTGCTCTCACCACTGTGCTCAGCTGCGTCCAAGTCTATGTAAACAGGGTAAAGCCAGATTCTCCTAGGTTCTTACGTGATAAAACCGACACGGAAATTCAGAAGCACTCTTATTTCCTCCTTACTGTTCCGTGCCACAGATAGCTAAGAATGAATCAAGGTTACTTGTATCAGACTAATTCAGCTCACAGGAACAGAAACACAACCCAGGCTGGCTTAAGCTAGGAGCTTCAGTGGCTCACGTAACCAAAAGCTCTGATTCTGAGCCTAGTGGGTCCTTAGTCACTCTCACTTCATCTCAGCTTTGCTTCTCTCTCTATGGCTTCATCCAAAGGTGAGCTCTGCCCTGGTGACAAGGACAGGCAATAGCAGCTCCAGCTTACATCTTACCTACTTCACCACCTTAGCTGGAAAAATGCCTTTCACACTGAATCCACAGAAAGTTCTGGCCGGGGACCTCATTGGCCTGGTCTGGGCCATGTGCCAGCCTCTCAAGAGGGTATGAGGTCAGCCCGACCTGATCATATGGTCTAAGTGTGGGAGAGGAGCATCCCCCAAAGGAAAATGAGATGCTGCTATCAAAGGAAGAACAGGATAGTAGGCAAGGGAAAAAAATAGGTCTCTAGAGCCCACAGAATTTTCTAATCCTTTCTATTTGACACAGTAAGATCCCACTGGCTTCATTTTTTCCTACAAATTTCTAGGCCTCTCCAATGATAGTGATAATCTGAGACCCTTCTTAATGAGAACTGCCAGTAAAAAAATGTCTGAAATCCTCCTTTTGGTTTCATATAATTTAACATACGAAACAAATTGAAGAAAGTCCAAAGGGCAGTGGAGTCATTGATGTCATGGGAAATATTAAATAATGCACTGAAATAGTTGGAAATTTAATAAGAAAGTAACAAGTATGAAAGATGAGAATATGATTTCGTTTAACAAAAATCTGAGGCCAGAGAGGATGAGCAATGTTGGAGGATGGAAAGGAAAGGAAAATTATTTTGAAAATTGCAGTGTCAGCAAAGGAAGAGCTAGTCAATGACGGATGTTTCAAGAAAGCAGAAATCCATCAACTTAATCAAGATTTCTGTGTTAAAACTGTTGAGCTATCAATATGCTACTTTTTCCAATAGGACAGGTGACAAAATAAGCCAAGCACGGAAAAGATTTTGTTCCACTAACTGGTTCCTCCATCACCATGGCAATATCACAAATGGAAAACGGGGATGTTGGTAATGCCATGATCTAATTATTTTTCCCCTCTACCTTCGTTACTTGTCAGTGTTCAGGATGATAACAAATTTTCTTTATTTACTTTATTCCACATGGATTATTCTTACTTTAAAGTTGCTAGAAGCTATAGGTGCTATTCTGTGTAGGATTTGATTTAAAAATAATAAATTATGCAGAGAAATTTTTTAAATGGTGTGAGAGGAAAATACTATTTTTCCATGATTGAGTTAATAGCACTTTATCATTTGGAGATAACGCTATCCAATGACAAGTGAGAAGTGTCTCGTGTGGGCTCTGATCTGTCCACTATTGTCTGCCGTAGAAGACCAGCACTGAACACTCCAGGTTAGATATCATCTGAAGATCTGGTGGTTTTAATGTTTTCTTAGAATAATAAAATAGATGGTCCTATTAATTTTATCACAATTCTCATCATTATCTTTGAAATTATCAAAATAGTTAATGTTTATTAAGTGCTTTCTGTGTGCCAGGCACCGTGATAAATGTCTTATGTCTCATTTAATTATGTGAAACATTGAGGCTTAGAGAGCTCAACTTACCTGCTCAAGGGGATAAATCTAGGAAGTCAAAGAACCAAGATTCACACATTGAGCTCGTCATCCTGGTGGGTGCCCCACATGAATGTGGGCAAACCACAGATGCAATGCATCCTGGGACCAATTTGCTTCACAACGTTCTAAGGCCAAAGAGTTCATTCTTGTCCTTTGCCACTGAAGCAAGTACTCAAAAAGAGAACTGAGCGAGAGTGTGTTCTTCATGCACTAAAAATCCTGCTCACGATGTGTACAGCACCACCTTATATGTGAAGCCTACCATATGGTGATTTTATATTCACCAATTGTATTGCCTAGGAATTTAATTTACTGACTGTCCACTACGTGCAAGGTACTGAGGCCATGACTTTGGGAGGACAGTTATGAGTTAAGATGTGGCCACTGTTTCAAAGAGCTTACAATATGCAGTAGGGCTGGGAGAGATAGGAGAAACTCAGATGAGCACTCTGGGAGTAAAATGAACCATCCTCAGAAGAACACCATAAAAGAGCTATAAACCAAGTGCTACAGGAGTAAAAGGACAGAGGAATCCTGTCCGTTTGTGGAAAGGCTTCTCGAAGGATAGACCATTTGATATGGTCTTATAGACCTGACAGGATCTCAGCATACAGGGAGGAAAGGAAAAGAGGGTGCATCAGACAGAAAGAACAGCATAAGAAATGTCAAGTCACACACCTTCGCATGATGAGCGAAATATCCTAGTGTGAATGGAGATACATGTGTGTAGGGGGGACTAAGAAGAAGCGAGCCTAGAAATGTAGGTTGTAGATATTGTGCCCAGCCTTTACGCCACCACCCCCCCAAAAAAAAATTGGGCTCAGTTTGCCAGGCAATGGGGAAGACTTGCAGACCACTGAGCAGGGAGCAATTGGGCTGGATTAAAAATAAAACACTGGAATCAAAGTGACCAGGTTGTCATGACAACAACCAACAAAGTATTTAGGTCAGTGCTTCTCCAACTTTAAAGTGCCTGAGAATCACCTGGGAACCTTGTGAAGATGGAGATTTGGACTCAGCAGCTGTGAGCTGGGACCTGAGATTCTGCATTGTAAGAAGCTCCCACATAAGGCATTGACGGTGAATTTTAAACCAGAACTCAAAAACATGAATCAATATACAATGATTCATAAGACATCCTCAGGCATTTCGCCATCATTTGTTATTCTCAGTAAGTTCTCTGCCCAGGTAGTTTTTCACTGTTTTGAATTTTCAACAGCAAATCTGAAATTTACACCTGCATAACCTCCTGTCCTTTTTTTTTTTTTTTTTAACTCTTTAAATACAGTCTTGAAGAGGAAGAAGTAAGCAGATTAAATGAGGTCATTTACGCAATTTGTGGTTTCAGCTACAGGTTTTTGTTATCTTAAAGGGAAGCAGAAAACATGTAGATGTATAAATAGAGGTGTAGAACGCAGGTTCACAGAAATTCATTCTCTCTCTCACCGTATAAAGATGAGCTCACATTTAGAACGCAGGGCTCCAAGCTGGTTACCTTAGTGGGAGGTGGGCTATCGGTTACACTGAGGACACCTTGAGCAATTTAGTGACTTTCTGTCACTTGCTGTGGACCAGATGCTGGAGCGTTGGCCTCTGGAGCAAACTGAACTGAAGGCATTTCATAGCAATCTCAATCTTAAAGGCTGAAATAGGAAACACAGCAGCAGACTTGGAAACTAGGTCAAGGAGGAAACACTGGTAAAGTTCCTGAAATGGCTGACTTTTCAAACTCTACCCATATCAGTCCTTTTCAAAAGGAAATCATGTATTCCCAAATGGTATCCTTCCCGACCCCAAACAAGACATGTAAGCAGTCGGGCACAAAGAAAGAGAGAAACAAAACCCAAGCCAGCCATGTATGACTCACCTCGGCACTGCCCAGCCTTCCGTGTCTGCATCTTCCACGTTGCCCTGACTCTTGGCCACGTGGTGCAAGGAAGATGAGAACCAATTGACCCAGAATGAGAAACACCTGTAGGGAAACAGATTAATCCACAGTCTGAGGTCATTATCATTTAATCCATTTTAGATGGATGGTTTGGCTGATCTGATGGACTGGACAGCGGATGGCAGTGTCCATGCATAAGCTCCAGTCAGTGTCCTGTTCAATGTCCACTCACACACCAAGGAAGAGGTTAGCAAATTGTCACGGGCAATCTAAAGCAAGATTAGAGGAGGTTTCACCTACACTTTCTAAAATCTCACTGGTGTACTCTTACCTGTAATAGCATTCCTTTGTGAGTAAAGAAAGAAGATCTTGCCTAGCCCACCTGCAAATTTCCTTCAAGGGAGTATTACCAAGTAAATGAGCAGTCATTCTTAAGTCAGATTAAAACATGTGGGACAAGATGTTGTTGAAGCCATGGGTGTCTTAGTGGAAAAGAGTGTTCCTGGCAGACAGTTACCGTGTGAGACCTCCCCGTCCCATTGAGAAAAACTGCCCCACTGGGGAAAGGGGCTCCCAAGCAATAATTCCAGTAGGGTTGGCAATGTTCAGGCTACGTGATCTGCTCTGGCACAAAAACTACCAATTCCCACATGGGCCTGGGACCCGTGATGTGATCTTGCACAAAGAGCTCTGTGCAAAGAGAGATGATGACAGTTAGGTGGCCAGCCAGACCTTTCCTCAGAATTGGAAGTGGGAAATGCGGAGAGAATCAGCCGTGAAGAAAAAAGCAAGAAGATGCCAAGACAAGCAGAAGCTGAGTATAGCAGAACCACAGGACAGGCAGAGCACCGGGCCAAGAGACGTTGAGTCCTGCTGCTGGGTGTGTTTGGAAGTGTGTGTGTGTGTGTGTGTGTGAAGGGGGCTGGCATTCCAAACAGCCATCCTGACCCCTCCTGGGCTTTGTGAGGCCAGGCTTTCCCAGCCTCTTGCTCTCTCTGTGGAGCCTGATGAGTCAACTCTTCCTGAGTTTCCTTAAGATCCAGCTATCAGCTGAGATCCCCATTGGCAGTCTCCACTCCCCAGTGCATGTTAACCAAAGAGATCAAATGCTTAACCAACTAGAACACAGGAGGACAGGAAGAAAAGACTGGAGGGAGAGAAGAAAGAAAATAGACAGGAATACAGGCCCTGAATGGAAAACTCGAGTAGTTTCAAGAACTTGTTCATGAGTAGAAGTTCTACCAACATCTCTGTCAGCCAAGACCCTTGCATTGCAAAGACCTCTTGCTAAAAATGATCAGCAGTTATTGAAAACAAAGAATCAAAAGATAAGTGTATATTATTAATTTTTTAATCATTCGAAAATATTTTCATTATATTTTAAATAATTTTCATCATTAATTTCAAGGTATCCAAATCCTCCTTTGGCCTTCTCAGTCTCCTTTTTTGAACTCACAGATCAATTTTATTCTATTTTGCTATGTCTAAGCATCCGGAGAGAGAAAAGATCTCTCAGATAAAAAAACACCATCTCCATCTTCCTTTCCCCACCATCCCTGGTTAAAATTCTGAGAAACAGGAAAAGAAAGAAATATTCATTTAATTTCATGCCTCAACCCTCTTTCCCACTTAATGCAAAGTGGAAGCTCAGGGCAGATTTTTTTCAGAACCTCGGAGGTATGATTACAGTGAAGACAGAATGAAAGGTTAGAAAATTCTCTCAAACCCCAAGGTTCTTCCTAGTTCAGGAGAAAGTTCTTTACAAAATTCCTTTTCTGGGTCACTCCATGATAGTTCCTCCTGCTAGTCAAAGCCTTCAATGCCATCATTTGAATGCAGCCTGCATCATAGGTGAGCATTGTCATTGAAATCTCTCTAGTGGTTTATCACGAGGAGAGGATCTTGGAGGAGATGAGTCTCAGCACAATTGTCTCTGGCTGCTGAGTGTAGAAGTCACCACGGCAACAAGAGCAGGGTAAAGAAGAGCAGTGTTATTGTTCCCTCCTGCGGTGATGCTACAGAAAGGGCCTTGAGTGCTCCAACTTATCCTCTTCTACATCCTGCTAGATCTCTCACCACCTCTTGCTACTGGAAGTCACCCCCTTCCTCCTAGTATTTAGACTGCATTCAACAAACTGGAAAATTGTATATATATAAAATAGATACAGTCATCTATCAGTCTGCAGGGGATTGGTTCCAGGACCCCTGTAGGTACCAAAATCCACAGATGCTCAAATCCCTTATATGAATAGCATAGTATTTGCATAATATGACCTATGCATAACCTCCCATATACTTTATATAAATATAAATCAATATATATATATATATATATTTTTTTTTTTTTTTTTTTTTTTTTTTTTTTTGCCACGCCATGTGGCTTGTGGGGTTTTTAGTTCCCTGACCAGGGATTGAACCTGGACCCACAGCAGTGAGAGTGCAGAGTCCTAACCACTGGACCACCAGGGAATTCCCCTCCCACATACTTTAAATCATCTCTAAATTACTTATAAACTTAATGCAATATAAATGCTGTGTAAATAGATGTAAATACAATGTAAATGCTATGTAAATTGTTCAATCCGTGGTTGGTTGAATCTCTGGATGCAGAACTCACAGATTCAGAGGACCAACTGTCTATCAGTGACACACTGGCTAATCACCTGAGCATTCCTAAGGCATTATATACGTCAAACTTGGAGCCCTAGGAGAAATACGAGTCTAAGAACTTGAAATTAAAAAAAAAAAAAAAGAAAGAACTTGAAATGTATCTCCCAAATGCCAATCTTTCAATCCCTCAAATAAATAAATAAAAGACAGCAAGACCTTAACTTTGTGTGACATAGCATCCTGTTCTTAAGACTCCTCAATGTTTTTCTTTAATCATTATCAAGTTTCTAAAGACTGCTAGAATTTCTTGTTCCCAATGAAGAATGGACTGGGGTTAGGTGGAAGAGAAGAATGCCTACTTCTTGAGATAAAATCTGAAAAAAATTAAAAGGGTTTGCTTCCTCCATAAGAGCTATACTATCCTCCTTGCCTCAGAGAAAGTAAAAAATTCCTAAATTTGGCTAATTTAACATGAAAGAGAGCATCAGTTTTTCTTATTCAAATTTCTAGCCTGGTACAAGAGAGTATAGTATTGTGTTAACATCTAACTGTGTAACCATGGTCAAGTTAATAAATTATCAAGTCAGGAGAACTGGGCAACCTTGGTCAGGTTACTAATCTCTCTAGCCAGAACTGGATGGTAACTACAGTATTATCACTAACTCACAATATGAGCACGAACAAGTCAACCATCACAGCTCATTTTCATTGAATGTCAAATTAAGGCAATACTCTTGCTTCCCTATTTGCCTTAAAGCCATGCTCTTCAGTGTTTTGTTCCTCAAGGTCATACCTGTAGACAACAGTCACACTCTGGATATACTATCACAAGTCAAGATGGCTCACTAATGGATTAAGCAAGGTAGACTTCACATTATGCTCAATTCCCTCAAGAACCACTAATATCTTCTCTTGCTGATACCAGATTTTCTAGTGTGGTAGGCAGCCAATAAGATGGTCTCCAGTGACTCCCCACCTCCACTGCATAATTCTCTCCCTTTAGGTGTGGGCTTGGCCTAGTGGCTCACTTCTAACAAAGAGAATACAGCAAAAGTGCTGGAATATCACTTCTGAGACTACATTATGAGAAGACTGTGATTGTGCCTTGCTCACTCCTTGTTCTCTCTTTTACTCACTCTAATGAAGCCAGCTCTCATGTCGCTAGGTGCCCTGTGGAGAGGTCCACATGGAAATGAATTGAGGGAGGCCTCCAGCCAACAGCAAGCAAATAATGGAGACTCTCAAAGTCCACAAGGAGCTTAATCCTTCCAACAGGCATATGAATGAGTTTGGAAGTTAATCCTTCTATTCCCCAGTCAAGTCTTCAGATGAGACCACAGCTCTGACTAACACTTCAATTGCAGCCTTGTGAGAGAACCTTGAGGTAGAAGCACCTAGCTAAACAATGCCTAGATTCCTGACCCTCAGAAACTCTGAGATCATAAATGGGTATTGTTCTAAGCCAGGAAGTTTGTGGATAATTTGTCATGCACAGTGATAGATAACTAATAACCAATATGGTCAGAAATCATGATAGAGAGTATTTGCATTGAAGTGGTATTTTTCAAATATCTGTTTCTCAATCCATTCTAGTGGTCATGATCTAATTTAGTGAGCTGGTGAGCCTCAACCAGCAAGTTTTTAATGAAATAACATGGAATGGAATAGAACAGAATAGAATTTTTTTAAAAAATCAGAACTGATTGGAGGTGTTAAAAATAAATATTGTCTTATGAAACTTTTATTCCATAAGTACATTTCATACACTAAGTCATAATATAAAATATATTTCTTAATATGAGTTGGGCCCAAAAATGTTCCAAAGAAACAACCCTCAAGGGCAATTGTAAAAATCAAATGAGGAAATAAATTGAACTCTTGCTATGGTCTGAATATTTGTGTCTCCCCCAAATTCACATGTTGAAATCCTAATGCTCAATGTGATGGTTATGAGAGTAGAGCCCTCGTGAATGGGATTAGTCCTCTAATAAAGAGACTCCACAGGGCTCCCTAGCCCCTTCTACCTTGTGAGGATATAATGAGAATCCTGCAATTTGAAAGATAACCCTCACCCTACCATGCTGGTGTCATGATCTTGCACTTCCAAGCCTCCAGGACTGTGAAAAATAATTTTTGTTGTTTATAAGCCACCCAGTCTGTGGTATTTTGTCACAGCAGCCAGAACGAATGAAGACAACCCTCTTCTCCTCTGCTTGCCCAACTTCAACAAAATGTCAAGATTTGGTTCAAATCTTACCTCTCTCTAAAGCTTCCCTTCACCACTCCAGCCCACTGGCTTTCTCTATCTCTTCTTGGAATACAAGGCCTACAAGAATCCAGTGTCGGGCTTCCCTGGTGGTGTAGTGGTTAAGAATCCACCTGCCAATGCAGGGGACATGGGTTCGAGCCCTGGTCCAGGAGGATCCCACATGCCGCGGAGCAACTAAGCCCTCTAGCCACAACTACTGAGCCTGAATGCCTCAACTATTGAAACCCATGCGCCTAGAGCCCATGCTCTGCAACAAGAGAAGCCACCGCAATGAGAAGCCTGCACACCGTAACGAAGAGTAGCCCCCGCTCGCCGCAACTAGAGAAAGCCCCTGCGCAGCAACAGAGACCCAACACAGCCAAAAATAAAGAAATAAAATAGATAAATTTAGTAAAAAAAAAAAAAGACTCCTGTGTCAGTGGTAATAAGTTATGTTAATTTGAGCATGGGGTACTTCTCCTGAAATAGATGGCAAGATCTTGAGAGCAGGACTGTGATTTCACTTTTCTATATCTTCCATAGTATATATTGTGGTAAGCATAAAACAAGTAAAGCAAAAGCTTTTGGTTCACCTTTGGTGATAGAGTTTTACAAGGAACATGGGAATACAAAGTAGAACTGCAATTGTCTCCTTGTGTTAGGTAGAAAAATGGTCACCCCAAAGATACTATATTCTAATCCCTGGAACCTGTGAATGGTACTTTACATGGAAATAAGATCATTCCATTTGAGCTGAAGTTAAGGATCCTGAGACGAGGAGGAGATAATCCTGGTCTATCAGGGTGGGCCCTAAATGCAATCACGTATATCCTTATAAATGGGAGGCAGAGGGAGATACGGCACAGATGGAAGAGAAGGCACTGTGACCACAGAGGCAGAGATTAGAGTAACGCAGCCCAGACCAAGAAATGCTGCCTATCACCAGGAGCTGGGGGAAGCAAGGAACAGATTCTCCCCTGGAGCCTCCAGAGGGAGCATAGCCCTACTGCTGATACCTTGATTTCGACCTAGTGATACTGGTTTTGGGCACCTGGACTCCAAAACTGTGAGAGAATAAATTTATTTTATGCCACCAAGTTCGTGGTAATTTGTTCCAGTAGCCACAAGAAATGTATACACTCCTCAATACCATTTATGCCTTTGAGTCCCAGAGTATCCAGCATTATGATGTGTCATATGCTTTGTTGAATCTTAACAATGTTTCTTCCCCTCTTTTTAGGAAAATAACCTGAAATGCAGTGGCCAACTTTCGCCTCAAAGAGAAGATAAGCCTGGGTTGGTTTGTTGTCACATAACATGGACTACCCCTAGTGGGAAGTGCTCTTGACAAATTATCTCAAAGGCAGCTGGACTTTTCCACATCTGTACCATGTGTGGCGACTTTGGGGTCATGCCAGTCTTATAAGGTTCCCTAGAAGCAGAGCCTGAGACAGAGATTCTTGTTCAAATTATTGATTGGGGGATGCTGTCAGGATAAGGGGCGGGTGGTGAGAGAAGCAGAAGAGGGAGGGAAAAAGTGGAGCCACATATGGTTTCAGCCAGAGACTAACTTCAGTCTGACCCTATGCAGAGTTTGCACCACAAAGTTAGACCCTCTTGAGGCAAGGGGGCCAGCCTTTCATTTCACACTATCACTCCAAGGTTGGGAGATGGGAAGATGTGAAAAGGGAGAGAAATGATGGCCTCCCAGGCAAAGAACAATTGGTTTTATGGGCTTCTTATAAGGAATGATTAATAAAACTATCTGTAAAGAAAACCACATATGCAAAGAATCATATAAACTGTTAATGAGTGTAACTATTATAAGGTACTGTAATTTGTCAAGACAAATTTAGATTGATCCTAAACCGGCCAACGGCAGTCAGTGAGGGCTGTTTACTACCCCTGAGTTTGGACTCTGGGCTCCCGGAGCCTGTCGCACAGCATGGCAGCCTAGTTAAATCTCAATCAGGTTGCAAAAATAAACATGACTCTCAGTAGAGTTAACAGTGGAATGATACTCAGCTCAGAGAATGCCTTTAAAAGACATGTTCTTACAGGCCAGTGGAAAGACCTCTCCACGGCAGGTGAAGTGTACAAACTGAGAGCGGCAGCATCTATGAAAATATGTGATCACAGTGGGATCCTGTTTGAGAGCAGGGTGAAAGGCATGATCCAAACCCAGCCTTGATAGAACCAGGGCTGTTTTGTTTGTCTTCCAGGCAGACAGGATGAAACAGTGAAGTATCCAAAGAGGTGTGAATTCCACCCTTCATGGGGCAAAACAGGTGACCTGCAAAGCCTAGATTTTGATCATTTCAATCCAACATTTCTGAGCAAGTCCTTGGAACTTAGAAAATGCCTCCTAAATTTTCAAAACATTTCTGAGACGCATTAAGCTGCTGCCTTTGTTGAGGTCAGCTGGGCACAAGAGCCTGGGCAGAGACTGGGGACGGTGAAGAAGGAAAGCCATGGCCACAGGGGGTCCAGCCAGGCATCGCCAGGTTCATGACCCCCATACAACATGCTCAACTCAGATCTTAACTGGTATTTACCAGACAGCTTCTTGGATTTCACTGACTGGTAAAGATAGATGTGAGAGAGAGAGAGACAGACAGACAGACAGATAAAGAAACAGAGAGACAGAGAGAGAATGACTGAAATAGCATTGTAGACTCTTCTTGTAACATCTAAAAAACAACAAAATATCAAAAAATTATCCACCATAACCACTATTTCATAAATAAAAGACCTTTGAGTATCAAAATAAGAAGAAAGGACATGATCTCAGAATAAAGGGCAGTCTTTTAAGCTGAATAGATCTAGTTCTAGGGAAAACTCATTACTTTATGCTTACCTTTTTCATTTTACCTCACATCGGTACTCTAAGTATTCTGTCAGCCACAATTTGAGACTCGAGCCCCTTTAAGTGTCCTCCTTTCCACACAAATTGAAAAGAGCTGGACTCCTTCCGGCATAACATAAATCAAGGGCAAATGAAATACCTGTCCTAAATAAAGGATGTCCAAAGGTCGTGGAAACTTTAAATCAACCATTCCCAACTTTATGTTTTAATACACTTGGGGATTTCTCATTATCTCAATAGGGCTGCCAGGAAAAGTTTCAATAACCTACAACAAATTAAAGTTTAGCTTTTGTTTTAGGTGTTCGTATCATTTAACTCTTTAAAAAATAAAAGATTACATTTAACATTTATTGAGTCCCTGACTCTATGTCAGATGCTGTACCAAGGATACGTATATGCATTTCCCCCATTTTAAAAAATTAAGATATTTACGTACAATAAAATTTAGACTTTTTTTACCATGTAAATCTAGGAGTTTTGACAAATATATAAGTTGTGTAACCATCACCGCAGTGAAGATATAGAACAGTTTCATCAGCCCCCAAATCCCCCCTCACCTCTTTGTAGTCAACCCCTATCTTTATGCCTAGAACCTAGAAACCACTGCTCTGTTTTCCATCCCTATAGCTCTGCCTCTTCCAGAATGCCCACATTATAATTCCCCAGGTTTCCTTATAAGTGGAACCATGCAGTATGTCGCCTTTTGAGTTCAGCTTCTTGCACCTGGCATACTGCATGTGACATCCTTCTGTTTGGGGTACGTCAATAGTTCCTGCCTTGTTACTGCCCAGCACAACACAGGCTGTTTATCCATTCATCCACTGAGGCACAGTTGGGTTGTTTCCATTTAGGAGGTAGGGAGACTAAAATAAAGATGCTATCAACAGTCACATACTGTTTTTATGTGAATATAAGTTTTCATTTCTCTTGGGTAATTACCTAGGAGTGGAATACCCAAGTCTTAAGGTAAGTGTAGGGTTATTTTTTTAAGAAACTACCAAACATTTTCCAAAATGACTGTATCATTTTTCATTTCCAACAGCAATGTACAAGAATTACACTTACTCTGTATCTCTGCTAGCAATGGGTATTGTCAATTCTTATGCATATATATGTTTATATACATGTGTATCTCTGTCTCTTTACATATATATGTGCACATATATATACATATATATTTATATATATATACACACATACATACATATGTACTGGTATTTCCTGTGGTTTTAACTTTTTAAAATTGAGATAAAAATCACATAACATAAAATTCACAATTTTAACCTAATTTTAATGTGTGCGATTCAGTGGTTTTTAGTATATTCACAATGTGTGCAACCTTCACCACTGTCTGATTCCAGAATATTAGTGATGATGATTAGCCTATGTGCCAACTTGATTGGACCATGGGTACCCAGAGAGTCAAACGTTTTTATGAGTGTTTCTATGAGGGTGTTTTTAGGTGGAAATCCATAGTAAGAGAGCTGTGTAAAGATTTTGTGAACTCTGTTCAGTAGATCTGGACAGGTTTGAGTGGGAAGGCCAAAAAGAGTCATATAAAATAGTCAAAGCACAACTTGATTGATTAAAAGTTTACAGTCCTTGGACCACTGCCTGTACCACAGGGAGCATGACCAAGAAATCTGCAGAATTAAGATTCTAAAAGAAAGTTGCGAGGGAGGGAGATGCAAGAGGGAAGAGATATGGGAATATATGTATATGTATAACTGATTCACTTTGTTATAAAGCAGAAACTAACACACCATTATAAAGCAATTATACTCCAATAAAGATGTAAAAAAAAAAAAAAAGTTAAAAAAAAAAAAAAAAAAGAAAGTTGCAAAGATGAAAGGAGAACCAGGAAAGGTGGGTATAGACTGAGACCAGTCTGGCCTGAGCTACATTCTATTCTGATGGGAGACAGTCTCCCAGGAGGGATTACCTCAGTCAAGCAGGAGAAGTTTGATAAGATTTATTTAAAAATAAGGATATTTCTGACAGTTCCAGAATGTCCATATAATAACTCTCCAGATTTCCATATAAATGGAATCACACAGTACGTCACCTTTTAAGTCTGGTTTTTTGCACTTGGCATAGTGCACCTGACACA
The DNA here is from genome assembly GCF_003031525.2 of Neophocaena asiaeorientalis asiaeorientalis. Lineage (NCBI taxonomy): Eukaryota > Metazoa > Chordata > Mammalia > Artiodactyla > Phocoenidae > Neophocaena > Neophocaena asiaeorientalis. The sequence goes on along the minus strand of NW_020175221.1, from coordinate 4,351,716 downwards.
CTTCTGTTTGGGGTGGATCAATAGTTCCTTCCTTGTTACTGCTGGACACAACACAGTTAAATGAATGTTTACCCATGCAACGGTTGATTTGATATTTTTCATTACAGGACACAAATTGAGAACAAATGACTGAGCCAGAAGGCAACGAAGATGTGAAAGGAAGGCAGGCTCTTAATTCCAGCAAACGATTTGGGAAAGCAGGGCACCAGCTTGAGAAACAGAGTCAAAAGTTAGACGTCAGTTGAACCTTCCCCAAAGCAGAGGAGCAGCAGGGAAGAGGACGATAAAACACTAGAGGCAAAGCCAGGACTGCAGCAAAAGAGGCAGCAGAGAAAATGCTACTCAAGGTCTGGAATATCCAAAAGCAGAGAAGGACTGCGTCCGGAGGTGTGCACAGCAGAAACGTTGCTGGTCTCTACGCCCCAGGGACACACGCTTCAGAAGCATCAACAACAGCTTTGCTTGGGAATCTGTTCAATGTGATTCTCCAAAATCAACAAATATGGGGAGAAGGGAGAACCTCCTCCAGGTGACAGGTTTTCAGAACTAAGTAATTTCACAGCAAGAAGGCATGGAAAAAAGATAGTCTTCCCTCCGTATCTGCAGGGGATTGGCTTCAGGAACTCCCGTGGATACCAAAATCCCCACATGCTCAAGTCATTTACAAGGGATCCTACATCTGTAGTTTCTGTCTCCATGGATTCAGCTAACCACAAATTTGACCTATGGATTGTTGAATCTGCGGGTGCAGAACCCACAGATAAGAAGCACCACCTGTATCTAGCGAAGCATAGAAAATGCCTGCTCTATAAGAGATAGTAAAGACAAGGAAACTAGACAAAGTCCCACTTTCATACAACACAGGGTGGAAGTTGGAGGGTCAGAGAGGAGACAGGAACATGGGGCTCAAAGAAGAAATAAAAATTAAGAGATTCTGGTTATGCTGGATAGGGAAGAAAGGCAAGTCAAATGAGAAGGGTGACTTAGAAGGGCTGCTTCTATTGCATGTTTCTGGACTCTGAAAGAAGACAGCAGTATCTCAAAAGCCACTTTCAGAGAGTGGAGGGTGTACATAGACGAATTTTCTAATACAAAGCAATGTCTAATGCCAAAAATATTTCTCCCCTTTGCACTAAAGTTTACAAGTCATGGGTTCTGGACAACTAGCGTTCACTGACCAACAACTTAAGGAGACAAATCAAAAAGACTTCCTTTGTTTTTTCTCCATCACTCAGAAACCACTGGGGTTCTGACAAAACCGAAAAGAATAAGAAACTTTGAAGTTGGTTTTTGGACATTAACTTAAGAATTTTGGACTTCAGACTTTCAACTCATTAAAGGGAAATTTGAGTCTGAATTTTAAGACTTTTTTGAATTGGATTTTACCAAGTAATACTTGGACTTTACCTCAGGAATTTGATGTTGTGGGCATAGCCTAACTAGGTTTATTATGGGGATTAGTTTGAAATGCATAGAGATATCAAATCACTATGTTGTGTAATAGATACTAACATAGGGTTGTAGGTCAATTATACTTCAGAAACAAACAAACAAACTCATAGAAAATGAGATCAGATTTGTGGTTACCAGAGGCGAGGGGAGGGGGAATTGGATGAAGGCAGTCAAAAGGAACAAACTTCCATTTATACGATAAAAAAATACTAGGGATGTAATGTACAACATGATAAACATAATTAACACTGTTATGTGTTATATATGAAACTTGTTAAGAGAGTAAATCCTAAGCATTCTCATTACATGAAAAATATCTTTGCCTTCTATTTCTTTAATTTTGTACCTGTGTGCAATGATGGATGTTCACTAAACTTATTGTGATAACCACTTCATGACGTATGTAAATCAAACCATTATGCTTAAACTATCACAGCGCTATATGTCAATTACAACTCAATAAAACCAGAAGAAAAAAAAGAATTTGACCAAGTGATGATATTGGTATTCAAATTCAGGGCATGTCCACATGGCCAGAGCCTTAGTGTTAGAGCAGCTTTATGCTTTTTTTTTGCGGTACATGGGCCTCTCACTGTTGTGGCCTCTCCCATTGCGGAGCACAGGCTCCAGAAGCTCAGGCTCAGCGGCCATGGCTCACGGGCCCAGCCGCTCCGCGGCATGTGGGATCTTCCCGGACCGGGACACGAACCCGTGTCCCCTGCATCGGCAGGCGGACTCGGCTTTATGCTTTTGATATCAATATTTCCATTTACTTTCTTAGCGGATCATTTGAGGCTGTGATGGAGAAAGCAGCCAGACATAACAGGTTGGGAAACAGGAGAGCAGGCAAATTCCAGCTTTGGTAGAGTGTGGCCTTGGTTTTGATGAATGTACTGATCTACTTTAGAGGCTTCTATAGGTACATACATTACAATACATTGGATCTGTAAATATAGCAAAGTAAAAAGGGGAAATGGGATTGGACAGGAGCGGGGGAAGAAGATGGATAAAGACAACAGAGAAGGTGAATACAGCAAAAAAACAGTAGTCTATGAATTCAGAAAAGAAAGGCAGGAGATTGAAGTCCACAAATAACTAAAAATAGCATGGCCATATAATCCAGCAATCTCATTCCTGGGCATATATCCAAAGAAAACTCTAATTTGAAAAGATACATGCACCCCAATATTCATAGCAGCACTATTCACAATAGCCAAGATATAGAAGCAACCTAAATGTTCATTGACAGATGAATGGATAAAGATGTGGGGTGTGTGTGTGTGTGTATACACACACACACACACACACACACACACACACAATGGAATATTACTCAGCCATAAAAAAGAATGAAATAATGCCATTTGCAGCAACATGGATGCACCTAGAGATTATCATACTAAGTGAAGTAAGTCAGACAGAAAAGACAAATACCATATGATATCACTTATGTATGGAATCTAAAATATGACACAAATAAACTTATTTATGAAACAGAAATAGACTCACAGACTTATGGTTACCAAAGGGGAAAGGGGGTAGGGGAAGGATAAATTAGGAGTTTGGTAGTAGCAAATACAAACTACTATATATAAAATAGATAAACAACAAGGTCCTACTGTATAGCACAGGGAAACATATTCAATATCCTGTAATAAACTATAATGGAAATGAATACGAAAAAGAATATATATATATACACATATATTTTTAAGTTATTTGTGGATTTTAATCTCCTGTGCATGCATATATATAGCTGAATCACTTCGCTGTACACCGGAAACTAACACAACATTGTAAATCAACTACACTTCAATAAAAAATAAAAAAAATAAAATCCACAAATAACAGAAAGCATCCTCAGTAGTCACAAACTGAAGTCCTACTATTTGCACAGATGCAAAGCCCAAAAGGAAAAAACAAGAGAGTCGAAGCTCTTTGAGGGGTTGTATTAGTCAGGTTTTTCCAGAGCAACAGAACCAATAAGATATATGTAGACATACACAAGAGGAGATTTAGCACAGGAATTGGCGCATGTAGTTATGGAGGCCAAAACGTCCTACAGTCTGCCATCTGTAAGCCTGAGGATAAGGAAAACTGGTGGTTTTATTCAGTCCAAGTCCTAAGGGCTGAGAATTAGTAGTGGTGGTGATAGGGGACGGATGGTGTAACTCTTGATCTGAATCCAGAAGCCCGAGAAACAGAGGCACTGGTGTCTGGGGACAGGAGAAGATGGATGCCTCAGCTCCAACAGAGAGATTTCACCCTCCCTCCACCTTTTTGTTCTATTAGGGCCCTCAGGAAATTGGATAATGCCCACCCACATTGGGGAGGGCCATCTGCTTTACTCAGTTCACCAATTTAAATAATAATCTCTTCCAGAAACAACCTCACAGACGCACCCAGAAATAATATTTTATCAGGTACCTGGGCATCCCTTAGCCCAGTCAAGTTGACACATAAAATTAACCATCACAGGAGTATTCAGAAACTCATAGCAAGCAGTTTACAACACAGGTTATGTTCAACATTAGTCCCATTGTTTAATTAATTAATTGATATACTGCCTCTCCATCAAAGATTACAATGGGAGAAAGTAGTCCAATCTTTATTTTCCTTCTCTCTCTTCCTAGACGTAGAAACGTAAAACAGAAACATGACACACACACGCAGAGTAGAAAAGAACTTTTTGCTGAAGGGAGTAGACCTCTTTGATCAGAGCAACTTGGCCTCAGTGATGAGCAGAACCCCATGGCTGACTAAAGTCTTGCTGATAAAATGAATTGCTGCAAGAAAAAGGATCAGACATTAAGTGTTCAAAACACTACCCACGTATCCAAAATTAATAAGATTAAAAAGCAAAAGCAAAAAAAAAAAAAAAAGCATCTCTGACTTTCGACTCTATAAGAGAGTGCCATTACCCCAGCAACAAGAACCCTCAAAGGGAAACAACCCATTGGCTGGTGCCAGAGGTACAGTGGCTTTTGCCAAGTGCTGCTTAAATGTGGCCCCTGGACTTTCACATAGACCTTCTCTTCATATGTCCCTTAACCTTGGAAATCACCATTGCCATCTAAGCACTTTGATTAGGTAATATTCCTCTTAATGGATTATAAACCTAAAACACTAGCCATTCTGTCTACCAAACCAGAATTAGTTACTGCCATGGCGGCACACGGGCCTCTCACTGTTGTGGCCTCTCCCGTTGCGGAGCACAGGCTCCGGACGTGCAGGCTCAGCGGCCATGGCTCACGGGCCTAGCTGCTCCGCAGCATGTGGGATCTTCCCGGACCGGGGCACGAACCCGTGTCCCATGCATCGGCAGGCGGACTCTCAACCACTGCGCCACCAGGGAAGCCCACTGTAACAGATTTTAATACATGGGTTTGTCAGTGAAGGTAAACAGAATAGAGTAATCTTACTCTCTCCCTTTTTTATTTATCCACAGCCGATTGCTTGAGGACCAGCTATTTTTCATCTTATACCATGCTCAGGTGCATCTACAGCTAAAGGAGACTCTTTGAGGCAAAATATTTCCTCTTCCTCTTATCTGAAGTCCTTCTTCTGTTAAGGTCAACTTTCTTCATGAAAACTTGGTTGTTCATTTTGGATCCTCTGGCTAGGGTGACCATATAATTTACTGGCAAACTGGGACACTGGACATGAAAGGGGGGCAGTCATACAAACTAAGACTTACAGGCAAGCCTGGTCACCATATGTATGACATTTCCTCCATGATCTTGCTGTGTTTATGGCTTGTTTTATGAGCATGATGCATTAAAAATTATCCTTTCAAGTATAAGTTCTGAGTCAAGCTTTTCTTGTTAAAAATAACTGAAATAGGGCTTCCCTGGTGGCACAGTGGTTGAGAGTCCGCCTGCCGTTGCAGGGGACACGGGTTCGTGCCCCGGTCCGGGAAGATCCCATA